>NC_133485.1:9933730-9990153 GCF_025370935.1 Choristoneura fumiferana | reverse complement strand
TCGGATGTGTCACACGACCGTCACTGGGAATAAATTAGTAGAAAATTGTTAGTGGGGCCATCTATGAAGGTTTGATGGAAACTCGAAACAAAAACATGTCGACAAAGACAGTTAAATAAGAGTAATTGAGATTAGAATGTCGATGTAATTAAAGCAGGGATAATTTAGCAGTCAATTTAATGAGTAAATGTTAAATTTAATTGGAGATTAGAATTGTGTTGTTCGGGTATAATAATTAATGTAAAAAAACGCCATCTATGGTCAATTAAAGGAATTAATGGTAGGCGTCATGGAAAATTAGTGAACTAATGCCGAACTGGGTTTAGCGGCAGATTAACCTGAGAGGCTATTTAGTTAGTTTCACGTGGGAATTATAGAGGTCGCTTTAGGTAATGGAAATGTAAATTTTATCTAAAAACAAGAAATATGGTCACAAATTCATCAAAAATAGACTTGATATAGTAATAGAATCATTAGTATTAGTCTACAGTAGATCTTAGATACATTTGATGTTAATAATTATGTTAATTTAAAGAAATATCAACGGAAGCATCATGGAAACGGCAAGTTGTCGAAATTAGCTAAATAAGTTAAGAAAAACCGAAAATGCAAGCATTACGTAATCGTAGTATAGATCATTGGTTCATTATCTATTATAAATTTAAGTTTTCATTCAAAACGGAGTAGTATTAGCAGAGTAATTACACATTTAGTTATGATGAAATTACAAGCACTCTGTCGCACTGACTTAAAGTAGGAACGTGGCGAAATTATAAGCAAATTTTGAGTAGCGTTAATACGACAAAGGGAACTATGAATAAGTGGCGCGAATTTGGGGATACCAGTTAATAATTGTAGGCAAATTAGCTATTTTATAACGAACAATAGAAGTATGTAATTGGCTATTTATATTCAAAGAGTGTAGGGAGTAATAAGTAGAAAATTATCATTAGAAGTAAGATTATTGTTAGATAGGTTAAGGAAATTAAAACGTTGAGGTAAAATTGAAGTATTTGACAAATACATATAAATATTTATTGAAAATTATTGTTGTAGCACAATATAAAAATGAAACGTATTTACTAGAATAGTTAAGCTAGGATAGTGTCAAGATAAATAGGAAATTTTAGTTCAAAAATAAATTTTACGGTTAAAATTTGGCTATTTTGAGATAAGGATTTGGCAGAAGAAAAAGCGAGAGCTGGCAATGTCAACGTTGTCGACTTTGGTAAGCTTGGCGTCGTTTGGTCGCTTGGCGCGAAAATACCAGAGGTCCCGGGAGAGAAGCTATAAATAGAGGTGACACAAAAAGGGCGGGAGCCAGATGGATTTAGATTTCGTAGAGTCAACATCGTTATTTTGCTAGTCGGGGGGTTTAGTTTCTGTGCGCCATTTTGTTAACAAATTAGAGTCAATAGTATCGGGTAATTTTATTTCATTAATTTTAATTGGGGTTTTGATTTTATTTAATTTGAATTAATTTTAATTTACAAGAAATGTGAGTATTTCTTCAGGAAGTAAAGTGTCGGGGTCTTGATCATTAATCTGCGGAATAATGATTAACTCTCTGGTTTTTTAATTATTTGTGAAATATTTAGTGCTGATTTTCATTCGGAAAATCTTTGTGTGAGGGAATCTTTGCGGTCTTGTGGCGGTGAAGTCCTTTATTTGTTCTTGTAGTGTGGAGTGATCGTTTTATAGCGTTTCATTTCAGCCTACGTATATTTTGTACTAACCCATAACTTTTCTGTGTTTTTCCCAACTTAATGGAAATGACTTTGGTTCCTCCATAACGTACCTTGGTTGAGCTTTAAGTCCGTCTATATCGTCTGACACCTAACGGTGACAACCGTGGACGAAATAGGCTTCCACTTCCTGAAGCTGTGGCGGCTTCAGCGGCAAATTACTGTCGTACCAGCCACCAGTGGATTCTGTTTGTCTTTTGTAACGACTAAGTAGCGCTCGTCGAAGTGAATGCGTGTCTTGTTGACGCTTGGTTTGTACTTAAGAAACTCAGAATTCCTGTCCCCTATTTATTTACGTATTTATGCACAACGTTAGGTATTCTGCTGTTCCGCGGGGCTCTCCGTCATAGGGACTTTCCTTCGGGAAAGTTGGGAGCTCAGCACCATTTAGGGACCGATAGGGCTTTAGGTATACACACCATCATTGTTGATAGGAGATTAGAAGAAATTCATTGCACCGTGAATTTCTACATTACACTAAATGTACATGTGGGATTAATTCCCTAGTTTTGCTAATCACAGACAGAGAGTAGGGGCCTCAGGCAAGCTTAAAGTACAATTGTAGGATTTATTAGGGCTATATAGGTAGGGAAGTTCATAGGGCTTAGCTAGAGTAGCGTTTCCTTACACCGGGAAAAGTTACTATTTTAACTCACCACACAATTAGTTCACCTATGAGGGTTTTCCTCCAAATTGCTAAACTTCAACACAGAGCTAGGGAAAGCTTAAACTCGCACACACATAGTTTTAAGGCATAAACTAGATTTTAAGAAAATAAAATAAAACATAAAATTTATTTAAGTACTTACGTCAAAACTTCATTATACAAAACTTAGTTCATAAGAACTTGACTACGAATAACTTTATTAAAATTAGTAAGTTGACTTCAATTTAAAACCAAAATACGGTTTGATCATTTTGTTAAGAGTAAATAACAATAACATATTTTAGCTGTCTTTCCTATAATGAATAAGCGGGAATTGATATGACACGATCTCATAGCTAAGTGGACAATTAAATGCCAGATAACTTACTGAATAATATTTAACACAATTATCATCTAATTTCGATTTGAATTACGATTGCCAGCTAAAATAAGCTTTGTTTTGATAAAATTAATATCAAACATCATATTCATACTTTTGATTAAGATCTCATCAAATTATGTCTAGTAATAAGTTAGAGATAAAATCGTAGAGGGTTTTGGACCATCTATCAATTAAAATACAAAAGTCTTTCGTGTTATAAATACATACTATCTGTTTTAGTTGTCGTACCTACTTACATTGAGTGAACGGATGTAGAAATCCTGACTACGGTCGATAGCTTACGTTGACACATACCAGGCAACAGTCTATCTGGAAATTTATGTACTTTTCATTCGATCTCGATTTAAACATAATTGATTAAGGATTGATAGTTGAAACAGTTTATTGTTCATTTAAAATATATGAATTGAGACAAAACTAGTCATAGACGAGTCCAAAACCTAATACAGAGGTTATCTTGAATACCCAAGGGTTATCTAGTTATAAGCTAGTTAGATTATTATTAACGCTTGTGTTCTGGGCGTAAAGTATAGAAATCGGTACTTACTTTCTGCTTTACTCTGGTAACGCCAAATGCTGGTAGAACTAGAAAATTAGACTAAGTAGATAGCTCATTAAAATAAGTGAAAGTCACTATGAGATTAGTAATTATACCAAAATAAAATTATGTCAAATTAGACATTCCATATATCTAAGATAGATAAGACATAATCTAAATTAAGAGATACTAGCGCCTATAGTAAATGAAAAGCTATAGTGTCTAAACTCATTCCTGAACTAATTATCAAAGTTATAATTAAGCATCTCATAGAGTATTCTAATATAAGCATAGAATAAGTAACCATAAGTCTAAAATTAGATTCAACTTGTTACAAAACATTGTGTTTGTATTTCCATACTTTGATTTGAATGCACCGAAAGTTAGTGCTTAGTCTAGTAAAATCACAACTTGACATATCCATAGAGATATATTGCTCTGGTGTGCGAAAGGAAAGGATCGGGGGTGGAGGTGAGACTCTCCGAGACCTCAGGTCTCGGTATTAAACTTAGTTTTAAGTCAAAATAGATTCAGAAGTAATACAAACACAAACACTATCCGTAGTAGAAATATTTCCTCTCATTTTTCCAAACTGATTATTCTAGGTAACCTGAAAGATCCATTTCTAGAACTATCCAGTCTAAACATACTAGTATATCTAAATTCACATCTCAGTAATTAAAGTTTCACCCTAAAGTTCAGTAGAGTTCAATCTAGAGTCAAAATTATCACGAAGTTAGGTACTGCTTAATTAATTATAACATTAGAAACACAACTGTAGGCTTTTCAAATTAATTCTCAAATAAAAGCACTTAGGTTATTGCTGGGCATAAGGTAGGTTCCTAATCCACTAGACGATTCACGATCACAAGGCCATAAATTAATTTAAGTTAAATCACCATAGCGTTACCACAAGTTAAGTGTAGTATTAAGTAGGTTAAGAAGGGGTAGTTAGTTAGTCTTTAAAATTAGCTATTAATTCAAGCCAGTATAATAAAAGTATAATAAACAGAAGGGTTATTACAATTTGTTGGCCGTGACCAGCATAAGTACAGTCAAGTACAAGTACAATTAAAGATAATAAAAAAAATACTTATTATATCATCACCTATTACTAGCAACAGGCTATTACAATATGGTATGCCATGACCAGGAAGAACTTAATTTAATTTACTTAAGTAATTTAGAGTTTGGTGTTAGTTTAATCATAGTCTGTTTACAGTTTGCAAAGCTGTGAGCTAGAATACAAACAAAAGTAGAAAGAAAATCATGACCAAAATGAGTATTTAATTAATAACATAGATAAAATAATAACAAGTGTTGTAAATAAAAAGATTTGAGGTTAAGAATTAATTTAGATATAGATTGTAGTAAGTAAAAGATAGGTAATATAGCATAAAATCAGTAACGTTTTCCAAAACAGTGGTTGTTCTTTTAGACTGCCACAATTTGCTGTTCGTGAAATGGAGTTTGAGATTAATTTGAATTAAAGTTGTGATAGTATAGAGAATCAGCTCTCTCATTCTGAGAGGAGACCTGTGTGCTTAGTAGTAGGATATGCATAGACTGGGGTGATGATGATGATGATTATAATCAGTGTAATAGCAGTATGGAGATAGGAATAACTTGAGAATAGTTAATAATTTAATAAATTTAGCGGGTCACAACATAAAGAACTTCTTGTCGAAATGAAGACGGTCGTAAGCACTTCCTATTTTTAATTCACTTCACTAAAAACACTAAGATAGTTTATTCTTGATTGACGAACATTCACAGAAGTAAGACGAGGGTCCACCCTTGGTTAAAAGCTGCAATGATCCAAGATCTAGGCGTGATGTAGGAGTAATCGATGCACTGTTTTCTTCGGCCTTAGTAATGAATAGTCATCTGTTTCATTAGAAGTAGCGTAGACAGTTTAGTAATATCAGATTTGAGAGCTAAGCGGATTCAAAACTCAAATAAAAGTAGCGTTTGCTTTTGTTGCGAGTTGACAGTTAGAAGTTAGAACTGCAGGGCTACTACGAAACTCGAAAATCAAAGTTCGTATCGCACCGTCTCTTTTACTCGCATATTAAATGACTTAAGCGTCGGCGGGACGGCAACATGCGAAGTTCGAGTTTTGCACTTCGTGGTATAGGGCCAGACTTCACACATGCGCATGCGTAGACGTGAAACAAGACGCCATTTTAGATATGAAAAAATACCGGTCAAACGTCATTTCATACATCAAAAGTTAGAGAGAGATAGCAATATTTTAGTTTAAGCCCAAGCAAAGCTCGGTTGCCCAGACATTCTTAAGTAATAGGGGAAATGAATTATGTATTAATTACTCAGGATTAGTATAATGAGAATTTTGCTTTAATCAGATTAGTTATGAGTAAAATAGTATTTTTAGTCACAATGCCTAGAAAGTAGAGCGCAGAGAATAGAAGTTGATCTAAGCAAAACAGTAATATATGATAGATTTACAGATCAGAAATTAACATAAAGTAAAAATCTGTTACTTTAGAATTTAATTTATGAGGGGAAAGCGAGAAAGTCAATTACAATTTATTACATTAAGTTTACTTATAAATGTTTGGTATAAACAAATCAGTAAATAACTAACGGGTTGCTTTGTTGTTATATGAAAGTTGAGACAATTGTTATTAATAGTTTACCAAATTAATGAAATTAATGATTGAGTAATTAATGAAATGATAATAGTAGAGGGTTATAGGTAAAGAAATGAAACAATACACCAAAAATTAATCATAGCACCTAAAAGCGTTTAAATTATTTTATTAAGAGGAAGATGTCTGCGGACAGCGGTATAGTTAGAGTGAGATTAGTTCCTTGATTATGTAGCAGGAGTGCACCAAGTTCAAATCGTGAGAGGTAGACACTAGTTCAATCCATGCTCAAGTATGTGTGATATAGTGATGTTCAGCGCTCATCTGTCATTAGATTATCACACTTTCTGTAAATAAAAGAAAGAAATAAATAACAGAAAGAGTAGTTTGAAGTTAGAGTAGAATGAATTTTAATTGGGTTTTAGCTTACACAAACATTTGGAGTTTAAATGTCACTTGAAATGTAATAACAATAAAGAAATAATTTAACAGTTGAAATTTTATAAGATTATGACATAGTGAGGTTAAGAAAGTTAGTACATACCATTCAATGTCAACAACAATGGGCTGTTGTGGGGTCTGGCTTCATTGAATGAGCTCAGTAAATTTAAATTTCATTATAAGAGCGATCCGAGTGAGCTTTAGACATTTTACATTTGAGATACACTGGGTGAGGTTTTATCTGAAAGATAAAAGGCATTATTATTACACAGTTAACACTTGGACGTATTAAAACGCGAGCACTGTTAATACCGTTTAAAACAATAGTTAGTTACTGTCGAAACTTGAGTCCAAATCAATAGTTACAGTTAGATCATAGAACGTAAGTTATGTCGGCGGCACTCACCTGTTAAATTATAAACTCGCGGATACGGAAAGTTTTAGTTATCTTTAAATACTTTTAGTGTAATAAAGACAAGCGTAAGTTCATAGTAAATTGAGGTTAGAACCTTTCTTTGACGATAGAATTATAGTGTTGACGTTGGCAGCTGCGCGGTGACAGATAGCGAAGGGCGGTACGAGTATTTATTTTTAAATTGCGCGTAAGCGAGGTAAAGGGTTCACGTCCATAGATACGAAACGTGGCGACTTGGAAGCGGAAAATTTAGGTGTACTTTATATTAAAATTAGGGCGATATGAGAAACAAATTTGAAATATAAAACGTATTAAAGAAAAATCAAACCACATAAAATAGAAGTTAGACTGTTATCGTTAAGGTTTAAATTTATTCAAAATCAGTTATTAAGCGGTCAAATTGGATGTAATTATTAACGTAAAGAATTTTATGAATAATGGGGGAGATGAATTAAAATTTAGAAATAAAATATTTTACCAAGAACAGCAGTGTAAATAAAAATAAAATAAAGTAAGGCACTGTAGTTAAAGTACAATAAATTATTATATGCAGTATAAAAGAGGTCAATGGAAAATAAATGATAGAGGAATGTGGATTGTATTAGAGAGGGGAAAATAGTTAGTTAAATTTCATGCACCTGAACCAGAAAATAAAATTAACCACAGTAGAGGATTCAGGGGTCCGCAACTCAACTGGACCGTGACCGAATAAGTTTTCTCAGTGATAAGTTGATTGGCTAAGTTCGAGACATATTTACGTGGAGCTAAAGTGATAATTTTAATAGACCATAAGGCGCTAATATTTGTCTAGAATTAGAGATTATATAATGTTAGAGTGACTAGGTGGATAAATTATTTAGAACAATTCAATTATATATACATAATAGGAAAACATAGTAGCAGATGTATTATTAAGATATGTATGTATGTATGTAAACTCTTTATAGTACAAAATAGGTAAACAAACACAATTGACAACCGATGAGATAACTATATGTAGAAAGGCGGACTTATCCTCTACCAGTCAACCTTTGAGTGGATGAGAGGAGCATTTAGATATTTATATCTGAGAGAGATTTATGACAGGGGAAAAGATAAAGCTACCTGAGATGTTATAAACAGATTCTGGGGTAAATAAAGAATTGTTAAAATACTTAGAAAATATTTCAGAATTACATATTGATTTACAAATAGCCGCGGTACTCTTCTTTGATATCCTTCGCTGTCGAAAACAGCTTGTTTTACAAAAAACTTTATGTATGATAGTAAAAGTATATAATAATCTACACATAGAAATAAGTAACTTTGACATGCCTGAGTATAAATATGAATTACGTAAATTTTGTTTAGATAAGTGTTATTATGGCATTAATAATTATTTTGATCCAATAAGCGAATAACTTTAAATTTCATCTTCTGAGTTTGACATAATATAGTATTTTAATGTTATTTAATATGGTACAAATCAATAGTTTATAAGAAAATTTGCATGCTTGTTTAAGTAAAATGTATGCACTCAAAAACGCTTCTCCAACTTATTTACTACTACATTTTCGCAAATAAATATTCTTATTCTTGTTCTTAAATCATATTAGAAATGCTTAAACAGGGGAAATAAGTCATTATAAAAGGATAAATAACATGCTAAAGAGATATGTAGAATAGAAAAATGACATTTTAATATTTTTATGACATGGGAAACAGGGGAAACGTTAATAGTAGTGACAGGAATAAATAGAAAGGTAGTTGTACAACTTGTAAGAGAAATCAATATGTAGAAATTAGTATGTACAAGAAGTTTGAAGCATAAGTATAAATAGTATAAATGAAGGGTCATATGTAAAAGCTACTAATCCCTATAAAAATGTATGTTCTAGTAGAACCCAATACCAACGAGATGAGGGGAAATTTTATGCAGTACATTAGTCTAGGTACTACCAGTGAAACCTATTAGAAAGAAAAAAAAACAAATGGTTGAAGTAGATTCTGAGACACACAAGATAAGAGTTATTTAGTTATGTTTTAATATTTATTTGGGATCAAACGGTACATTATTTTAAACCTAAACATAGTTACTATTTGCATTAACCAATAAGGCTGCCACCAGTTATTAAACACATTGAATTATATTAAAAATAAGTTGTATCTGGTTGAAATTAATTAAAATAAAAGAATAAAAATAGAGATTAATTAGAATACAGGTTGACATTTCAGTTAAACCACCTGTACAATGCTTATTAATTAGTGGATAAATTTAAATTAGATTAGCTTTTGTTAATTGTTGGTTATTATGCTAGTAGTGTTTAAAATAAATTTAATTAACTACATTAAGACAAGTAGGGTAATTAAGATAGAAATAAAATTATGCAGTGTTGTGAGTGGTTGATGAAGTAACGGTGGGTATGAAAATAGGGGAAACGATAGAGGGAGGCGGTATGGAATTCTGAAAGTAAAATCACCCTTAAAACACATACAAATAGAAATGAAAAATTAATTTAACATAAAATTAGCTTAGATTACAGGTCTATATTAAATATTATTTATTAACTGAGTAATAAAAAAAATTGTAAGCAGAGAAAATTAAACTTAAAAGCTAGTAAATTATAGTGTAACCTTATGTTGCAGCATTTACATTAACTAGAACAAATGTTATACAATGTTGGAAGGAAAAAGGGAGTAAGCGCCAGTTGTATATAAGTTTAAAAGAATAGAAGTTTATTTTCCTCGGAGTGGTCATTCGCCAAAGTTATTACAGAGTTGTGGGCCATGTCGTTATTGTGTTGAATCTGAAAGAAAATGTAGACGGTTAGCATTGACATTTGGTTAGGACAATAACAACATTTTAGATTGGTAGAAACATAAGAAAAAAATTACGATATTCACCTTGCGATTGTAAGCTCCGGCTTTTCGGTTGATGTCAGACAAGATGAGGGGTACAGTAGAGATTTCAATTAAGTACATTAGTGGGACAGCAGAGACCTTGGTTTCGTTCTTCGCGACGATCCCAATTTCACAGATAAAGAGACATGACAGCGATCATAGAGACAAGGAAATTTCAGCAACAATTTATCGGATCTGGTGACAGACATTATAATTCTTTTCCTCTTGCAAACGATTGAACCACGCAGCGTTTCACTTAGTTAGTTACCAAAGTATCCAAAGTAAGCATCTAAAGTTGAGATAGTAGGAAGAGTTTGATGATGCGCGCGCAGATTAGCTTCTTAATAATTAGTGTACAAATTTAAAATTAAATTTAATAACATAGCGTTAATGTAATTAAAAATGCGTCTATTGAAACGGCAATAATTACGATACGATTTGCTTTGACAGGAGGATTTGACATTTGATTTGAGAGGTTGCCGTAGAGAAGAAAAGTTAGTCACATTGTAGAAAAATTATAACGGATTTTGCGTGTTTTAAGGTGACTCAAACGGACGTACGGTCGGTAGCTAACAGTAAGAGTAATGGTTAGTTCACAAAAAATATATAGATTGCAGTTCGGAAATGAATCTTAAAGGGTCTTAAGTTTATAAATTTAAATTGAGTAAAGGATGCTAAGTTAAAGTTTCAAAAAAGAGGGGAAAAGGAGAAGAAATATATTATAAGTATAAGTTAATGCCGAGTAGTCAAATTTACCAGCAAGTTAGATACTATAATAATAGATGGGTTAATAAACGCATTTTGATATTAAAAAGGGGTAAAGCGAAACGCAAAAGTAAATTTGGTTTGGTTTTGTGCCAAATTAATGTTTTAGAGCTGAGTTAAGAGTGTAGAAATAGAATTATTATGGTATCTAAATTGATGACCTAAATTAAGAGTAGATAGAATATTTACAGTAGTATTAGAAATTTTAGCAAATTATATTATAAGCGTTTGGTAGTTAATATGTAGACAGTAAGAGTAGATTTTATGATATGTATATATTAGGCTTAAGTACCTGGGAAAAAAAAAACAAACACGTAGGAAAAGGTGATAAATGGGAAGGATATTTATGATTAGGATAGGGTAGGAAAAAATAATGTTGATGGGAACTATCATTGAAAAAAAAGGGGTTAAGAAATAATTTTAAAAGTAAAACAAAAGAAGTCTGGTTATACTAATTGGGGTTATTGATTGTTCAAGACAGCGAGCAATAATGAAACAAAAAAAAATGAAAGAGTGGTGATGGAAATGTTGTGTGAAATTATATGCTAGAACAACGAGAGGGGTTTCTGAAAAGAGAGTGTATTATATTTAAGGAAATGAGGGTCTTGAATAATTAACAATTCTGTAGTATAATCGGATCATTTATTGGTAGTTATAATTGAACACATTACACTTACAACTAGAATTCTTGATAGAGGTGTTAGGATAGGCCAGTAGGCAAAATCAGTTTTGTAGACTGCGTTCAAGGATTTTAGTACTCTACTAGTGGACAGAACTAAAAATTTACACTACACATGCTCCAAGACTAGGAAGTCATTATTGAAGGCTAAGTCTGGACTGGGAGGCAAATGGATTGGGCATTTTGACCTTCTGGTAAGTGAATAATCGAAAGGAATGCCTGGGCTTAAGGAGAGAATCGTAGTTCTACTAGGACTTGATAGTTAGACCTTGCTATCATGCTTTTATTAGAAGCTGAGATACGATTTACTACTAGAGTTATCTTGCCTCACAACCAAGATCTTTCGCAGAGTCTTAGACATTCTGACTGGATTGTAACTGTGTTCATATCTGTGAGTTTCAACACTGGTTCAAATGTAGGCTAGAAATAGTGATAGTCTTAGCTTGGTTAAAAACACACCACACAAAACACATTTCAATTATAAAGACTAATAAAATTTTATTTTAAATTTTAAATATTGACATAAGTGTGATAGACCAATTCGGGCGTTAAATTGTATATTAACTACTTCTTAGTCTATCAAGGGGAAAAGCTGTAACGGTTCGGATGTGTCACACGACCGTCACTGGGAATAAATTAGTAGAAAATTGTTAGTGGGGCCATCTATGAAGGTTTGATGGAAACTCGAAACAAAAACATGTCGACAAAGACAGTTAAATAAGAGTAATTGAGATTAGAATGTCGATGTAATTAAAGCAGGGATAATTTAGCAGTCAATTTAATGAGTAAATGTTAAATTTAATTGGAGATTAGAATTGTGTTGTTCGGGTATAATAATTAATGTAAAAAAACGCCATCTATGGTCAATTAAAGGAATTAATGGTAGGCGTCATGGAAAATTAGTGAACTAATGCCGAACTGGGTTTAGCGGCAGATTAACCTGAGAGGCTATTTAGTTAGTTTCACGTGGGAATTATAGAGGTCGCTTTAGGTAATGGAAATGTAAATTTTATCTAAAAACAAGAAATATGGTCACAAATTCATCAAAAATAGACTTGATATAGTAATAGAATCATTAGTATTAGTCTACAGTAGATCTTAGATACATTTGATGTTAATAATTATGTTAATTTAAAGAAATATCAACGAAAGCATCATGGAAACGGCAAGTTGTCGAAATTAGCTAAATAAGTTAAGAAAAACCGAAAATGCAAGCATTACGTAATCGTAGTATAGATCATTGGTTCATTATCTATTATAAATTTAAGTTTTCATTCAAAACGGAGTAGTATTAGCAGAGTAATTACACATTTAGTTATGATGAAATTACAAGCACTCTGTCGCACTGACTTAAAGTAGGAACGTGGCGAAATTATAAGCAAATTTTGAGTAGCGTTAATACGACAAAGGGAACTATGAATAAGTGGCGCGAATTTGGGGATACCAGTTAATAATTGTAGGCAAATTAGCTATTTTATAACGAACAATAGAAGTATGTAATTGGCTATTTATATTCAAAGAGTGTAGGGAGTAATAAGTAGAAAATTATCATTAGAAGTAAGATTATTGTTAGATAGGTTAAGGAAATTAAAACGTTGAGGTAAAATTGAAGTATTTGACAAATACATATAAATATTTATTGAAAATTATTGTTGTAGCACAATATAAAAATGAAACGTATTTACTAGAATAGTTAAGCTAGGATAGTGTCAAGATAAATAGGAAATTTTAGTTCAAAAATAAATTTTACGGTTAAAATTTGGCTATTTTGAGATAAGGATTTGGCAGAAGAAAAAGCGAGAGCTGGCAATGTCAACGTTGTCGACTTTGGTAAGCTTGGCGTCGTTTGGTCGCTTGGCGCGAAAATACCAGAGGTCCCGGGAGAGAAGCTATAAATAGAGGTGACACAAAAAGGGCGGGAGCCAGATGGATTTAGATTTCGTAGAGTCAACATCGTTATTTTGCTAGTCGGGGGGTTTAGTTTCTGTGCGCCATTTTGTTAACAAATTAGAGTCAATAGTATCGGTAATTTTATTTCATTAATTTTAATTGGGGTTTTTGATTTTATTTAATTTGAATTAATTTTAATTTACAAGAAATGTGAGTATTTCTTCAGGAAGTAAAGTGTCGGGGTCTTGATCATTAATCTGCGGAATAATGATTAACTCTCTGGTTTTTTAATTATTTGTGAAATATTTAGTGCTGATTTTCATTCGGAAAATCTTTGTGTGAGGGATCTTTGCGGTCTTGTGGCGGTGAAGTCCTTTATTTGTTCTTGTAGTGTGGAGTGATCGTTTTATAGCGTTTCATTTCAGCCTACGTATATTTTGTACTAACCCATAACTTTTCTGTGTTTTTCCCAACTTAATGGAAATGACTTTGGTTCCTCCATAACGTACCTTGGTTGAGCTTTAAGTCCGTCTATATCGTCTGACACCTAACGGTGACAACCGTGGACGAAATAGGCTTCCACTTCCTGAAGCTGTGGCGGCTTCAGCGGCAAATTACTGTCGTACCAGCCACCAGTGGATTCTGTTTGTCTTTTGTAACGACTAAGTAGCGCTCGTCGAAGTGAATGCGTGTCTTGTTGACGCTTGGTTTGTACTTAAGAAACTCAGAATTCCTGTCCCCTATTTATTTACGTATTTATGCACAACGTTAGGTATTCTGCTGTTCCGCGGGGCTCCCGTCATAGGGACTTTCCTTCGGGAAAGTTGGGAGCTCAGCACCATTTAGGGACCGATAGGGCTTTAGGTATACACACCATCATTGTTGATAGGAGATTAGAAGAAATTCATTGCACCGTGAATTTCTACATTACACTAAATGTACATGTGGGATTAATTCCCTAGTTTTGCTAATCACAGACAGAGAGTAGGGGCCTCAGGCAAGCTTAAAGTACAATTGTAGGATTTATTAGGGCTATATAGGTAGGGAAGTTCATAGGGCTTAGCTAGAGTAGCGTTTCCTTACACCGGGAAAAGTTACTATTTTAACTCACCACACAATTAGTTCACCTATGAGGGTTTTCCTCCAAATTGCTAAACTTCAACACAGAGCTAGGGAAAGCTTAAACTCGCACACACATAGTTTTAAGGCATAAACTAGATTTTAAGAAAATAAATAAAACATAAAATTTATTTAAGTACTTACGTCAAAACTTCATTATACAAAACTTAGTTCATAAGAACTTGACTACGAATAACTTTATTAAAATTAGTAAGTTGACTTCAATTTAAAACCAAAATACGGTTTGATCATTTTGTTAAGAGTAAATAACAATAACATATTTTAGCTGTCTTTCCTATAATGAATAAGCGGGAATTGATATGACACGATCTCATAGCTAAGTGGACAATTAAATGCCAGATAACTTACTGAATAATATTTAACACAATTATCATCTAATTTCGATTTGAATTACGATTGCCAGCTAAAATAAGCTTTGTTTTGATAAAATTAATATCAAACATCATATTCATACTTTTGATTAAGATCTCATCAAATTATGTCTAGTAATAAGTTAGAGATAAAAT
Organism: Choristoneura fumiferana; assembly: GCF_025370935.1. NCBI lineage: Eukaryota > Metazoa > Arthropoda > Insecta > Lepidoptera > Tortricidae > Choristoneura > Choristoneura fumiferana. The sequence continues at coordinate 9,975,493 of NC_133485.1, read as the reverse complement.
CGTAGAGGGTTTTGGACCATCTATCAATTAAAATACAAAAGTCTTTCGTGTTATAAATACATACTATCTGTTTTAATTGTCGTACTTACATTGAGTGAACGGATGTAGAAATCCTGACTACGGTCGATAGCTTAAGTTGACACATACCAGGCAACAGTCTATCTGGAAATTTACGTACTTTTCATTCGATCTCGATTTAAACATAATTGATTAAGGATTGATAGTTGAAACAGTTTATTGTTCATTTAAAATATATGAATTGAGACAAAACTAGTCATAGACGAGTCCAAAACCTAATACAGAGGTTATCTTGAATACCCAAGGGTTATCTAGTTATAAGCTAGTTAGATTATTATTAACGCTTGTGTTCTGGGCGTAAAGTATAGAAATCGGTACTTACTTTCTGCTTTACTCTGGTAACGCCAAATGCTGGTAGAACTAGAAAATTAGACTAAGTAGATAGCTCATTAAAATAAGTGAAAGTCACTATGAGATTAGTAATTATACCAAAATAAAATTATGTCAAATTAGACATTCCATATATCTAAGATAGATAAGACATAATCTAAATTAAGAGATACTAGCGCCTATAGTAAATGAATAGCTGTAGTGTCTAAACTCATTCCTGAACTAATTATCAAAGTTATAATTAAGCATCTCATAGAGTATTCTAATATAAGCATAGAATAAGTAACCATAAGTCTAAAATTAGATTCAACTTGTTACAAAACATTGTGTTTGTATTTCCATACTTTGATTTGAATGCACCGAAAGTTAGTGCTTAGTCTAGTAAAATCACAACTTGACATATCCATAGAGATATATTGCTCTGGTGTGCGAAAGGAAAGGACGGGGGGCAGGAGGAGATCCTCCGAGACCTTGGGTCTCGGTATTAAACTTAGTTTTAAGTCAAAATAGATTCAGAAGTAATACAAACACAAACACTATCCGTAGTAGAAATATTTCCTCTCATTTTTCCAAACTGATTATTCTAGGTAACCTGAAAGATCCATTTCTAGAACTATCCAGTCTAAACATACTAGTATATCTAAATTCACATCTCAGTAATTAAAGTTTCACCCTAAAGTTCAGTAGAGTTCAATCTAGAGTCAAAATTATCACGAAGTTAGGTACTGCTTAATTAATTATAACATTAGAAACACAACTGTAGGCTTTTCAAATTAATTCTCAAATAAAAGCACTTAGGTTATTGCTGGCATAAGGTAGGTTCCTATCCACTAGACGATTCACGATCACAAGGCCATAAATTAATTTAAGTTAAATCACCATAGCGTTACCACAAGTTAAGTGTAGTATTAAGTAGGTTAAGAAGGGGTAGTTAGTTAGTCTTTAAAATTAGCTATAATTCAAGGCCATTAAGCAATAAAATTCAGTCACCTAATATACAACCATCAGTAGGCTGGTTACACAAATACACTTATGTAATTAACCAACCAATCAGGCTACAACCGGCGGCGTGGAAGTGGAAGCGCTACTTAATTTCAGTACCGCACTTCCGCAAATCCGCCGCGGCATTTATTTTCTCGCTCCGCTACCTAGCTCGCACCTATTGGGACAGACAACAGTTCCACAACTCCGCTCTGTCCACAGTAGCCGATTTGGGTGCGATTTGAAAGCGGAGGGCGAGCGCGCAGCGAGTTAGGCTGCGAGCGCGTAACGATTTCGCACGAGCGCGCAACGATATCCGCCGCGAGCGCACGCAACGATGTCGCTGCGAGCGCGTAGCGAGTAAGCCTGCGTATAGCGCCGGAAGACTTTGTATGAAAGCCAACAATATGAACGTTTTTTGCGGCAAAAATTGCTAGTGTGATAAGGCCCTTACCCGCTCGCTTCCGCTCCAGGTGGGACCAGGACCACGTGCGCGCAAGCCCTGTACACAGAGGGTTATTTAAAAAAATTAACATACTCGTTTTCCCATTTTTGTCAACGGGGACGCCAAACAGCAACGAGACCATTTCATTGTGGCTACGTGCCCAACGATCTGTGGCAGTTGTAGTATGAGCACGAGTGCTTGGATTAATCGCGGACATTTTTCTCACTTCAAAGCACAAGATCCCGTCGACCAGACTAGTGCAAAATAGAGCATGGGGTGAAGGTGAATTTCCATTGGATGTGATAATAAACCTACCGCCTATTGAATCTCAGCTGTAGGCAGCAATTCGCAAGATTATTTTTATGATTTGGGTTAAGCGGCCCGACTGAACTAAATAGGTATTAAAAAAATACCAAAATGCTCGACGCTAAGCTATACCGCTATACTACTAATTTGATCCTAATTTCAAATGATTACTTAGTTATCCTCGATTGACAGCGAAATAGCAGGTAAAAAATGTAGGACATCTAACGTCTGTGGGTGAGGTGAGGATGTCTGGACCACTTTTTTACATACTCTTAGTTCGGAAAAACACAACTTATTTATCTTTTAAATAATTTAGTACTGGAGTACTGGAGGAGCATAATAATTTTTGTATTTTTTTTTGTCATAAGTAACCAAGAAAAATGATACGCATGAATAAAAAATTTGATGGTGGATATCTTTAAATTTTCCTGGTAGCAGGTTTACATTTTAGTTGATATGGTATATGCAAATATTTTTCGTGTAATAGTTTAGAATTAGAATAATACGGTTTTTTGGTTATTTTTTTATATGTTTATATTACTAAAGTTATTATTAGTTCAATAAAACTTGTTGTTATCAAATGGTTCAAATAGTGCATGCGGTGTCCTCTGTAACTGACGAGGCACTTAGTTGTTAGATTGTACATGTATCTTGTAAACATATGAAAATGTGCACTTGGTTGTTGAAGGTCCTAATAAATAAATAAATTAAATTAAAAACTCACAAATGCTGTTAAATCAAATAGAGAAAACCATTTTTAAGCTACCTTTACAAACCAAGTTATATATAAAGGGTTGAAAGTCAAAGATTTAGACAGAGAATGACATTATGTACTTGCATAGTGACGTCACAGACGCAAGTAGCGGCCATACTTGCTGCATAGAGAAGAAAAGTATATAGGTAAGTATATAAGATTTTTCAAAAATTCACTATAAACCAATTCAACCATTTAAAGTTTTTCTCTTCGCTAAAACATCTGTCTGTATAACCTTATTTTCATAATAATATATAAGACATGGCAAATTCAGGAGTTGTCAAAATACCTATTTGAAATAAAACCGAATTGTAAGATACCAAAGTGTAAATTACGCGGCGGACGTTGGGGTCTCTTTCGAAAATAATGCAAGTTATGATATAACGGTTAAGCATCAGGATTCTTCGATATCCCACTGGCCTTTCGAAGTCGCCAAAAGGATAGATTTTGCGTTATGGGAATCGAGGTGCGAAACGAGATATCTTCTGCAGGGCTACTAAGAATTAGAAAATCGAAGTTCGTATCGTAACCGTCTTCGCCGGCACTCACATTATTTAAAAACGAGAGTGAGAAGGGACGGCACGATACGAAACTTCGATTTTCTGATTTCAATAGTAGCCCCGCAGAACCCATCAATTTTGAGGAGATACGTCAAGAATTGACATTAATAGATTTGAAAGAACGCGTGTTAGGTAGTAAAGACTTAAATGACCTGTTGTATGTAGGTAGTTTTCACTGATACAACTTTTATAGTAAATTTCACAAAGGTGTGTATTAGAGAAAAGAAGGATGACAGAACTAGAGCTATGTCAAACAAAACATACGCTACATAGGGCCGTATCTGTAAAAACAACTAAGAACAAATATGTATCATATAAGAAATTGGTTCGTTTATATCCAGGTATTCTTTATTTTATAATTGTATAAATCCATACAGCGTAAACAAACACAAATAAAGAAATATAGAAATTCAGATAGGTATTCAATGGTTGTTACCATAGTAACCACTGTTTGATAAAAAAACTGTCTGTAATTTAATAAGTTACTCTCCGTTCAACTTAGGAATCAAGTTTGGCTCACGTTCTTGTGTGTAGAAATATTAAAGCACCCACGTCTTTAAGTTTCGGGATTGCTTAGAACATTTTTATAAACATCCTCAAGCTTAATCTCTTTATGACTTCGTTTAAAGTACATTAAACAAACGGGCCTTTTCCAAAGTATATTTCCTCAATTACAAACTCTCACAGATTCATTAAAATAACTTTGAATAACTGAGTTTCGTTTTCGCAATGTTTTTGGCCACAGGGAGATCAGACGGTCTTTAAATATAGGTACTAATATTTTGTAGATAAGTATTTTCATCATTTATTGAATCGGGCGTTACTTCGCGCAGGTTCATATCAAGAAATAAAACAATTACTTTGCTCACCCGCGCCCTTATGATAACTACGTTAATGCAAGAAAATGTTTGTTCATGCAGTTCCTCCTCCACACTGTGTTAGACTCCATCACTTGATTAGGAGTATAACGTTTGGTTGCATGGTGAACGGTTGTGTTGCTCTGGTTAGTTCGACACGCGCCAGTGTAGGGACTATGGTAGTGGTGATAGTTTGGGGTACAGTGTGGAGGTAGAGGAACTGCATGAATAAGATAGCATAAGGTTGCTGGTGAGCAAAGTAATTGTTTTTAGTTCATTCGTATACTCTTACAAATTCGATATAAATTCTTGGGTTCTTTGCAGTTTGGGCAAAATATTATTAGCAAATGTTTTATTTGGCAAATGTTTAAATTTCCCAAGTATCGAATTTTCTCCGAAACCATCTATTATTTTTCGGAACTTTCATTAAACAATCCTAACCTAACCTTCTGTGCTCTATAAAACCATAAGACAATATTTTGAGAAATAATTCTGGTTTCGGAGAAGTTTGATCTTGGTAACTGAAACATTTGGGAAAAAAATCGCGAAACGGCAGTACACGAAATTCTTGTAACTTTGACATTTAATATGTAAATTATAATGTAAATATTATATTGAATTAATAAAATTAAATAAACTAAACAAACTAAACATATTTATTTTTTAGGTGGACACTAAACCACTACTGAGCAAATACTGCTGTTTTTAAAGCAGTTTCTGAGTGAATTTTCCTCTCAGTTGGATTTAACGTCACGTAACGGTTAAAGTTGCCAATTTCCGAGACGCAACGTGCTCTGCTGTGTTCGCTCAATTAAGTTTAATTAACTTATTATATAACATGCGACCATGATGTTAAGTCACAACAAATGAAAATAATAACTTGCTTAAGTCTCTCGCGGTTGTGCCCGTATTTTCAAGATATTTCTTTTTCCGAATTTAAAGAAAGAAAGAAGAAAGAAGACATTTATTCACTAACACAGAAGACACATATATACAGCAAAATTAACACAAATAAAATAAAATAAATGCGAAAACCATGAAATAGTAAATACAAGTACACAATGTTGTGTGTCCCGAAAGTGAAACGGTCGCTGACTCAGCATTAATGCTGAAGCGTTAACCTGCATGTTTTTCTGCAGAACCGTCTGTGACTCACGGAAGATACACAAATTTAATAAATAAATAATCCACTTATCTATACATACACAAATAATTAAGAGAAAAAAAAAACTACAAACCAAGAATAAATAAATTACAACGAACATATAATTAAAAGAAAGAAAGAAAAATATTGTAAAAAACATCTAGCATTTCATGTTTGGCATGTCAAAGTGCTGGATAGGGAAAGGATTTTTGAGCGTCAATAAGTAATCTTCATTGAAGGTATAACTACACGCTCCTTGGATAGGGGAGGAATATCATTCCATTGGACGCCGCAACATAAAACTTTCAATGCTGCAGTCCGGTGCTTGGGCACAAGTGCCATTGCGCTAACTCAGCTACTCGACGCAAACAATTTATTGTGGAGGTACAATGGGGTCTGTAGCGTCTTACACCAAACATAGCGAGGTGCATCCTGCTGCAACATGTTCAACAAGTTAGATATTTCAATAGAACATTGCACTAACAACATATCATATGTACTATTTATTTAGCTTGAAAACATGAAAGTAAAGTCTATTGAATAATGTTTTTCCATCGACGATAACTTCCTATTTATCTTTCTATTCAATTAGCTTTAGTAAACTTGAGAAAGCAATGTAAATACGAATTCAGACAATACGATGACATATTATTTACTACATCTATACATGCCTAGTGTTGTGAAACGCTTATTTTGAGGCTTAAAGACTCGAAACCCTAAAGACTTTCGAGGCTAAACGACACAAAGGCCGCAAAGACGTTTCTTGCATCCATACGCATAAAAAAACCCCAACTTAATTGATAAATATAGTCGAGTCTTTGAGACTCTGGAGTCTTAAGGGCTCGAGTCTTTAAGCCTCGAAAGGAGCGTTATCCACAACTCTAATAGCAACGGTCAATTTGGCTAAAACATTTCTAACCGAAATCACATTATCCGACAAAGAACAAAAGTCATCGACGTTGCTCAAATAATTAGTACGCTGAAGTGGCGTTGGGCTGGCCACGTCTGTCGCAGGACCGATGACGGTGGAGCAGACGAGTCCTCGAATGGAGACCACGGACAGGAAAACGTAGTGTAGGGCGTCCTGAGGCACGGTGGACGGACGATCTTGAGGGGGTCGCTGGCGGCGGATGGATGCGAGGGGCTGAAGACAAGACAGACAGATTATTGTGGCGCGCCATGGAAGAGGCCTTTGTCCAGCAACGGACGATGATGATGATGGTTTCCAACCACTTCGTATGAGAAAACGTAGAATCTCTTGGAAAGTAATAATCTAGTTAGTAAATAAACTTGTTATTTCGGGTAAATTATAAAGTTCTTTCAAGTTTATCGTCGTAACTGTACTTAAATTGTTTTTATTCAAATATCAAAGTAAGAAAGTTTGACGTCTCTTTGAATAGACCTATTTGTGAATAGTAGACATGAAAAGGTTTAGCAATTATAAAAGTTATTCAACTTTTTTATACCTCTAAACTTTATCTATTTCTAACTAATATACAAACTAAATACTTACAATAAAGTAACAGCAAACAATACAACAAATTTATTGTGGAACAAATTACAGTTACTGTTATGATCATTATTATCATCATGTCAGCCATAGGACGTCCACTGTTTGGACATAGGCCTCTCCCATAGACTTCTAGTTGCTTTGGTTTCAAGCGCGTAAATTTTGACTAGGTCGGATGACCATCTCGTTGATACAGTTATGGAACATTTATAATTTTCTTACTTATTTACCTATAAAGTTATGTCTATGTCTATGTCTATCTAGTTATCGTCTCAGTTCTATCAACAAATACCTACTTCTACAAACACAGTTCTAAAAATTACCCGAAAAACAGCCGCCACATCCAAAAAGATGTGGGAAGACATCGATTATGTCACCGATGTCGACATTTGTTATTCCGACCGAATGTACAATATGTACGGGACGCGTGTAAGAAATATCGGCGTATCACTCACGATGGATGCATTATTCAGGTGTCATTGTGGCTGTCTGCTCCGTGGCACCATGCTGTATTTCCTGTAATGGTATCTTGCGATGTGCATACACAAGCGCTTCGTTTTCGCAAAGACTGAAATAGCAATCGCAACGTCAGACGGGGTTCACTAATTTTCATCGTAAATATTTTTCCCAAACCACTTATTAACCGACTTCATATAACTGGCCAATAGGGTTCCGTAGCAATTACGATAAAACTAAGTAATATTTTTCTAAGGATTTCGTATTTTATACGGAATCTTCCAAGTTTATGTATATTTTATACCTTAGGCTGTTAGTTGTAAGTGTAGTTTGAAACTACTAATAATTCTCAAGCAAACTTAACCGTTATAGTTTTCCTTGTGATATATTTACTACCTACCATCCTGATTTTTTTCAATTTTTCCACCCACCGGTTTAGATTTTAGAGGGGGGGGGGGTTTTAATGAAAATTTGCATTTTAAACTTGAATATTTCGCAAATACATCACTGAATCGAAAAATCGTCTTAGAAACCCCCTAATGGTTTTAAAAGAACTATCTAACGATACCCCACAATATAGGGTTGGATGAGAAAAAAAAATCACCCCCATTTTACGTCTATGGGAGGTGTCATAATTTTTTTTTATTTTTTTATTGTAGGTACCATTTTGTCGGCATAGTTTACCTATAACTACAGCTTAATAATTACAGCTTTCTAGCATTGATAGTCCCTGAGCAAAGCCGCGGACGGACAGACAGACAGACAGACATGGCGAAACTATAAGGGTTCCGTTTTTGCCATTTTGGCTCCGGAACCCTAAAAAGCGTTCATCGAAATGAATCATTTGGGAAAATATTTTCGATTAAAATCAATGACATGATTACCCTAATATTTCTGTTTTTGAGAGGTCAGAAAAAGTGAAGAATAGTAAATCTAGCGATAACTTTATCGATGAGTATTATAAACGAGTGATGTTTGCAATGCTTCTATAGGTACCTATTAATTAATAAAAACCGATCAAGTAGGTACCTACGCGTCAGACTCGTGCACCAAGGGTTCCGTGCGCATTTGTAGGTAAGTATATCAATATATATCTACACTACAAGGGGCCGTACCTATAACAATCGTTTTAGCAGATTCCTCTTTCTAAGCAAACTTTCACTGTTTGAGGTCACTTGGTTGTTCGGAATTCCCCTTAATTACTCCTTATTCCCTATTCTCCCCATTTTATTATTACTATTACTACTACTATTCGGTGAAACTTTGGAATCATCGTGCAGCGCCAGTATTTCCGGACCGATAACTTGGGAATCTTCAAAAATTTAAAATATCACAAACTAGTTTTAGCATATACACACTATCAACAGTTGCGTAGCTAAGGGGGGCGCCGGGGGCGGCCCGCCCCGCGTGTCAACCACTTAGGGGTGACACCCGACCGGGACATCAGTAGTGCCACCTATAAAAATTCCTAAAACTGTGGCAGATTGCATAACCGCCACTAAATAATATTTAACGGTACTTATTGTACCTACTTAATAGGTTTTTTTCATTCGAGTTTTGGGGTGATACCTACAATATCCGCCCCGAGTGCCACCCATGCTAACTACGCCACTGACTATCAATTCGCGTTACGCCTTAAAAATGTGTTAAAACTGTCTTCGTGTCCGACATTTTTCCCGGCTCTTTTTTTTCACTACTTAAGTAACAAACTTTAGCATCCCAAGGTGCTTAAATAAAGCTTCATTTTAATGCACGCTGATAAAATCACTACGAAGTTTAGTATACTTACGTGCTTTTTACACTGCACTTTAAACATAGCCAAATATATTTCCTTTCACCCCACTATATGTTAGAACAGCACGTACACAAAGAGCAATCGTGTACAAAGGTAACACATTGAGCCCTCAGCTAATAAAAGGGACGCCCCCTGTCGGGCGGATCTGTAAACTGTGCCCGATCACAATGATGGCAAGGCGTGACGCTCCGATGCTGTAAAGTTGAGTTTCCACTGCGAGAGTGCTCAAAGACTGCTTAACTTAAAAAAAAATTTATTGTTAAAGACATGTGAATTTTTTAATGGAAATGCGTTCTGATAATAAATAAATAATTAAATGGAAGTCTAACATTTCTATTGACTTTGGTAGCCTACTCGTACATAACTTCTCTTCTATCTTCGCTTCTTGACAGATGAGTGATAAGTTTGGTAGCTTATGTTACGCGGTATTTATCGGTGAGTTGGAAAAAAAGTAACCTCAATTCTTTAACTATTAATTGCTCATTGCTCACCACACTGGGGAATACTTTGCTCGGGGTGTGTTTGATCGACTACATGGGGCTAGATTGATCAAATGATTTCTTTCTTTTTCTTAGGAAATGTATGTAAGTACCTAGTTAGTAAAGCTCATATACTTAGATCTCAGATTGTTGCTTCAGAGATTTTGTATAATGAAGCTGTTTCTTTACAAATAATAATTAACTTTATCTAATTACGTCCGTTTAAAGATTTAAAATAACTTTCGTTAACTATTTTTTGACATAAATTTGTTGATTAGTCCAATAGTCCTGTTAATTTTTAACCTTTTTTGTACGTTTTATTATTAAAATAGAGCTATTACAGCTAATTGAGTGTGAAATTATTTGGATCAAAGTAACCCCATGAACTAAAATTGCTTATAACTTAAAAGCTAGCCGAGCGATTTTTTATTTTTAATTTTAACATTGTTTTGAGAGAAGTTTCTTTCAACTTTAAGTATAAGTTTATGATCACCCTTGAGTTTTTTACTAACAGAAATCGATAGAACAGTAAAAAACGATTATGTGCTTTTTTATTTATTTTATAACACGTTAGTTTGAGTTTTTTTACGCTTTGAATTTCGAAATTGATCAAAGTATCCCCGGTTTACGGTACCAAATATCACTTCAATTCAAGTACTAAAAGTGGGTGAAATTCGACTTAAATGATTTGACCTTAGCAAAATATATAACAAATAAAAAGTTTGAAAGCAAAATAAATTACAGTACCGAAGTTGATCAATCAGTCAATCAATTAGCCCTCTGATAAGTTCCTTTTGTAACAGACATTTCGATGCTGTTTCTGTTTTATTGGACAAAATGAACAGAGACGGCACCACCACATAGAATAACAGGAATTTAAAAGACTGGTGAAATGAGGCCGAAGTCGTCATAAGCTTTATTGGCGGAACCACACTGCGATTTTGGCTATTCTGGTATTATAATTGAAATTAGTCTGAATATCCATATGCAATCTCTATGCCAAAATCCTGTCAGCAACATGCATAACGTAATAAATGTGGACCCACCCTTACAGCACTGTGTGCATAGCTCGGATATTAATGAGGCAATCGACGAAACCCGATCGTATTAGGGAAGTAAAGCGGTCGTCCATTACGCAAGCGCTAATATTCACGCAGACATCCAGTTTAATGGGTTTAACCCCTAATTAATAAACGGTTATCAGTGGAAACATGCGATGTATGTATATGTTACATATGTATATGTACGCATCAAAATATTATTAAATATAACCGAATCTCGAAGCGTCGACATAGGATCCATAGTGTTTAGAATGCCGTTCTCAATCAAAAAGGTGTCAATGGAACCGTACAGTGGCGTGGCGTCAGATATTTCCGTGGTTAAGCCGAAGCAAAGATCGCTTACATCTTTCATAAATTCTGTATTCTTGTTGTTGCATTTTGTAAATATTTGGAAAGCCGGTGGGAATAGAGTTCTATGGATGCTGCGCCACTGGAACCGTATTAGAACTCTGTCTGTCTCTTTATTCAGGGCTGTATCTTTTAAACCATAGGGAACGTCACACTGTACGCTTTCTGCGTTCTGTCATCCTCAACTTAGGTATGTATATTATTTTAATTTTATGAGCTGTCCGACGCACAAGCTTGGAAATACTTTTACGGTCATCATCATCATCATCATATTAGCCGTACCTACAGTTTCTTCGGTTGGAGGCGGCCTGCATCCAGGCACCGCGAGATCATCCGCCCATCTCGTTGGTTGACACCCTATGTTGCGCTTGCCGATCCGCGGTCTCCATTCGAGGACTTTTCGGCCCCAACGGCCATCTATTATAAACTTTTATCTACACTCATATAGTAAATCCTCAATTATGCGTTCAAAAAACCATAGTTAATGACCGCATCGCGCGGCACGGCCGGGCGCGCAGCGCTCGTGGGCGCAGACATACTACCTACTCTCTCTCTATGACATATCTACTCTACATTCTCAATGGTTCTTTAACACATGATAGAGGATTTAATACATGGATATAGATAAAATATTGTATGCAACTGTACATAATTAGGCCTTAAAAACACTCATGTGACCCTATTATGAAGCACTCGTGTTTTAAGGACCCCTATTACGATACATTGCATAAAATACTATCATGGTGGTTCTACTAAAATAATGGTCATTGGATCGGACTGGAAAAATTCTAAAACATCTGAGAGAATAGTTCAAAATGCAAAAAAGTTTTCACACTTTCATCAAACCGTTTCAAAAGAGAAAATAAATAGCAAAATTATATTGTGTGCGAGTTGTAAAGCTTTTGCGGCAGTCCATAATGATCTATGAGAGGATATTTTACATGTTGAGTGGTTTAATATAAAATATTCCTCATTATTACTGTAGAAATTAATATGCATTGGGTTTATGGTGAGTAATGAATGACGTAATACGCGATTTCAGTGTGTGGTTTACCACAAAGCAACCAGTTGGTCAATGTGATTGAAATATAACAGTACCAATTTGTTAAAATGTGGTTTTTTTTCTACATTGTTTAACTAAATATATCTACTTACTTTTTAATGTTTGGAATCATGTGATTTTTTTGTAACCCCGTCCAGAGTCCGTTTCTGGTGTGCAGACAGCTAAAGTGTTTTGTGCACAGACAGACCTACCCGTAAACCTTACTTAAGGAAATTTTGGGGCTATTTTTATAAAATGGTTATAAAAACTCAAATATTCATAGCTCGATAGACAATGAAGTAAAAAGTTAGGTAATTTATGAAGGTAGGTATTTCACTGCCATAGATGGTCTAAAAAAATAAGGACATAACGTACAAATTTGAGGCCAATGGTATTAAGAGTTGCGCTCAGTCGACTCGCAAGGAGGAGGAGGGATGAGGGTAGTACGGTCTACACAACATATAAGTATTAACATCCACCCATAAATTCTCCAGTCTTTGTGTGATTATGATGCTTGATCTTTTTCCACAATGATTTTTGCGTCATCTCTGACGCAGCTTTGCGTCTGGCATCAAACCTATCGTCTGTAGTTACATCCACAGTGCTAACGCTTTGTCCTGGTGGACATTATTTTACCATACCGTATTTCTAAATTCTTCAAAATACAAAGGGCGTCAAGCTTTAAGGCGCTGTACGTAGTGAAAACTACAATTTTAGAAAACATTTTAAAATATACTTACACAATACTTACAACTGTATTTTTTTATATGTGTATTTTCAGTCTATTAGCTAGTTTTTGACTTCATCAAAAACACGATTGCTGACAAAACCTCGATAGATTTTTTTTTGAAAAAGAGCTTTATTTACACGTTACCAAATATTATGAAAAATATTATGAATATCAACACAAAATTGCTTTATTAAATAGTTTTTTAGTAGATTTAGATTTTATGCTTCATAGATTTTCAATAGGTTGAGTACATCAATCATACCAATTATTTCGTCTTTGGCAAAATAAAACGGTTCTAAGCGCGCGGCGGCGGCGAAGTATGCCCAGTCCCAGTACACGCGTGTACGTAGTCGACGACGGACCTGTGCACATTTTTCTAACGCGCTAGTACTACTTTTGAGAGCAAATAATATGGGTAATCGCAGTATTAAAAAAGTAAGCGAAAGAGGAAACGCATAAGTGAACTCAGAGCACATATGAGAAGCATTAGAACCTAAACGGTAAAGTACCTACCCACACACTAATCGACCGCCGGAGTCGGGCCGAGTCAGCAGGGCTACTACGAAACTCCAAACTCGAAGTTCGTGTCGTGCGGTCCCTCTCGCTCTCGTACTAAATAGTCAGTGGCGTAGCTAAGGTAACCTAGGGCCCTGGGGCAAATAAAAAAATGGGGCCCACTGCTATCAAAACTGGTAAGGTTTTTTGAAGTAAAATCATTATATATACAATACTTTCTAAGCAACTTTATCATCAGCTATAAAGCAGAATTTCGAGGCCCCCTGAGCTTGAGGGCCCGGGGCACTGCGCCGCCTAGCCCCTTGGTAGCTACGCCACTGTAAATAGTATAAGTGTCAGAGGGACCGCAACCCACGAACTTCGAGTTTCGTAGTAGCCCTGCTGAGCGGATTTCACATTCGTACTACGACCGCAAGCTGGTTGGCGCTCACGGATGCGGACGGCTTCGTCCAGATTCTAACCGCGACTGCCATAGGTACAAATTGTAGGCACGTTGTATAACCTATACTACTGACGGCGAACATGCGGCGAACCTTGCGGCTACTACGAAACTCGAAGTTCGTATCGTACCGTCCCTCTCGCTCTCGTATTAAATAGTATAAGTGTCAGAGGGACCGCTGCTTGATCCCTTTGGCAGTTTCACTGACATTTCTGATAGTGACACAACAGTTTAAATTTTCTCATTTTATTGCAGGCAAAGGTTAATATCTTGCATTCAGCCAAGTTATTTAACATAAATTATTTTAATAAAATAAGATGGTCGCATTTGGTTGCACTAGTAAATTATTGACAAAAACATGCACTCCAACTGGAATCCGGCTGCCAAATGGGAGTTATTGCGCAGTTAGTGCAACTGCATCAGCACTGCACCCTACTGTCAGAGGACTGCCATTTTAGGCAATCTGAGTGCAGTTCTTACGCAGTTCTGATGTAGTTCTGAACTTCGGAGTTTTTAACTTCGTTTCTAAAACCTCTTATTGAAAAAAAAATAATAAAAATGGAATATCTGTCTTGCTCCTTAGTGAGGCCAAGTCGTGGAAAACAGCTACGTGTGAGTTGGAAAAAATGTTTTTTCATGCAACCTCTTATTGCTTCTGGTTTCTGGTGTTCTGACTTGTATTTTTGTATTGATGCAATAACTACTTTACGCATACTCATAATCTTTATATCTGTCAAAGTTGTTCTGTGCGCTAAGACATATTTTTTATCTTTGGCTACAGCTCGCACATGTTTCTTAGAACATAAAATAAGTAAAATAAAATAAATATCACGGGAAATTTCACACCTATTGACGTAGTCCGATTACATTTTGAAAAAGTGACTCTCTGCCAAGTTTCTTGCTGCGCATTTTTCTTGGCAATGATGGGCTTTCCGAAAGCGCTGGTAGTTTAAAAAATGACGTGTAAAAGTGCCCATTGCGGCCTATTTACTGAATAAACGATTTGATTTGATTTGTTAAAAGTGAACAGACAACTTTTTCTTTACTGTTTTATTATATGTATAGATTTGCCTAGCTTGTAATCTAGATTTTCAGATTTAAATAAAATTGTTTTTTTTTATTTGTATTGATTTACCTATGTATTTTCATTTCGTCTGTCTACCTATTCAGTCTTAATGTCTATCCATTACCTACATTACAAATTAAACTGTGGGCATGAAGAGGCATAAATTATTTCTTTATTACCAAGACTATTTACATTAAACGAAGAATTTCTTAATTAAACCGAAAATTGTGTAATTGTGTTATAATTTTAACGAAAAATCCGGAACTCACATTAACCAGAATACGGATACGAACAGAATAAGGCCTTCAACGGGCTGCGTGACAGACGCGCGAGGCGTTGCGCTGGACGCCCCGCATTCGCCTCCGCCGCGTCGTCTGCTTCACCCCCTCAAATACCGAAAATTCTTCTATAAGCGCGCCTTAAGTACAAAGTAATAAGTAATATACCTACTTACCTACATTATTATTAAAAAGGCCAAAACAGTTTCCACTTATAGTTAACAATAATAACAGATTGGTTGAGACAGGAGAGATTATCTAGATATAAAATTAAAGTTAAAGATGTACTTAAATGTAAAAATATTATTATTAAAAATGTATGCAACGGTATTATACAACGATTATACAACGATCCTATAAACATCTAATGCCTCACTGCATGACGACTACAAGGAGTCATTAGAAAATTGTGTTGATGATGATGATGATTTCATTAATTTAATTAATTGTAGAAATGACTTTGCTATCTTTAATTTTATTTAGGGTAGCCAGTATAAAGAAACTAGACGGTACATGAAGACATAGGTACTTACATAGACCAATTAAAACGTTTAAAGCAAGTGTTGCGAATGGCGAAGTAAGGCTAGTTTAAACTACTTCCACTGAGGTAAAATTGGTAATAGATGTCCGCGCTTTGAACTTTTTAAGAGTTCATTTTCAAGGCATAGAATTGCCCAATACCTACTGCACAAAATGCTAATATCTTCCAAACTCTCCCATTATTTTTTGATATTATGTATGAGTGATATTTATATTATGTGTATATTTAAGTGGAAGTGGTGAAGGGCAGGTTCTGCATGAAAAAATATATGTCGACGCTGCGTTGCAAAACGACGCTGCGTTGCAATTTTATTGGGAGAAACAAGATTAAAAAATCTAAATATCGCAAAGTAGATTCCGCGTAACAGCACTTAGAACCTCGTCTATAGATACTGAAGCATTACAAAGATACAAAATGAAGCCACTTTGAGAGCGTTTTCAGACTGTCTGAATTCCAACAGCAAATTACAGTTTCAATGCAGTTCTGCTGTATTGTTCTATTGCGACTACAACATAAATGCAATTGTACTGCAATTTGAAAGTCTGCAAACTCGTCTGAATACTATCTTACTTAGCTAAGGAATAACTAGTTTTTTCTAGATCTAAACCCCAGCTTTAATAGCAATCAAAGGTTAATTGACAAGTGCTTTTTTTGTTAATAAAAAACCTACAAAAACTAACAAATATATTTATTACAAAAGCAAAGAGAAATAAAACTTACCTATTTGAAGCCCAAAATCCATTGACATAAATGTACCTTACGCTAAAATCATTATTTCAAATTTCACCCAGATCGCTAATGTTGGGCAGAGTGGCCATAAAGCATGGCAATGCGAATACGTTGATAGGGAAAACAAGCCTTCCCTATGGCCACCTGTAAAAGTGCGAAAGAAATTAAATTTATAAATAAGTATGATAAATGCTAGAATGGCTAGTGTGACTATTTAGTATATAGCAAGCACTCCAAATCCATAACTACTCTTAGAATTAATTGTCTGTAAGGTACACAGTTACAAGATTTGCAATGTAAGCCTTATTGGACTTCGCACCTTCACCTTCGCGCCTTGTAGCACTGACTTCGTCTTTAACTATTGCAGCCACTCAACTTGCCGTTCAGTTTAGTTCAGTTCACTCAAGTTGAGTATGGTTCTATCATTATAAAGTTTTAAGTGACAGTGACGCAATTACTCCAATGACGTGGACTGTGGAATGATAATATATAATAAATGACAAATGAGGCAATAAAATATTGTATTCCAGTTTTTACCTTAAGATATCTTCGACTTGACAAAACCGGACTCAGCTTAACAAGTCAAATACTTACTAGCCCTATCTTGAGACACGTCTACGCAATTTGAAAGGGGTCTTGATGATTACCTTAAGAGATAGTTGACCTATTTCACTTAGGCTCAGCTCAGAGCCAGACGAGCTTGGACATTTAGCCAGTTATACGGGATATGAAGTTATATTCCAGAGTTCCAGTTATATAGCCTTGGGAGAAATTGGATTTCGAGTGCCAGCCGATAGACGATGGGGCGAAAAAATATAACGTGAATTACCAACATGCTTCTTGCAGACGTCGGAGTCAAATTGGGTGTAAATTACTTATTTATTTGAATTATACTTACAAGCATGTATGCTTATCAAACATTAAATTTAATTCTATTTGCACAAATCGGATTATCTTTTAGATATACATACTCGATTCAGAGTAAAAAATTCTGACGATGTATTTAGTAAATGCTTATAATACGTTTTTTTAATAAGCTCTTTTTCACCATCAACATTTAACAGTACCTACCACAACTTTTGTGTGGAGTCTGACATTACACAAAAGATTTGTACTTCGACAGATCGAAGACAAGCTACATACAATTTTGATACCGAATCGGTGCTCTTTGTATCATCGTTTTTTTTAAATTTTACATTAGAATGGATGATTTTTTCCATTATGCTGAGCTGTTGGTTATAATTCAATGAATAAAAATACATATTTGTCCTTGAAAAGTTAGGATTTTTTTATAAAAATTATAGAAACAATCATTCGACCAAACTATATTGGTAACGATGTTTGTTAGCGTTAGCCCAAAAAAATATTCTACTGACCGCATGCATAACGTACTAACCGCATAACTTAGAGCGTTACCAAATTATCAGGTGTTGCACGCTGATATGATATCGGGACAAATGAAATGTATGAATTATGTAGATACTGAGTATTTTGCGATACGATACAATTTACAAATTTCCCTACTTGTGTTAATATCGTATGGCGTCCGACAACTACTTAAAGGGTTAATGTCCATACACTGCACAAAAAAACCACACATTTAAGTGTTTTAGCACAATGTTTACTATAGGTATCACCTAATAAGAACTCTTTTTAAGGAATAACAGCATAACTTAGGAATTAATTATGTTATTATTTTCTTGGTCTTTTAAAAGAGAGATACCGGTCGTTATCTCTCGATTACGATCATTCAAGGGCCAACTTTTATAGCACTTTGTAATTACATAACCGCATGATTTATTAAGGCAGATGCGAGTGGAACAGCAACAATTTTATCGTTTATATACGATGGGCAGTAAAATTGGTTCAGCGTTCCCCGTTTTTAATAACAAGGCAAACAGGCTCGACAGACTCGGGCCGCGGCCGGCGACGCAGAATAGACTAACATTTTTTTAACCTGATACGCATCTCTAAAAATTAGCCAAACTAAATTGGAATTTAAATGCTTTTGGAGCTTATACCCTTCAGGTTGCAGTCGTATGACTGAATAACGGTGCAAAAGTGAAGTGAAGTGTTGTTGGATAGTGCAATAAAAATGTTACAAGATATTTCTACTCTAAGGTGTATCAATAGACTTTATAAAAAGTGTAAACAAATCGATTTCATAATAATTTTGTATGAACACCACTGGATCGAATCAATAACACATTTATCTATAATTCGTGTCTTTTAACTAGACGTCTTATCACTTTTTTCACCAAAATCCACTTGATTTCAATATTTAATTTTCATTAATTCAGACGACCAGATGGCCTAGTGGTTAGAGATCCTGACTACGAAGCTTGAGATCCCGGGTTCGATTCCCGTGTCGGGGCAGATATTTGTAAGAAAAATACGAATGTTTGTTCTCGGTCTTGGGTGTTTAATATGTATGTATCTATCTATATAATTATATTTATCCGTTGCTTAGTACCCATAACACAAGCTTTGCTAAGCTTACTTTGGACTAGGTCAATTGGTGTGAATTGTCCCGTGATATTTATTTATTTATTATAAATTTATTTATTGGAAAAACCTTCGTCAGAATCTGACTTAATTCTTGAATGAAACATGTGTATAATATGTAGGAGCATAGACTAGCGTAGAGATGGTAGAAAATTTGACATTTTAAAAATCGATTGATGCTGTTTGAATAAGCGATTTTTATTTACCTACCTTAAAATTACAAAATAGTTACTGTTTTATAATTGATTAAACAGGCTTTGGAATTAAATCAAGTATTATGAATAATAAAATAGACAAAATACTTTGATCTATTCAATTAATAAATTAATCGATTTACTGAACAGATCAATTATTTGCAATAGGTTCTAGGTTTTCACATCACTAAATGTCTGTGTTTAGCGTCTTTGTTTACACTTTCATAAATTGGATTGAAATACAATGTTAGGGTTTAGATTATTATGATAAAATATCTTAGGTTGTTTTTTTTAATTCGTTAAAATGACTTTTTGAATAAGTATTGTCTATAAATTTATTAATGGCAATACTTGTTTGGTTTTAATTGGTAAATTCATTGGCGGGAAATATCGGCGATGGCTATTGGTCTGCGTCGTCACGTGACGACGTAAACCAATCGTCACGCAGTAATTCGCGCGGTTTTGGTGGAAGGGAGGATCGAGGTCTGGACCAGCTGGGCATTCTGCTGGCGGAGCGCGAGTGACATAGGTCCTAAGATTAAGTTCATACAGTACATGTACCTAGTAAGTGAATAAATTCTAGTATTCAACCTTTCTGACTTTGCTTTGAAGTAGAACCAGCCCCATCAACAGCGATTGATTGTTGCCCGGGTAAGCGGGGTCTAACATATCAGAAGTGACAAGTGACACCAAAATAAACGTAAGTACACGCCCAATTTTATGTTTTTAACAATGGTTCGATAGTTAATTTCGACTTCGCTCGGTACCTACAGTGGCTAGGTGATTTTATTTCCCTCTATTGTTGCCAACCCCCTAGTATCTTTGATATTGTTATTTTATTATCAAGACTGTGAAGGCAAATATGTTGCACTAATGAATTAAGGATAGTTATCCCCACATTACACGTAAAACTAACAGGGTAAAACGTTCTCTGAATAATGCGGGTAGCTGTGCGAAGTAAGTCTCATTATTAGATAAATGCGGAACTCGTTCTATTATTGCATAGCGCCGGCAAATTCTTCCCAAATAAGCAGCTTTGCAATCAAAGTTTGTACCTAAATTTTTAGCTTAATTGCTTAATGTGTCCGCCTATCGATATTTCTTTCCAACTCCGGTTCGCAAAGTTACGCGTTTGCAAGTTACGCGGAGTTGGTTGCAATTCAACTACCTACTAACTTGTGGTATAAGTAAGTAACGTATTACTATGTACGGTATAAGTAGGTAGTACATAATACCTAATGTTAAAACTCTTTTTTGTGTTCCTTATTACATGATATGTACATTTAGTTTTAAAATGCTGAACAAAAAAAAGGGAGTGATCAATATCACGCTGCAATATCTACCCTTTCTTTATTATTTTTCTTTCTTTAATCTACTTAATACACGTTTTGATGAGTTTTGCTAAGAAATTTATTCATTTATTTATTTAATGAAATTGCACAGTATATACATGTTACAAGTACAACCCAGTAAGAGTGTTGCAATTGTAACAATGTTTAGGTAATTTCTTACTCCAATACTTTACGATTTGGGTTGACCCTGGTAGATAATTTTTTATTTGAACTCTGGATTAACATTTATATTAGAACCCAGTGAGTGGACTAGTGTTCATGTGAATGCCCCTCTGAGGTGATGATTTGAGACGCCACTTTGACTGTATACTAAAACCTCGTTATCGTGGCGAGTTTTCAGGCGATGGAAGAGAGTCCGGGACGGCGGAGGCTCTCGACTCCTAGTCGCAGAGAGGCCCACGCTGCCACACGAAGTCGTAGCAGACTACGGCCGCCTAGCTCCAGGCGCCTGCTACCTGATTCGGAGCTCAGGCGTGAGCGCCTCCTCCTGCTGGAACGAGAGCTACAGCTCGAGCGCGATCGACTGCGAGCCTCCGAGGAGCGCCATGCTTCGCGAGCCAACGATGAGCGACGATCGCGCAGTCGCCAGCGCCGCAGTTCTTCAAGAGACTCCCGGCGCAGCAGGGCAACTGACCGGGGTGCAGGACGACGTGTCGGCGCGGGATATAGAGAAAGGTCACGTAGTCCCTCTTTTTCTAAACGAGACTTGATTGATATTTTTAAACAAATGAGGGATGGTTTGACATTACCGCCCGTACCTCAAGGCGCTCAACAACCGCTCCAAAAGATAGATCATAAAAATATTTTACCTGATTTCGATCCTTCTACCAAGAATCAGCGCATTGATATTTGGTTAAAGAAGGTCAACGAGTGCGCTTCAGTGTACGGGTGGGATGAACGAACTACTACTCATTTCGCTATGCAGAAATTGCAAGGTCTGGCCAAGACGTGGTACCAAAGTCTTAATACGATTCTTTTTACCTGGCCAGAGTGGCAGGAAAAGTTAATTAGCGCGTTTCCATGCGAGCAAAACTATGGACAGACCTTGGAAGACATGATTAAAAGAAAAAGCAAATTTAATGAACCTATAGAAGTGTATTATTACGAAAAATTAAGTCTTATAAATCAATGTGAAATAGAAGGTAGACGTGCCGTAGACTGTATAATACACGGTCTCAGTGATAGGGGACTTAGGTTAGGTGCGTTGGCGCTACGCTGCTCCCAGCCCGATCAATTATTGCAATACTTGCTTAGTAATAAAGACCCTAATCAAATTAGCGGTGGGGACAGACTCCCACTTAGGAATAAAAACTTTAGTAACACTAACGTTAACAATGCGAGGTCGGAGGGTAAGCCAACACCGCCAATCGGGTGTTATAATTGTAGGGAAAAGGGTCATAGCTTTTTGTACTGCCCTAAACCGTTGGTAAGATGCACGCAGTGCAATAAAGTAGGCCACACTGCCGAAAAATGCTATAGCAAGACAGGTGATAAACCAAACAAAACCACTGTCGCAATTGGTAAAACCATGCGCATTGATTATGTAGATAAGGACGTTGTTAGTAATCGAGATTCTAAGTTTATAAAGGATGTGCAGTTGAACGATGTTTCATTTAGGGCCTTCATAGATTTTGGGAGCGATGTTACCTTAGTAAGAGAATCTGCTGCTAGAGAATTAGGAGTGCCTCATGACAACGTATTATCGTTTATGAAAGGGTTTGGCAATGACATAGTTCAGTCATTAGGAGGGCTCACCGTTAATGTAAGCGTCGATGGTGTGAATGCTACCGTTTTGTGCAAAGTTGTAAGCGATCATTTGTTGGAAATGCCTGTCCTTATTGGACAGTCATTTACGGAGCAGCCACACATATCGGTTTACAAGGACGTGAATCAATTGCAATTCTTTAATGTCGGCAACGAATTGCCTAGTCCTGCAGTAAGTGATGATAGTGAAAAATTATTGAGCTTCTCACCAGCAGGAACTGTAGAGATTTTTGGTCCGGCGTCTGTTAGAATAGAAACAAAATCTTTGTTTGATGGTAATGTGCTTATTAAGAATTGTGTGGCAGGGAAACCTGGCGGACAGTATTTTATTGCCGGTGGACTTCATCGTTCAGTTAATGGTCGAGTCAACGTGCTGGTCGTACCTTGCGCAAATTCTTGCCTCATAACGTCTAAACTCGTTTTTTGTCGTGCTGAACGTGTCGATGTCGTTAATAGGCTTTTTGTTGATACTCCTATCGAAATGCGAACTGATTCAACGTTGGACGAAAATCAGGTGAAAATCTGCGAGACCGCATCAGAGGACGCCAAGCAGACCTTGTTAGTGATGTTGGAGAAGTACCAACACTGTTTTGCTTCTTCTCTAAAGGATATAGGATGTACTAATGCCGCGGAGATGAACATAGAGTTGAATAGTCAGCGGCCAATTGTTTATCGCCCGTATAGACTGTCTCATCACGAACGAGAAAAGGTGCGCTCGATGGTAGCAGATATGCTCGATGCTGGTATAGTTAGGGAGTCAGTCTCAAACTACGCTAGTCCAATCCTGCTCGTTCGGAAGAAGGATGGGTCTCCTAGGTTGTGCGTTGACTTTCGCATGCTTAATTCTGTGACAGTTAAAGAAAGGTACCCGATGCCCATCATTGAAGACGAGATAGCCCGTCTTGCTGGGCAGGGGTGCTTCATAACTCTCGACCTCACATCAGGCTACTATCAGGTACCCATTTCGGAGCAGAGTAAACATCTCACCTCTTTTGTGACACCGGACGGACAATATGAGTTTAACCGGATGCCGTTCGGCTTAGCGAATGCGCCTGCCGTGTTTCAACGGATGATCAACACCATTTTAGGTTCTGCTCGCTTCAGTAAAGCTACAGCGTACATAGATGATATTCTGATCTTTGGAAAGGATTCTACTGAGTGTCTGGAGCGGCTAGAAGAGGTATTACAGGTGATAGAGAAGGCGAATCTTACATTGAACTTGTCAAAGTGTGAGTTTTTACGTAGTAAGATAGATTACCTAGGGTATGAAATCAGTGCTAGTGGAGTGAGGCCTGGAGAGAATAAAATTCTGAGCGTGATGAAGTTCCCCCGACCCGAGAATGTTCATGGCGTTCGACAGTTCCTAGGATTAGCGAGTTATTTTCGCAAATTTATTAAAGATTTTGCACAGATATCGTCTCCCCTTTGTAAGCTTCTTAAGAAAGATGTAGCGTGGGAATGGACTGACAGTCAAGAGAGGGCGTTCGAGACGTTGAAGGTAAATTTGGTTGATAGGCCAGTCCTGGCGATTTATGATCCTGCAGCTGAATTTGAATTGCATACCGATGCGAGCAAAGTAGGTGTCGGAGGTATACTTCTACAGCGGTCACCGGGCAGTGATGCTCTTCGCCCTGTGGCGTATTACAGCCGACAGACCTCTCCGGAGGAGAAAAACTTCCATTCTTACGAGTTAGAAACTCTAGCGGTCGTCTGTTCACTCCGTAAGTTCAGGGTTTATCTTTTAGGAATGGAATTTAAGATTGTTACTGATTGTAGCGCACTGCGGTCTACGTTTTCTAAAAGAGACCTTATTCCACGGATAGCCCGCTGGTGGTTGACACTACAAGAATTCAATTGCTCTATTGAATATCGGGCCGGAATTAAGATGAGCCATGTTGACGCGTTGTCCCGTAACCCGGTCGTTGAATCATCAGAATTGGTTAGGGACCAATATCCGACAGTAATGTCTATTAGTGGTGATGATTGGTTGCATACACTCCAGCTAGGTGACTCAGAGTTGCGTAGAATTAGAGATATAGTAAGTAGTGACCTCGATGAGAAAAATTTACGTTACATCAAAAATAATTACGTCATTAAAGACAATAAGTTATTCCGTATCCTTGAAGGTAACCAGACAGAAATTCGATGGGTGGTACCAAAGGGCGCGAGGTGGCAACTATGTCGTCTTAATCACGATGAAATTGGACATTTTGGGGTCGAGAAAACGTTAGAGAGGATAAGAAAACAATATTGGTTCCCCAAAATGTCCAGATTTGTAAAGAAATACGTGAGCGCTTGTATTGAATGTGCTTACAGCAAGAACAATACAAGCGCCCACGAGGGGCTCCTGCACCCCATAGAGAAAGTGGAGATACCTTTTCACACTTTACATATGGACCACCTCGGACCCTTTGTGAAGTCTAGTAAGGGGTATACGCATCTGTTTGTAGTAGTAGATGGATTCACGAAGTTTGCTTCCTTAAGCCTGTCAGGAACACTAACACGCAGAACGTTATAAGGTCTCTAGAGGACATTTTCAGCACTTTCAGAAACCCTACCCGTATTATTAGCGACCGCGGTAGCTGCTTCACGTCACACACTTTTAAGAGATTTTGTTTAGATAAGGGCGTCAGACACGTTCTTAACTCTGTGGCTAGTCCCAGGTCTAATGGCCAGGTTGAGCGGTACAACCGCACAATTCTGGACTCGTTAAAGGCATTATGCATTAAACACGGCGAAAAAAGTTGGGATAGCCATCTCGGGAAAATTCAGTGGGGTCTCAACAATACCATCCAGAAGACTATAGGGAGAACTCCTTCAGAGGTACTGTTTGGGACTTGTATGAACGGTGAGGTGAAGCCTGCTTTAAACGAGACCACCGCAGGCACGTGTACGAATACTGATAGGTCTAGTATACATAAGGAGGTTAAGGCAAGGATAGATGACGAGCAGATCAAGCAGAAAGTCAATTATGACAAAGGTAGGAAGCCAGCTCATAAATATAGCGAAGGTGATCTAGTAAAGATTACAAAAACCTGTTTTTACAGCGATGGCCAAAGCAAGAAACTTATGCCGTCATTTATAGGGCCTTATCGTGTCACTAAAGTTTTAGGCAAGGACCGATACATGGTAGCACCTATACCGGGACTAAAGATTATAGAGAATAGACGGCCAACTACAGTCGCTGCCGATCGTATGAAGCCATGGATACACCTGGCGTCATTACACCTCGAAGACAATGATCCCGATAGTAGCGATAGCAATGACGAAGAGTCCACCTTGTATTAATTTGAAGTGTACTAAGTACGTTAAATCTCTCTACATATATATTATAATATTAAGACTGAGGACTACAGAGTGTTGCACGTTGTTACAGATCAAGCAGAGCAAATCGATCGGCTCGAGCTTGGAGCAGCGAGTGTCAGCTAAGCGCCTGCTCTTCCTCACCACTCTCACGGGTAATCGATCGGCTCGTATTGGGATCGGTGAGGCGTGCCTGATAATCGATCGTTCAGGCACGGGCAGTAGTAATAGTAAGGTCTCTCGATAATCGATCGGTCGAGAACCTTAATTGTTTCGGTGACCCAATTAATCGATCGTTTGGGCCTACCATGTCTATAGTGAAGTTTTACGAAAGCGTCATGATTGTTTTTCTGTTGATTCGATACATATTGGTAAAATTATTCGCTAAGTAGTTGATCCTAGCCCCTAGTGAAACAATTGTTATTCCCTCATTTTTGTTGAGTTTAATAAAAGCGTTACTCGTTATTTTCCTTTTGTAAAAGTTTGTTAATTATTGGTGCCTAAATATCTCACTTTAGACACATATTAAAAAAAAAAACTCTCTTACTGTATAGATTTTTTTTATATACTAGAGCTATATAAATTATAATAGTAAATATGGTTGATATATATATATATTGTTATGAGTCACAAAACTTATTTAGTTTTAAGCCATTCAGAATTATGTATGTATAATTTAATAATTCGTAAATTTTAAGGCGCTGTACGTAGTGAAAACTACAATTTTAGAAAACATTTAAATATACTTGCACAATACTTACAACTGTAATTTTTTTATATGTGTATTTTCAGTCTATTAGCTAGTTTTTGACTTCATCAAAAACACGATTGCTGACAAAAACCTCGATAGATTATTTTTTTGAAAAAGAGCCTTTTTTTACACGTTAAACCAAATATTATGAAAAATATTATGAATATCAACACAAAATTTGCTTTATTAAATAGTTTTTTAGTAGATTTAGATTTATGCTTCATAGATTTTCAATAGGTTGAGTACATCAATCATACCAATTTATTTCGTCTTTGGCAAAAAAACGGTTCTAGCGCGCGGCGGCGGCGAAGTATTGCCCAGTCGCCAGTACACGCGTGTACGTAGTCGACGACGGACCTGTGCACATTTTTCTAACGCGCTAGTACTACTTTTGAGAGCAAATAATATGGGTAATCGCAGTATTAAAAAAGTTAAGCGAAAGAGGAAACGCATAAGTGAACTCAGAGCACATATGAGAAGCATTAGAGTACCTAAACGGTAAGTACCTACCACACACTAATCGACCGGCCGGAGTCGGGCCGAGTCAGCAGGGCTACTACGAAACTCCAAACTCGAAGTTCGTGTCGTGCGGTCCCTCTCGCTCTCGTACTAAATAGTCAGTGGCGTAGCTAGGTAACCTAGGGCCCTGGGGCAAATAAAAAAATGGGGCCCACTGCTATCAAAACTGGTAAGGTTTTTTGAAGTAAAATCATTATATATACAAATACTTTCTAAGCAACTTTATCATCAGCTATAAAGCAGAATTTCGAGGGCCCCCTGAGCTTGAGGGCCCCGGGGCACTGCGCCGCCTAGCCCCTTGGTAGCTACGCCACTGTAAATAGTATAAGTGTCAGAGGGACCGCAACCCACGAACTTCGAGTTTCGTAGTAGCCCTGCTGAGCGGATTTCACATTCGTACTACGACCGCAAGCTGGTTGGCGCTCACGGATGCGGACGGCTTCGTCCAGATTCTACCGCGACTGCCATAGGTACAAATTGTAGGCACGTTGTATAACCTATACTACTGACGGCGAACATGCGGCGAACCTTGCGGCTACTACGAAACTCGAAGTTCGTATCGTACCGTCCCCTCTCGCTCTCGTATTAAATAGTATAAGTGTCAGAGGGACCGCACGACACGAACTTCGAGTTTCAAGTTTCGTAGTAGCCTTGCTTGATCCCTTTGGCAGTTTCACTGACATTTCTGATAGTGACACAACAGTTTAAATTTTCTCATTTTATTGCAGGCAAAGGTTAATATCTTGCATTCAGCCAAGTTATTTAACATAAATTATTTTAATAAAATAAGATGGTCGCATTTGGTTGCACTAGTAAATTATTGACAAAAACATGCACTCCAACTGGAATCCGGCTGCCAAATGGGAGTTATTGCGCAGTTAGTGCAACTGCATCAGCACTGCACCCTACTGTCAGAGGACTGCCATTTTAGGCAATCTGAGTGCAGTTCTTACGCAGTTCTGATGTAGTTCTGAACTTCGGAGTTTTTAACTTCGTTTCTAAAACCTCTTATTGAAAAAAAAAAAAAAAAATGGTATATCTGTCTTGCTCCTTAGTGAGGCCAAGTCGTGGAAAACAGCTACGTGTGAGTTGGAAAAATGTTTTTTCATGCAACCTCTTATTGCTTCTGGTTTCTGGTGTTCTGACTTGTATTTTTGTATTGATGCAATAACTACTTTACGCATACTCATAATCTTTATATCTGTCAAAGTTGTTCTGTGCGCTAAGACATATTTTTTATCTTTGGCTACAGCTCGCACATGTTTCTTAGAACATAAAATAAGTAAAATAAAATAAATATCACGGAAATTTCACACCTATTGACCTAGTCCGATTACATTTTGAAAAAGTGACTCTCTGCCAAGTTTCTTGCTGCGCATTTTTCTTGGCAATGACAGGCTTTCCGAAAGCGCTGGTAGTTTAAAAAATGACGTGTAAAAGTGCCCATTGCGGCCTATTTACTGAATAAACGATTTGATTTGATTTGTTAAAAGTGAACAGACAACTTTTCTTTACTGTTTTATTATATGTATAGATTTGCCTAGCTTGTAATCTAGATTTTCAGATTTAAATAAAATTGTTTTTTTTTATTTGTATTGATTTACCTATGTATTTTCATTTCGTCTGTCTACCTATTCAGTCTTAATGTCTATCCATTACCTACATTACAAATTAAACTGTGGGCATGAAGAGGCATAAATTATTTCTTTATTACCAAGACTATTTACATTAAACGAAGAATTTCTTAATTAAACCGAAAATTGTGTAATTGTGTTATAATTTTAACGAAAAATCCGGAACTCACATTAACCAGAATACGGATACGAACAGAATAAGGCTTCAACGGGCTGCGTGACAGACGCGCGAGGCGTTGCGCAGGACGCCCGCATTCGCCTCCGCCGCGTCGTCTGCTTCACCCCCTCAAATACCGAAAATTCTTCTATAAGCGCGCCTTAAAATCGACTCGCTATAGTACATTCCGTCTAAAATTCTGTCATAAAACTGCAAAAGTCCAGATGGTGCTCTCCAAAGTGCTTCCGTTTCACGGTTTCTTAAAGAGGTTTATATCTTTTAAAAATAAAATAAAGTAAGTTATAATATGAAGTAGTCTTCGGATTATTGGACACAAGTTGTTGGATAAATTGAATGGATAGTTCATCCGTTCAATTTGTGATTATGTAAAATACGACATAACAAGGCATGCTATTTACAAGCATGTCCATCAATCAATCGAAAATAATCCTCATATTGAGTTTCTCTGCAATCTGATAAAAAGCCAGCTCATTATTACCAAGAAAGGTGAAAAAATTGCGACATCGATTCTTCATGGAAAACACATGGCAACATTTGTATTCCTCTTAATGTAAGTTCTGTAGCTGGGACAGTCGAGAAGCAATAATAAGTACTACACGTACCTACTAGACGGCGTCAAACCGAATCCGTGGGACGCAGCTGTTTCCACGTTCCCAGAAGGATTTAATACTGCTGACGCTCTTCGAATGTGACATAAATTCTATTCCACATTCGGTCTGCGTTATGAAGCGGCTAAGTTTTAATGCTTGCTTAGTATGACATCTGTGGCGTGGATAGGATATGCTGTAAACGATGACTAAATAGATACTGAAGGCGTTAGCAATGTCTGAAATACTTGAGGCATTTATTTACGTAATAAAATTCCTAACCTTAAAAAACCTGTGAAAGTGTAACGTTGCTCAAGCACTATATTACTAAATATACTTACCTACATACAAAATTACCGTTTCTGCATATATAGTTTTTGCCGCTCAGTATATTTTATTTCAAGCTGCACCTCCACTTTTTCTAACACTTTTGCATGTTCAACAAAACTAAGAAGTTGTAGTGAGCATCTTAGTTCTTTCACCTGGTTATACTTACGACATAAAGATTACGTATGCCGGTAGTGCTCGCGCCTGCATCTAACAAGGTACGTGCCGCTGCATCTCAGCGCAATATTACTTACATTTTTCCACCATTTCATAGCGCGCTGGGCTAAGTACTGGCTGGAACTTGGTAGTGCTGTAATAGATAAAATATAACAAACTAAGAGTAAGATTCTGTTTGCGATAAAGATAAATCTGCACTGTCCCAATACGTATTAGGTGCAGTGGTGGGAATTACAGCCCAACCTTTAGATTCTTATCGGCAAAATTATTATTGTTAGGTAAATATTTAGCCAATGCTGAGAACATTATACGTGGTCTTCTTTAGTTGTCGCTTGCGTGCATAGGACACCAGGACCTCATTACATATCGACGGGTCTCTGACTCAACCTCGCATTGGTATGTAATTTTATTAAATTTGAATATCTACTTATATATTAAAATTTTACTTACTAGGCTGAGTCAAAGACCCGTCGATTTAACTTGCCAACCAACCATGCTGTAATTTTTGTGAATTCACTTGGGAATTCAGCAAATCCTTCAGTCATTTCGACTGCCAGATTAAGGTTTACGCAAGCGAAGCCGTGGGTAAGTAAAGGCCAGTAAATTTCTAAATGATTGATCATTGACAGTAATGTATCGCAACTCACACGATTCTCGCAACAATCTTAATGAAGCTTTAGGACCAATAACGAATAGAGGTACGATTCGCATGCCGTACGAAATGAAATGCTGATTGTTTGCAAAAGGTACCCGTTTAATGAATACGTTGAAATAACATTGAGTATTGAAAGCTGTTTATCGGTTGCAGGATTGATTCGATAGGCTTTTTTTTTCCCTCGTTCTCCCTTTCTGTGCTTATTTGAGAAGGTAAGTTTTTTTTGAGCAACGGCGTGGACGTTGGCGTGTAAAGGGGAAAGACGGGCCGTTACTACATTATTTACAAACGCGTTCCCCTGTTGCTCCCTGGATAATTACACTAAAACAAATATTTGTGTGCCATACGATCTATACCTACATATCTTTATGTCGATGTTGCCATGCCCTTGTTTTTTTGTCCTTGCGTTTACACTTTACAGTGTGTCAAAGTATTTTGAGCGGATCAGACTTGTAAAACTCACTTTACCGAAATGTGTAATTTCTCTAAAGGTACACTATTTCTAAACGTGCACTTTTTAATGAGTACACTTTCTCAAATTTTGAATAATCACTAAGTTACACCTATCATGATTGTCAATCTTCGTGTGGAGTTAGTGGTCAAGTGGAAATAGTGCGTCTTTCGAGAAAGTGCCTCAATTGTATTACCACCTTTGCACCTATTGGGAAAGTGTGCATTTTAGACAACTGCTCTTTTTGAAATAGTGCGGCTTTCGGGTAAATAGTGTGTTTTGGTGTACATTTATGAAAAGTGCACTTTTCGAGTACCAAGTCGTGTGGATGTGGTCAATCCTACAGACCAGCTGCATTGTTTTCGCACTAATGTGAAAGCGGCCCTTCGAAAACAAATTGAATAAAGCATTTCCATTATCAAGCGTTAGAAATGAAACGCGTTACGCGGAAACAACATAAAGCGTTCCGATAACAAAGGTGACATGTCTATTCACGCAAAATTCAAAATTGTATTGTTCGCGTTTCCAAGTATTTATCGTCGAGATGCGTTTGATAGGTATAATAATGTGCGTCCTCGTAGCTAGTTTAGGAGTGAATCTGATGCGGCATCCTATATCCGGAGTGAGATGTAGCATTTTTGTTTTATTGTTTATTACTTGAAGCTTTATCTTGTAATTGTTTGCATTTATTGTAGATTTCACGTGCACAATGTTGTGATCGTTTGCTAGAAAGATGTTTGGTGATTCTTTGGTAGCTGCTTTATTGAGAGTATTCTATATTTGAAAGACAAAAAGCTCTACGCAAGTCTAATGTCGTGAATTGCTGTAAATTTCGCAAAGTTCGTATATATTTGTAATCCCAACAAAAACATGGTGTAATAACGTGAAAATGTACCTATACCAATTTCAAGTCAAGCCGCCTATTGAAAATATTATAAATTCAACTTTATTTTTCATATCAACATTACATAGTATAATCAAATCACATAATATGTCTCTTTTCAACCGACTTCAAAAAAGGAGGAGGTTCTCAATTCGTCTTTGTATGTTTTTTTATGTTTGTTACGCGATAACTCCGCTAATTGTGAGCCGAATTTCAAAATTCTTTTTTGTTCTAAAGGACATACTTCCGAGGTAGTCCCACTGTCACCAAGTCAGGATCTGATGATGGGATCTTAAAGAAATCGAGGGCAACCCTTAAATTTTACATGGGCGTCGCCAGGGGAGAGCAGGGAGGGGCAGCTGCCCCCCCTAGAAATTCTAAAAAAGTTTCCAAATGTAAAGCAGCCAAACCAGTAATAAGTCTTTGACTTGACATGCTTGATCGATCATTGCCGTACGTCGAAACCGAAACTCGAATGAATTCACCAATTCCAATAAATACCTACAATTTATACTTTTCTCATTCTCCATATCAACTAAGCTTAACACCTGTTACATTCAGAAAGTATCATTTGGTGAACTGGGCGTCATGACGAAGATCATGGATACCAGTACTCAGTTATAAAAAAAAAATGGAACCGACTTCTAAAACCTTGAAAATATTTTTCTACTAGTTTGAAGTCGGTGCCTCAGCACGAGCCAGCAGGAGTGGAACTATAAACATCTACCTCACCTCCATACTATATATTGGGCTTCAATCACTCCTGCTGGCTCGTTCTGAAGCACCAACTTCAAACTAGTAGAAAAATATGTTCAAGGTTTTAGAAGTCCGTTCCATTTTTTGTTAAAATTTTTTTTCGTAGTTTTTAGTGATTTGTAGCCAAAGTGCATCTCACAACGATTCCATTAAACTCAGACACAGCATAGTTATATCATTTTATAACAGAGTACCGGTACCTACAGTCTTCGTTATCAGGGTCCAGTTCACCAAATGATACTTTTTTAATGTAAATACTTGACATTTGAATGTAAATCAGATCCTGGCTTGGTGTCAATGGGACCACCTCGAAAGTATGTCCTCTAGAACTAAACAATAATTTTGAAATTCGGCTCACAATTGGCGGAGTTATCACGTAACTAACATACAAAAAAAACAACATACGTTCGAATTGGGAACCTCCTCCTTTTTTGAAGTCGGTTAATAATATAACTATGCCGTGTTTGGGCTTATTTGAATCACTCAAAACTATGAAAGAAAAGTTATATAAAAATAGTACCGACTTACATACCAAAACCTTGAAAATATTTTTCTACCAAGTAGTTTGAAGTCGGTGCCTCTGCACGAGCCAGCAGGAGTGATTGAAGGTAGACGACCATATTTCCACTCCTGCTGGCTTGTGCTGAGGCACTGACTTCAAACTAGTAGACAATTGTTTTCCAGTTTTTTGTAGTCGGTTCAATTTTTTGTTAAGTTTTTTTTTGGATTTGATCTTACAAGCCTCTGTGCGTGAGTCACACGCACGTAGCAGGTTTTATATATGATATTATAAGCATTGTAATTTCGGGATTTTATTAAATTCTCATGGGAATTTCTAAAAATGAAATTGTATTGTACTCTTTTATTGCATACTAGCGACCCGCCCCGGCTTCGCACGGGCAAAATAAAAAAACCGGCCAAGTGCGAGACGGACTCCCGCACGAAGGCATCCGTAGGTACCTATACAACATTAGACATTAGCAAAAATCGACAAAAAACACGTTTGCCGTACGGGCACATTATTGAAGTTTTAGTACGGAACCCTAAATTTTCTGGTAATAGTTATAGCCTATGGCACTTTGGAATAATTTAGCATTCTAATAGTGAAAGAATTTTTAAAATCGGTCCAGTAGTTATTGAGTTACAAACATCCAAAAATACCAAAATACAAACATACAAAAATCTAGTTTTTTTTATCGTTATAATATTAGTATATGAGGATAAGAGATTAGTAGATAGAAACATACGAAATTGAAAGATATGTAACAAGATAATAACTTAGATGTACCATCAGCCTAATATGTGGTCTACCACCCTAAAGTTGATAATCGTTTGCATGTCATAAAACAATAGGTAATGCCAATAAACGTGTCTGTCAACTTGAAAGTTTGACTTTAGCGACATATTCATTTGATAGGAACTTGTTTAAAA
Organism: Choristoneura fumiferana; assembly: GCF_025370935.1. Lineage (NCBI taxonomy): Eukaryota > Metazoa > Arthropoda > Insecta > Lepidoptera > Tortricidae > Choristoneura > Choristoneura fumiferana. The sequence goes on along the minus strand of NC_133485.1, from coordinate 9,941,581 downwards.
ATTGATAGACCACTTATTTGGCTGATGGTTATTACTTATTCTGTGCTGATGGTACGAAGGCAAACTTACTCTTTCCATTGTTATTTTCATTTGCGGTGTAAAATTGAAGATCTGTAGAACTAGCGTTTTAGATTCTGCGATATTACAGGGATCCCATTGGAATATGGGGATAAGATGTAGGTAGCTAGGATGTTATTTCAGATGGCTGTGAACATTCACATTATATTGTGAGTGAGATTAGCAATGTCGAACATCGAGCTCAAGAGTGTTTAAGACTTTTAAAATGATCGTCAACATGTTTGTTATTGACAATATAAGGAGGCGAAAAGTTGTCAAACCCCCTGTGGCGATGCCAAAGTAAATATTAAAGATTCAAGCAAACAGTCTGTGACGGACGAAATTCACAACAGCCTTTGAGCATAGAGTTATTAAAAACCTGCTTTTAATTTCATGTAAGCCGAGTAAATAGTAAGCATGTACGAGACTGTAATTCAATTATATTTCATGTTCGTTAACAGAATACTAAATAAGTAAAGCGTGTGAACATTATTTACATACTGAAGGCTTCTGATTGTTATAATTTCTATTTGTGAGTTATTATTAGGTACGTAGGCAGGCGGCTGATATTTCGACTGATTTTTTACTTAATATTTAGTCCATCGGAAATAACTTTTTAAAATATAATTTTTAATACATGATTTTTGCTGGCTATATTTTTGTTCATTGATTGATTTTAAGCTTTGCTTTGCGGAGCTCCATATCAATGAACTAAAAAATTCAATAAAATTGACATCCAATTTAACTATCTCATTTACTAACTGATGATGATGATGTTCTAACTATGTATTGTATAACAACTCAATGAGCCCACCTGTACCCTCCATCCCAGCCACCCAAGCCAGCTAATATACGTCCCACTGCTGGGCACAGGCCTCCTCTCAGATAAAGAGGGCTTTGTTTAGAGGGTGTTTGTTTTTTTTCAAATAGACGGAGACGGCATCACATTTATCCGTCAAATAAAATTAATCAATGGGTAGTGAAACAGACCCTTAGTCTAATTTGATGTATAAAATCGAGATCGCAGCCATTATTCCTTTGCGAACGCAATGTTGTCCAGAGATTCCAATCACGCATGTCGTAGGAGCTTTCGAGTTTGGGTAAAGATAAAAAGTTACGACGTTTAAAACTTTACGCAATTAAAGTTCAAAAACCGCTAGTCTAACCCAATTTTAAAATACAGCCCATAAAAATAATTGTTATCGTCCACAGCTTCAGAGAGCGTGGTTAATACTGCCATTACACGCACTTGTTGCCCTGATTTATGAATAAATTCTAAAGTTTGCCAGCACTTTGTTATCGGCACTGTATCATTGTTTTAATTACAGGGAGTTCAGTTTATCATTTTAATGTGAGGTCGTCAAGTGAGACGATAAATTTACAGTGTAAAGACTTCTTCGTCTTATGACGACCGGATGGTCAAGTGGTTAGAGAACCTGACTACAAAGCTTGAGGTCCTGGGTTCGATTCCCGGCCGGGGCAGATATTTTTATGAATAATACGAATGTTTGTTCTCGGGTCTTGGATGTTTAATATGTATTTAAGTATGTATCTATCTATATAATTATATTTATCCGTTGCTAAGCTTACTTTGGGACTAGGTCAATTGGTGTGAATTGTCACATGATATTTGTGTATTTATCTATATAAGCATGTTTATCCGTTGCCTAGTATACATAGTACAGTACAGGCTTTGCTTAGTTTGGGACTAGGTCAATTGGTGTCAAGTGTCCCATGATATTTATTATTTTATTTGAATAAAAAATTGGTGAATTTAAAAGGGGAGGCTGGCAACGCAACAGCGGTCCTGACAAAAAGTGCTGTAGGTGTGCATAGGCTGATCATTTACTATCAGATAAACCCCAAAATCGTTTGGATTCAGTGCGAAATAAACTAATAAAATGATTAGGTACGTTTGACTAAACATTTTTTTTCTTTAATTGTAATGAAAAGTCCTGATATAAAAACCTGTAGGTACAGAAATTCAGACAAGCTAACCCAATTTCTGAAATATTTTGTATCAATTTTAATACAGCCTGTACAATATCAACTTCAATATACATATGATTTAATTGTGGAGATCGAAAACAAAGTTCAAGTTTAAACCATATTGTATAGTATAGTAGTAAGAATATTGTTTTCAATAACTCTAAGCCGTGACGTAAAAATAACAGCATTGTCGTCTTATATTATCAGCAATATTGGCAAGCCAGTAAACACACAGCTCCCGGCTATGCTACTATAAATAGATATTTAATTGGGTCCCGACCTGTTTTCAATATCTTTTGCGGGACTTTTGCGTAAAAATAATGTTTTGGGTTTTCCGTAAAATGTAAAAATCGCTTAAAAAATACGCAACTACAGTATAAAAAGAAAGGAAGATTTGACTACATATCAAATAATATAGTATTTTGCAACATACAATATAGGTAAGTAATACCTATTTAAGACTTTTTGATATATGATGTAGGATTCTCAGCTCAGGCAATAGAACATTAGAATCTTCATTTATTCTGTAAGGTAAATGTAGTATGGTTTCTTGTTGTTCGTAGAATTAGAAAGTGTTTACGCAAAACGTAACATAGTAGGTCGTGTCGTGTAGAAGTCACTTTATGGAAATGTGTGATAGACCCTTAAATCAGTTATTCTTGTTTTTGACAGCCTATATATGTCTATGGACCGGTCAGTCATTCGGCTCGGCAGTCATTCAAAGTCAGTGAGAGACGTTGCCACTAAATAAATAAATAAATAAATAACGATCTCGGGGTCAGAGCGGAGCTCTCAGTGTCAATTTGTGTCGATTAAAGTAATCTAAGGTCATCTTAATCATATTTGTAAAAATAAGCATTTGTACGGTGTCAGTAACTAGAAATATAGTGGTGAACTTAATCGCGGATTAATTTCATCTACATAACTTCAACCCCTCACAAGAAACCGGCGGCAGCTGGCTACAGGAGGCGGCAGCTTCCAGACCGATCCCAGGGGCTCGGGAGAGAGTCTGCCTTCACATCGGCATCATCATCATTCAGCGAAACCAAGGCGCGGCCTGCCCTTCGAACCCGCGAGGCCAGCGTTTTGGTCTAAGTTTTAACCGTACACGACGCAGGGTGCGCACGTACGTTTCATCAATCAACCCCCGACAGTTCTCAGGGCGAGAATTTGCCAACAGAAAGCATCGATTGAATTAACTACAACAATTTAAAATTGGTAAACAAATGGTTTTAGTTACTTAATTGATATGAGCCTCCTCAAAATAGTGCCTGTACCAATCAATATCAATTAAAACTGTCAATGCATGAGGCTGCACTGAGATGAAAATAAACTGTATCGACTGATCTAAGCAGGTTGACGATCTTGAATATAAATTATTTAATCAGGCGTTACTTTGCGGAGGTCCATATCAATGAACTAAAGTAATTCCTTTCCCCACTCGCGTACTTATCGGTCTTATTTTAAGGTTTATTGATGTTGAAAAGTTTAAATTTTTAAATTATTCTCAAAGTATAAGTAGTAGTAGTAGTATAAGTAGTAGGAATAAATAGTCGATAGGTACCCTAATAACTTGTAAACATTTGATATTGAAGGAAACTGATCCGACGGTAGACCTCGAGGGCTGGATCGACCCGCCAAAGGGTTGATAATGAGTTCCGTTCATTCAATTGATTTCTTTTAGGTCTGGTCCCCCCCCTTTTAATTAACGTAAGCAATTTATCTTTTCTACCCGCCGCCGTGACTTTGGGCTGAACTCACGATTTAACAGGCCAGTTATATTATATGTAGTTGAATTACAGCTATTTCTTTTGTATTATTGTTTAACAGTTACCTATGATAATTAATAACACGATTTTTCATGATTCGGTACCAACCTGATGATGTCACCGGTGTGTCTGATATGATAGTAAATATCAAATTTATTGAATCAGGCGTTACTTTGCGGAGGTCCATATCAATGAACTAAAACAATTACCTACGCATATCTTGCATAAACGTAGCTATCATAAGGTCGCGGGTGGGTGAGCAAAGTTATTGTTTTAGTTCACAGTAAATATGAAGACCCAAAAAATAAATAAAATGAAAAATACTCTGCACCTATACTTAATCATAGTAGCTGTGACATAAAATCGAAAAAATCTCAAATGTAGCAAAAATATCTCAACTGGCTTCGCACTCGTGAACCTCTGAAATCTGGCAATTTAATTTGAAATATCGAGATTCACTAAATTCTCGCACGAACGAACATGCATCGAGTTTATGAGTTAATTTCAATAAAGTATGAACATTCTTAATTTAAATATTAGACTAGTTAAGCAATTGATTATTTTACATTGTTCATCATTAATTGAGCTAGAAATGCATTTTTTTTCAAATTTCACAGCGTGACAAATGCGGATAGGATTTTTTTTTCAGTTCCCGCACGATTGATGTGAAAATTTATAGATCTGGTATATGGACGACTGATATTGAACAAGGGTCGCGCTGTCGGTTTGATCGGTGACGGAGGAGATGGCTCCATTTACTCCGCATTCAATTCTATTACGGCTCTGTCTCTGTATGATGGAAGCTCGGGTCACTGGTTTATGGTTGATGAATATTTCAGGGCTGACATATAGATATAGTTAATAGCTTTTACCCGCCGGTCTCAAGCGTAAACCGTTCGATCCGACATGCATTTCTTAAAAATAAATACACTTATTTTTTTTTCTAGTGGTTAAGGTTTTTATTCGGCAGAATTATTGAGATAAAAATTTAGTCTGTGTTATTCTAGAGATCCAGCTATCTAAACGCCGTCCAGATTTTTTGTTTGAACCTACAAATTTTAAAAATTGATCGTGATTCGAGTTGATTCTTATGTTCCTACACTTTTACGTTGCTATTAACTATGCATGTACCAAAATACTTAACACCTTCTACCTAACACGTTATCTCCATTTAAATATAATCTCGACTCGATTACGTCTTTACCCGAGTAAGCTTACCCTGTGATGAGAGGAACGGTTCGACCCGACACTCGAACCTTCCCGGCAAATTGGTTTCTCTATAAATTGTTCCCTTGTATTATGAATATTTGAAAATTGAGTGTGGGTTATTTTTTAACTTTAATGTAAAATTTGTACCCATATAGCTAGAGTAATAGGAAGGAAACGGTGATGGGCGAGCCACATTATGTCGCGCCAGGGACGACCTCTGGGGAAAATTGGTACTTGAATGGAGATTCAGAACAGCTCCCCGCTCGGGGTCCTGGTTAGTTCAGCAAGTCTCCATTGCTATTCAGCGGGGCAATGCTGCTGATGTGATGGGGACCTTTGGGTCGGGCAGGACTCTGGACGGGGATCGTGTATGTTACAATTTGTTGTGTTGTTTATTTGTGTAGGTATTTCATAAAGTTTGACGAAGCTTGTTGCAGATGTATCAATGTGTTATTTCTTTATTTATTTTTATTAATTTGACGAAGCATGTGGCTGAATATTTTTTTTATGTTTTTAAATTATTGTTCTTTCTTTATTTAAACTGTTATTTTTTTTCTATTTCGATTAAATGATTATTAAAAAAAAAGAACAGGATATAGAAATTTCGGTAAACTCCTCGCCCGATGGACCGATGATCTGGTCAAAATCGCCGGAAAGGTGTCGATGAGGAAGACACAGATTGAGAGAAATGGCATGCACTGCTGAAGGCCGGCACTCAGAATCAGTGGTGGCAAGAAGCTGAAGAAGGAAGATGGAGGGTATAAGTTGCTGAAATTTCTAATTGCGCCAAAATGCAGCTAATGGGAAGAAAGAGCTGCATTACCGATTGGTGTTGATGTATGACCTATATAGGGACCAGGCACGTGGAAGGATATCTTCTTAGCAATTGCAGCTACTTTCAGGTACCTACAGAATATAAGATTTTTTTGGTGATTTTATTGGTGGTGATCTTCTCTTTCTCCAAGACAATTACATTTAATACATCAATGCTCTTATCGTAGAGTGAACATTATGGAAATGAAGAGCTTGTTTTTTCTTTGTTTGGTATGCTTTTTGCAGTAACACGTCAAATCTGAAGCCGTGGTGGCCTAGTGGTTTGACCTATCGCCTCTCAAGCAGAGGGTCGGTTCAAACCCCGGCTCGCACCTCTGAGTTTTTTTAAATTCATGTGTGGTGGTGCACATTTGATATTTACCACGAGCTTTGCGGTGAAGGAAAACATCGTGAGGAAACCTGCACAAACCTGCGAAGCAATTCAATGGTGTGTGTGAAGTTCCCAATACGCACTGGGCCCGCGTGGGAACTATGGCCCAAGCCCTCTTGTTCTGAGAGGAGGCCTGTGCCCAGCAGTGGGACGTATATAGGCTGGGATGGGATGGAAGTCAAATCTTTAGCTGGTACCCATATTCTGATACATTTTTCCTATTATCTATGGCTTTTGCTATCATTTTTTTTTTTCGTTTGATGTTTAGTCACACATATTTAGTCCGCCGGACATCAACTGCTGTGTAGTATGTAGAGTCGTTTACAACATAGGTATAATGTAGGAATAGTTTCAAATCTCTGTTTGGCATCAAAAGCAAGAGGCTGCGAAGGAAATTAGCCTATAAAATGAAGTAACTTAATATAGCTCAATCATAATTCGCAGAAACCTAATACGAGTAGTCCAAGTGCGCGGAAATACGTACGTGCAGAATGCTTTTTGTAGGGGTACGTATTACAGCCGTAATACCGTAATTCAGGCCGTCAGGTGCAGCTGCTACCAGCAACTCGAGCGATTAACCCATTTGAGGACCCACCGACCACTCCAGTAAGACCTCACCATACCCTTTAAGTCCCTACCAAGCCTAGAAATCCACGAACAAATGGGATGTGCGAGCGGGTCGACAGCACTGGCAGAGTATTGCTCCTACGGAGTGTTTGCTACTGCCAACATTTAGGAATACTGCTGTAATATTTTAATATTAGAGATTGAAAAGCTTTTAAGGTTGTTTATTGAGTGACAACCGGGATAAGTGGAATTTCTTGAAGCTTTTGATATAAATTTTAATGCACGGAATTTTGGAGAGCTATTTATTAAAGACTCTTACTTTGCATCCTCCAGAAAATTGGCAGGTGTGTAAGCATCTACTTATTTATATGTATCGTAGTACTTTGAACTGAATTGAATTTTCTCTAGCTATTATCGAAGAAAATTCTTTTCTTTGAAAAGTTTGAAGTCTACAAAACTTTGAACATATTTAGGACTTTCTTGCTTAGCTACATCGCCATTATCATTACTACTTCCCACTACCTACTGGGTACACGCCTCTCAGAATAATAATAGTAATAATAAGCCATTTATTTCGGACAGAATCCCTAGAGGTAACAATGAAAATAATAATAAGAAAGCTCACGATATTTTCTTTATCGAAGCGCTCACTGTAAAAGTTGAAATGTAATTCGCGCCTAGCCTCCAGCAGTAATTTTGGTTTCAGCTGGTTACGGGCGTCCTTCACTTTCACTTAGCTAACTGCGTTACAATTTAATCCCTTTTAGTACTTATTCTTAAATAAACTACTTTCAAAGTTCCAAGTTAAAAGTTAAGTAACAATATTAGTCGTAGTAGAGATTAACACAGCCAGTCTCTAGTGTAGGTTTGGAAAAAAAACTTCTTGAAAGTTTTCACTACAACGTTTCGACTAATATTGCGCCGAATATTATTACAATATGGCTGCGCTTTTTACGGCGGGAATTGGCAACAGGATTTTTTCAAGTCTATAGCATTTCATATCGAAAGTGTACTTTACAGTTGAACATTTGCGAAGTACGATGATGTTGGAGTCAT
>NC_133485.1:9881639-9933630 GCF_025370935.1 Choristoneura fumiferana | reverse complement strand
ATCCATGGAAAATTAAACTTTCCGAACAGGGAAAGATAAATTGAATTACCTCTAAATGGTTTCAATTTCGACACCATGGGCATCCCTAATGCTCCAATTTCAAAATCGAACGCAATGCCATGCGTGTCTATGACGTGACGTACGTTTTTTTTTTCAATTTCAAACATCGAATGGAAGCTTGGAGTGTTTATTTTTTTAGAATAATGGCATTGTTTGTGACAAGATTTCACGTATCTCGATCAAAAGCGAAGTATTTGGAACCATGGAGGTTTTTTGGGCGTGACTGTGCGGTTTTGTACAAACGTACCTATATTGACGGGTGAACTACTGGCTGGTTAGAAAAGCACATGCATAATCTCTTTTGACTATGCTGGTCAAACATAAAATAGAGGTAGCTCTCTGCCAATGTTTCTAGGGGAAAACATACTCTCGGGTTATTTTTACCTCAGTCCAGCAACGGGCTTGACCTTCAGTTCATTGCCAAAGGATTAAACGGCCTGAAATATTTTTCATTGAAAATATGATTTATTTTTGGAAAAATATTAAATTTTTTACCCGGTACACATTACGAGCTTTCGAATCTTCGATACCTACGCAATTTCGATAATCAACGAAACGCTTATAGTTCTCGAAACTTGAAGAACGCTAAAAATTCTTAAAATTTGGCCAAAAATTTAAAATTCATCCAAACAATGAAGGAAACCCTCTGTAAAGTTTCCCAATTTCCCCGACGTTGGATACAACAAAACGTCCAGAGCACGAAAGGTTTCAACTTTGATCGCTGCAAGTTCAGTTTCACAACGAGTTTGTAATCCACCGATTGTGAGTAGGTACATAATTAGTAATTAAAGTTTAATCATAATTTTCGTTGAAAAACACAATCAAACATTAAGCCATCGGGCGCTGTCAGCCGCGCGCGATTTAAAAATCGAACTGTCAAACCCGACCAGAGATACGACACACTTGTCAAATTATTTTTTCTTAGGCACAGGAATCGAGTTCGGCCGTTGTCAAATTAGACGCCGTGTGTTCGATATTTAACACTTTGACGCTGGCAGCTAATCCTCGAATTATTTTTCTTTTTACATCGTCTCGTGTGTCATGGCTGCATCGGAGTAATCCTTTTAAACGCGGTCTTGGTAAATAACCATCATCGTATTTCTTAGCTTAGGTATTTGGTTCGGAAAAAGTAAAAAATTCAAATATTAATCCAATATTAACTTACTGATTTCAGTCGACTCTATAAAGCGTTTTTCCGAGAGTGCTGTAAAATGTATGCATGCACCGTAACTCGACAGATTACTTAGGTAGTTTTTACTACTCTTTCGGTAAAAGACTGTAAATATCTGGATTATTTCTAGGGGACGGTATGGCTTCCTGAGATGCTATAGCTAAAGTCGACGAAGTAGAGTCAACACCTAAGCCCTGAGGTCATTATGGCCTATTGCACTCAGAATCACAATCGCTTTAACCAATTACATATTTCTGTCTGTTGCATCCAAAGAGGCGACTTGCACTGAAATTTATATTCCATTTGTTGATCTGAGGTTCTGCACATCGATATTCACGGGTAAGCAAAGCACCAATCTTACAAACAAAATTTCACACGCATTGCGTCAACAAAATTCATAATTCGTCAAGTCACTAACGACGCACTATTGTATTTGTACCGTCTTGTCCACCCCCGTCAAGCCATGGCTTCCCAAGTAGTCCATTGTGAGTATTGCTAAATCATTGATCGACGATAAATAGATCTGTGATCTATGGATCATTCACACGCATCGAGACAGGTGGCGAGCGTGCTTGTTTGATTCGATCGAATCTTAAGTTTTGAAATAGGAATGGCTGCTTGTTTAGATTGCGTTGTCAATGATTGTTGTTACAAAATGTCATTGCAAACTGAATTGTTCGATAAATGTTGAAATTTTGTTTTAATTATTAAACCTAAGCCAAGTTGTCTATAGAGTACTTCACATAACAAAAATCAGTTGAAATAAACAAAACTTCGTACCTATAATTTAAGCTGTTTAAATCATCCAGGGAAACAAAATTAATAATTTTAAGTGTTAGTACCTACCTACCTACTGCAAATATACCTAATCATTTCCACGCAAGTAAAGAAGCGGACAATGAGCTAGTTGAAAAAAAAATATAGTCCAAAAAAGGAATAAATATTTTGAAATTTGAATTTGGAAGCCCGATTCGGTGTGGCCAGGTCTAAAATGCGTTTGTCGTGTAATCCTCTGGGGATGTGGATTATTTTTTTGCTTTTATTTTTTACTTTTAAAAATTGTCCTCGCGTGGGATATGGCTATGGCGACGTGGGTCGGTATGCCGGTTTATTAATTTCGAATCGGTCATTGTTACACTGGCAATATTGATTGACACGTGTAGGCAAGGTGTGTGATTAACTGAATTCGATGCGACGCGGTCGCTAGACGTAAAAAGTGTCCTTAAAAAGTATCAGCTATTTATTTCATTGTGTTCGAAAATTCATTCTTATAATAGTACTAGCTTGTCCCTGCGGCATCGCACGCATAACCATTATATTTGATAGTCGAATTAAACTTCTGGGCTTTTATTACATTCTCATGGGTACTTCCAAAAGTTACATCGTGCATAGTCTTCATAATGGTCTTCATTTACATTGTACGGCGAATACCCGAGCAAAATTCCATGTCTTTAGACTTAGTGGTTAAAGATTATAGGATTCTACATGGATCCCAGCAGGAATATCGGGATAAAACTTAGCCTGTATGTGTGTCCATAATATGTCCAGACGTCCCGTACCCGTTACCTACATAGTAAATGTGATCTAAATACGTCCAGTCGATTTAGCGTGGAGGAATAACAAACACACAGCATATACACAGGTTCACAAACTTTCGTATTTATTAGTAGGATTATGTAACAATCCGCATACTCAACTCTTGTTCTGAGAGGAGGCTGTCAGTATTATAGGCTGATGATGATGATGATGATTATGTAACAAATATCAGCTTTTATGAGAGCAGTAATTTTGAAAATTTATTTCTCACTACGAGTATTTTGTTCTCTATAATTTACAAGCTTAACTTGCAACGTTCGTATGTGTGTATACCTATGTATACATATAAGTAGGTGGTCCTAAAATCTTTCAAGTCGAATAGTCTAGAGTTCTATGATTATGACCAATTACCGTCAGGGTCTTATAAATCTAGTTACTTGTAGCTATATAAAATCGAACTCTATCGCGGGCCGGACCGTGGGCTCTTCCGCTTTCTTTCCGCGGGCCGGATTAAAGGGGCTCGCGGGCCGTAGTTTGGCAACCCCTGCCTTAGAACGACACAATGATCAACATGTGCATCTTTCAGGATATCATCGGTCAACCTCGTGTGAGGCCTGAGTATCCTGCGTCTTCCGATTCGCGGTCGCCTTGAGATATACTCGTATGTATCTATATCTGTGCGGCCTGCCCCATTTGGGAATAGGTAGGTACAGGCGTGATGTTTATGTGTGTGTGTGTGCGTGTGAGTAAAATAATGTGTAAGTAAGTGCCTATTATGTTCGTGGGGGTGTGTGTGTGAGCAAATATGTGTAAGTAAGTAAGTACCTATTCTGTTTCTAACTCCTTCAGGCTAAAACTGTTTGTTATTGTTGGTGGTTGTGAAATTGTATTTTGTTTCTTTTCTATTGTAATAAAGAGTTTACATACATTATACATACATTTTACATACACTATATGAGGTACGTATATAGATGAAAGTCTTCAGTTTTTATTTCGATAATCCCACGGGGTCGGGATATTTTTTTAAATCTCAACCGCTATGTTTCGAGTCATGTTTGGCACGGTTGCTTTTAGAATTTAGATCATCGTCAATGTAGACCATGGTGTATTTTTTGGGAATTCCTACGGGAATTAAGTAGAATCCTGGAATTTCAATTCAACTGCCAGAAATCTAGGTAGTCTTTAAGGCTGTAATTGCTTTCTATGTCTCTATCGATAATGATACAACGGAAAACAGTGTGATGCAACCGCAACAATGGGTCCCTAGGGAGAGCCCACACCGAAGATGTTAGATAAATATCTCTGACTCGCTCTTTCGTGTTATGCGCCGCCTTATGACGCAACAAAGGAGTATCTTGATATCCTCGGTTTATGAAGTTCCGCTGTAGAGCGTCCTCTCAGAAGCTTGGGCATAGATCCCATGCAGGCACACTTCGGTTTGGAACACATACACACACCATTCAATTTCTTCGCAGGTGTATGTGTACAGGTAACATCAGACCCACATGCTCGTTTGCCATCCAGTCGAATAAAAAAAAAAATCGAGATGTGTTCCTTCACCTTAAAGGTCCATCCATCCCAGCCTATATACGTCCCACTGCAGGGCGCAGGCCTCCCCTCAGAATGAGAGGGCTTGGGCAGTAGTTCCCACGCGGGCCCAGTGCGGATTGGGAACTTCACACATACCATTGAATTGCTCTCAAGCAGAGGGTCGTGGGTTCAAACCCCGGCTCGCACCTCTGCGTTTTCGAAATTCATGTGCGGAATTACATTTGAAATTTACCACGAGCTTTACGGTGAAGGAAAACATCGTGAGGAAACCTGCGAAGCACCTTAAAGGTCAACTCACCATAAATATCGAATGTAACTTAGGACAATTCCGAAAACTTCAGAGGTGCAAGCCCAGGATCGAACCAGGGACCCGCTGTTAGAAAGGCTTCAGTTTAGGCCATATCTCAATCGACTTTCCCATCTGTCTGATCCGTTTCATGGCGGATATCGGTTATTTCCATGGAAAATTGGTATCGGTCAAGTGTGAATAGCTTCATATAAAATATTCCGCCACTGGAACATCCATTTAAAATACTTACGCACCCGACATTCGATAAGTGGAAACTTGAACTACGACGGATTTTTAGAAACAGTAGGTAAAATCAAAATAATAACGATATCATTGCAAACCCACGTGTCATATTTTAACATCCGTTGCTCAAATACACTCAGTTAAGATTCAGTTACATCTTCGTCAACAAACAATTTGATGGATAGGCTGAACAACAAATACACCTGTGTACACGACGACGAAAAAAAAAGTTCATTCATAGCGAGCGGAACTGCTGCATTCTTCGCCGGACAAAGGATATCGCGGGCCATAGACAATATAGATGTTCCCACGTTTTTTTTAAACGGTAGCAGAATTTATGAGGCGCGCTAAAAAGGTTGTAATGGCTAATAGTTGTTAATTGGGGTTTATCTGGATTTATAATGTTATTCTTTGGCGATTTATCGATAAATGTCGCCGTTTAATATCCTTAGTTGATTAAATAGATTATTGTAATAATTTAACATTTAAAGAGCGCGGTTGTTTTTGCGGTAGGCCCTCTTTTGTATCATTTATACAAATTTATTTAATATGAAAATGCTAGAGGTACATATACATCGATACACCAACATACACCTGAGTAAATTTGGAGTTTCCATGCATTGAGTTTATGATTTAACTTCGATTAAAGTAAACAAACATCCTAAATATTATCTATAACAATGATTTTAATAAATGCAAAATTTCACTCTGTGTAAACATGCGAAGCAATGAGGGCTAAAAGACGGGTGACATATCGCTAGATGGCGTTAGTATCGTCAGGTTTTTTGACGTTACGGTCTTACTTGCAATTGGCTCATTTAGTTATTAGCCAATTGCAAGCAAGATAGTACGTCAAAAAAACCTCACGATGCTATCGCCATCTAGCGATATGTCACCCGTCTTTTAGCCCCAAGTGTTGAAGTTCCCAATCCAAGCTGGGTTATTGTGGGACGTAAATGATGATGATATCGACCGGAAATAATGATGATTATGATACCTAATGGTGTTTTATGGTCTGGTACAACCATAAGGACTCGAAACCGCAAGATCATTGGGAAGAAGATGGAAAAAACACTTTTTTTAATAGTCGTAATGGTATTTACTACTGGTCAATGACAAAAATCGATTAGTTAAGTTTTTGATTTTGATAAAAAAACATTTGAATCGATAAAAGTGAGTTGACTCACCAACACAGCCTCAAAGACTTTATAATAAACGTAATGGAAATTCCTGCGGTGTAAGTAGTTACACGTACCTATTGTAATAAAATATTATTATTATTTATCCCTGATATTACAAGCTTTCTCCCGACACAGCTACCGAACGAATTCTTAGAGTATAATTCTAAATTTAAACACCGCGCGTTGGCGGTAAAATGACCATAAACAACTTTATTTTTTTCTCTCGCCCGTCCCGCCTTTTGTGCCAGTATCCTGCCCTTTTCAGTCAGGCCTTTTTAAGGTAGAAATTTATTATGTATACTTTCGGGCATGACCAGTAGCAGTTTTTAATTGTGAATTATGAGGTTATATTTTTGTGTTTTTTTCGACGTAGACGTTTCCTGGCGGATCGGAAGGTGACCTTTATGTTTTTTATAGACCTTGCTTTTATTTATTTCGGCTGGTTTTTTGTAATTGGTTTGGATTCGTAGCCTTTGAGGATTAGTCGAGCGGAACGGTTAATGCGTTCGATTTTTGAATGTAGCGGATGTTCTTCCTAAACTTAGGAATGCTAGTGGCGGACAGGAAGCGTAGGGATCAGTGTAAATCAGTTGATATACTTTTTATTGAAAGTTTTAATACCTATTTATAACCATCAAGTTTCGATTGAAGTTACCACCGCATAAAATTGTCCAAAAAAAGGAAGTTCTCAATTCGGTATTAGTATACGTACCTGTTTTATAAAATTCCTTTTTGTAACATAAAAACTTCAGACAGAACTCGCTCGCAGAGCTTTAAAACCAAGGCTATACTTATGAAAATTCCGATCCGACTTTTCCCGAAAAACCATTTCGCACTACATCTGTAGTAGGTACTTAGGGTAGGTAGGTACTAGGCATTATTTAGGTTAATATGACCACTTCCAATATAACGGATACATTTTTGACATAACTAACTAAATGAATTTTGGACGCAAATCTCACTGTGCAACCCCCTCGCACTTGGCATGGAGTATTAAGTACGTGAGTACCCCATATCAATGACGGAGGGGGTCGTACGCAACCGACATTAAAAACTTCAAGACCGCCGCAACTTTAAAAACTGCTTTGATAATCCAAAAAAGGGTTTGCGATACGCGATTGTTAAATACAGTCGAACAAACTATGGTAGTGCCACGAGAGTTGAAGTGAATGATTACACACACAGCTACATGAAGGATTGCACAAAAGGAGAATGAATGAAATTAATGAGTGAATTTCAAAATCCAGCTGTCATTACATGACATGTTCTTGTGTGCGTGACCTCGACTCTGGTGGCACTAAACAGGGTGGAACATTTTAATAATCAATTTCATCATGATTTCTTTGACAAAAGTATGGGGTGTCTACCTGACATTAGTAGTGCAAAGGTTTCATCCTGGTGCACGAATCAGTTTGTTCGACTGTACATACATAGGTAGACATAGATTCTGAAGACGAGTCCCTCCAACTCAGTTCATTACGTACTAATTAGGCTAGCGTTTCGTAGCAGTAATTAATACTTAATTAGTCTTTACCCGCTTCGCAAGCGTAAAGCATTAGATCCAGCAGCAAAACATTAGAAATGGCATTTAATAAACAACCTCCCATCCCAGCCTATATACGTCCCACTGCTGGGCACAGGCCTCCTCTCAGAACAAGAGGGCTTGGGCCATAGTTCCCACGCGGGCCCAGTGCGGATTGGGAACTTCACACGCACCATTGAATTGCTTCGCAGGTTTGTGCAGGTTTCCTCACGATGTTTTCCTTCACCGAAAAGCTTGTGGTAAATTTCAAATGTAATTCCGCACATGAATTTCGAAAAACTCAGAGGTGCGAGCCGGGATTTGAATCCACGACCCTCTGCTTGAGAGGCGATAGGTCAAACCACTAGGCCACCACGGCTTAATAAACAACCTGCCATAGGAGTTTCCAATAACTACATCGTAGGTACAACACAACGGTATCCTTTCATTTCGCAACTAACGTTTGGCGACCTGATTTATTTCGCAACTTTTCATTTCGCAAACTCTAAAACTGTAGATATTTCAGAATTTATTTCAGGGCTAATCGTGTAGAAAATCCTTTAGGTTAGGTTAGGTTAGTTTTATAAAAATCCTGAAATATTTACAGTTTCAGAAATATTGAACAGTTGCGAAATGAAAAGTTGCGAAATGAAACAGGTTGCTAAACGTTACTTGTGAAACATTAGTGAACCAACATTTCACTAACGTAAAAACTTAAATAAAATAGTACCTGTCGCTAATTGTAGTAGTTAAAATTTTGAGATTTTATTTCCACCTTGTGGGAATATCGATATTCAAAGTAGCCTATGTATTCCAGATGTCCAGTGTCCAGTCATATTCATTACAAATTTTGCTAAAAATAATTCCACTAATATCATAAATACGAAAGTCTGTAAGTCTGTTTGTTTGTTTGTAACCTCACCACGTCTAAACCGCTGAACTGATTTACAAGAAATTCTATAAATAGATAGCTTGAATCCCGGGGAAGGACATCGGATAATTTTCATCCCGCAAAATTAGATATAATAGCCATGTACCTATATTTATTTTACTGAGTTGTGTAGGGTTGATCATGTCTCTAGATTCATCCTGTAAATAATAAAAAGTGAAATAAAAAATGAAAATGAAAAATTGTTTATTTCCCTTATTAACTAGTCTACAATTTCCTTTAGTGGTAGGGACTTCCTTTTAGTTTAGTGAACCTGTGTTAGGATGCCCCGCTCCTCCATAAGTCTATACAGGAAATATTACAATATAAAAATTACTTATATTCTTAATTTAATACACTAAATGACGGTGATGTGTGTGCGTGCGTGCGTGTGTGTGTGTGTGTGTGTGATATGCCACATATTAGGTACACTTAATATTGAACTCGGTACAATAATAGCTCCGTGTCATCATAGCTTAGTTGTTTCAGCCATGTAGTTAGTTTCATCCTACATTTGTATAGGATTAATTGATGAATATTGACTATCTAAGGTTGAAATCTAGGGTTTTGTGTAAAAAGTATCGTATACCAAATCTGTTGCCCCCCACTGGCTACCCTTTATTGTGTATTAAGGGTTGCATCTTTGGATATACCAATTAATAAGTATTTGGCGGATCCACACCTGGGTCTTAAAAAAAGGTTAAAAAGATTTCAAAATGCCAATTCTTCACGTACGGGAATTATAATCGGCAATGTAGCGTGCCCCTTAATCCATAGACTCTTTTTTCTCGCATCGTTTTTAGGGTTCTGCACCTTAACAAGAAAAAACGAAACCCTTACATAACCATTCTGTTGTCCATCTGTCTAACTTTCCGTCCGTCTGTCGAGTTGATGCCCATTTTCTTAGGAAAGCGTAGATATTAGGTACCTACTCAATCCCTTGCAACTTGCAATCCCTTGAGGCTGTGCAAAATCAAACTTCTAAGTTAATACAATCAAAAGTACAGTCAATAAAAATTGTGGTTTTATGGGTACAAATTGCCTTACCTATAATAATCAAACTTATGGGGTACTTCTATAAGTAGTTGTGCTAGAAACTTAAAATTTAGCACGCAGGCTAGGCTCTTATAGCACAAAGTACAACCAATAAAAAGAAATCTGAAAATCTAAAATTTTCATGTCTTTCTGTCTATGTCAGTAACCAATAAAAAATTGCGTATATTTTGCTTAGAAGTAGAGCTCTATAGAATGTGTTTCATAAATACCTCATCATCATCAGTCGAAAGACGTACACAACGACAACTCGCCACTTGCATCGGTTGCCCGTAACTCTCGCGATGTGGCCAGTCCACCTAGTAGGGGGCATGCCAACGCTTCGAAATTCAAATTCAAAATTCAAATGATTTATTCAGTAAATAGGCTGCAATGGGCACTTTTACACGTCATTTTTTTTAAACTACCAGCGCTTCGTCTTCCGGTTACTGGCTAATCCAGGTTTTTTCCCCCCCAACTGTTATGTTCTTCGAGCGATGTCCTTGCCACTTCAACTTGGTAAATTTGATCATTTGGGGACTGAATTAAGAAACATACTTACCCAGAAAAAAACTTCGTTTTATTACCTTATACCTATATGTAAGTATATTACGGAAACCTTGGTGCACGAGTCGACTCGCACTTGACCGTTTTTAGTTTGTAGGTACTGGCTGGCTGGATACTGGATTTGCGTCAGCGATCCTTTGGTGTTGGTGTATGACGCGGGAGTGTTATTGTCTGTGGCGTTTTTGTTCTGTGGAGACGAAGGACCATTGAGATTGTTGTGAAAACTTGTGGAAATTCAGAAACATTATTGTCTACACTGGAATCACAATCGTTTTCACCAGAAGCCGTATTGCATGATGTTTCTGATGCTCGCGATCGCAATCAAATGACAGATTTCGCATACAAAAACTGTCATTTGATTGCGATCGCGAGCATCAGAAACGTTGGACAATACGGCATAGGTAAATTTATGTGCACCTTATGAAAAAAAATCTGGCCATATAGATAGAGCTTTAATGCTATACTTGGTGTGAATAGGTATTTAACTTAATGTAAACAAAACAACGTCAATTGGTGTCTGAAATATTGAAACTCCCCCATTAAACTCATACATTGGACCCAGGCTCTATGATAAGTTGTCTGTTGAGTTGCAGGAGCTGTTAGAAGTGCTGAAAATCGTAGTACTGCATGTGACCATAATCCTTTGCACTTAGATATAATAGTTTTAAACATCAAAGTAAGAAGTTTATTTTGGGCTTCTCTTTTTCGGAATTTAACACTTTCTACCAGAATTTATTTCCCTGACTGTATTTGGCTTTCCTCTAAAGTTGGTAACAACTAACATATAATTTATATTTATAAATAGTTTATAATTGATGTAATTATTTCTTTACGATGAGATATACATAATGTAATATATTATTTTTTTTTTTTGTTTTTCAACTAAATTTTTGACACTAACCAAAGCACAAAGCGGCGATCGATTGCTCTCTCAGAATGATGACGCTTCTATGTAACTAGCCCTAACACAGGCCTTGGTCTTTTTGGGCTGTTACTGCACACTTGTCTCTAAACGCTTATCTGGATCAGTATCACAATAGTCTTAATATTAGTGAAATACTAACTGTATCAATGTTGTTGAATGAAACATACACTATACATACACTATAAACTATCTAAACATTTACGTTTCTGTATTGAAATACACTAGTCTTAGTTTGTATTACAATGAGTCAATGATAGATAAGTATAGATAAGTAAATTGAATAAAATCCTTGAATGTACCAAATCTGGCAGCTGAAGTTTGTTTACATTTAGTTACATACTTATTCAAACCAAGTGTAGTTAGCCTTTACCTGAGGCTTTGCTAATACATTCAAATCCGATCCCCGGAATATCAGTATAAAACTAACCTGTGTTGGCACTGCTATTCTATCTGCATACCAAATTTCTTCAAATTCCGTCTACACGTTTCATAGAGACGGTACAACAAACACACACACACACACACACAGATTTTTGCATTTATAATAATTAGGTTGGTAGTAGGATCATCGCTGTAACATCGTCGTCAAAAACCGAAGGATAACAAATAAGTTGACTATAGATTAGCATTGCAATGCACTCGTGCATTAATAAATAGGTGTACTTAACTCGGCATAATAAGGCATTAAGCAAGCTCCTGGTGTGCGTAGGTGCGTGCACACACCTAATAAGCATCTAATAACCAAAAACTTATCATATCAAGCATTTAATGAGTCTTAATCCACGGTTATACAGCTTCACTATCAGTCGAAAAGCGCGGGAACCTTTGTTTTCTTAATTCAAAGGGGTACCAGAGTGCCACAGACAAAACATTCGATTTGGCGATAGCATAGACAATTGAATGCGGCACGCGGCGGCGCGCGGCGGGAAGTGGTGCGCAAATTGAGTGCTCCAATTACGGTGTCGGGTGTCTAGATGGTATTATACAGTAGGAGTGATTCTATGGTTTTTTTAAAACGAATTAGCAGGCACTAACGATTTTACCCACAATATCCAGGTGCGTTGTCAGAAAAAGAGAAATTTACTTGGGCCACTGGCACATATATGGCCATGGCTGGTATATTATGCAAAAATGCAAAAAGTGATCTTGCTACCACGCGGGACTTATTTACTATTTTAAAAATTAATTCACAGTCCCTGTAGAAATATTCAAAACCAACTATTACAGAGGTAGAGTGAGCGTACTATTAGAAATTATCGAACTAAACTTGAGAAATCTCTTTACAAATGACTTAACAAAAATAAACTAAACTAAAAATAATCGCCACAAGGTCATCCACCCTGTACGTTCCACCAGCTCCTTATTTGCGCGGCGCACGTGACCCAAAATGGCGACGTTCGAAAATCGAATAAATCAAGAGGATTGGTGGCTAATCGGCGCGCGAAAACATGGAGTGGCCATGACCCGGCATTAGGGGTAATCGGGTAACGTATGGGTAATGGGTAATGAATATGGGGTAATTAAATTTAAGTTTATTCCTTAGTACCAACTTTATGCGACTTGTCTTACCATAATTGGTGGTGAATTTTTAAATGCATGTCGACGGTTATAGGGAAACAAATTTTTTTTTCTGACCAGTGATTGACGTCTATTTCACTTGATGGTGAACGCATTAGAGACCGAACCGAAGATAGAGCTCACTAGTTCAGTGACAGACAACCGATTCGCCGAGGTCGCCTAAAATATTACATTCATTATTTACATTAGTAACTATGTTTTTTTTTATTACACTTGATGGTAAATGAGCAAGTGGGTCTCCTGATGGTAAGAGATCACCACCGCCGATAAACATCTGCAACACCAGGGGTATTGCAGATGCGTTGCCAGCCTAGAGGCCTAAGATGGGATACCTCAAGTGCCAGTAATTTCACCGGCTGTCTTACTCTCCGCGCAGAAACAGAACAGTGCAAGCACTGCTGCTTCACGCTACGAATAAATAATAAGTCTTCACGGCAGGATTAGCGAGCAAGATGGTGGTAGCAATCCGGGCGGACCTTGCACAAAGTCCTACCACCTTAAGTTTGTTTTATATTCAATGTTATATGAATAAATATTTGTATTTGTATTTTGTATTTGTATTTGTTATCAGGTAATACCGTAGATTCTTGAAGGACAGGTTTACAAGCGATAAAAACCAATAAGTAGGTACTGCGATTCATAATAAGTGTTTATTTTTGTGATCTATTACGAGTTCTAAGGATACGACGAAGATAAATTTAATTTATAATTTATTTATGGTGACTATGCAAAAGCTTTCCAATATTTCATTGCTTAGACGAAATCTGAAAATATATTTGAGTATTATAAGTTTGATGAAGATAACTCGCGGGGAGCTTACACCGATCATTTCCCTCGATAAAAGGGACGATAAATTGAAAAAGTCGAAATCGAATATTTTATCGAATAATCCCGATTCGCATCAAAGAATTTTCATAATTCATTTTTTTGAAAATTAAAATTACCAAATTTAAAATTCCCCGCGCAAACACGGAAACGTCATTTTTAATTTGTTTCGAATTTCAATAATGAAGCGCGGGTGGAATTCGAGAGCCGTAGGTTTTTAAATTGTCTATGCCTTTTGTGTGTTGCCAGCCGACTTAGAAGTGTGGGCGTAGGTCTACTTGACATTTGCCGCGTAGGAAAATTGAATTTTGTAAATTTCAAAGGATCCGGTCGCGTGGAAAAACCGTTATTAATTAATTTGGCTAACCGTGATACCTTTTTTATTATCGTGCATGAATTTGCATCGTTATTTCAATTTGATCTATTTTCTTGACGATAGCGAATCGGCGAATCGGCGTTTCACTTTCACATTACTTGCTTTTCTCATTTTCTAACATTGGATTGGACGGTTGAGTGCGTTAGAAATGTTTTAGGGCATTATCAAAGTGGCTTGGATTTTGAACTACAAGTGTGGTGCATTTTTTTTAAACTAACATATTGTGTTCGCAATGCAACCTCACTGAAAACGGGGTAAATTAGTGGGGTCACAAAGAAAATGTGAAAAGGAAGAAAATCTGTGGAAAATTGTATTATCAGGAAAATTGGGAAAAATAAATAAAAAATCAGACCTGGGTAAATATTTCAGATTTATTTTTCTGGAATCGTCAGAGGCACACATACACCGAAGTTGTGATATTCAAAAGCCGAGCATTTAAACTATAGTTTACATCAGGGTCGGTTCTCGCTACAGGTAGGAAGTTAAACTAACTTAAATGTTATGTGTAATCAGATTCCCTAATAACGTTATACCACCATTTGTGTAAAATTACGACTAATTTAAATTTTCATCTCAAGAGAAAATAAACATTTGGGCCCACCTCATGGGACAGGGCGTGGCCCCACGCCGGGTACTCCCTCCGGTTTCCTCCGGCGGTGATCTCGGGAGCCTCGTTGTTCTGCCACTGCCGCCACGATGTGATGCCCCGGAGCTAAGCGTTTGCCTTCATGCTTGGATCATGCGTCTGTCTTCTTCTCATGAAGAATGATGATGTTGAGATGAAGGGATGCGGGATAAAACCCCGAGGAAGAAAACCCGAGAATTCCGGTTAGATCCAGTTAAAATACTGTTAAATCTTGCAGTTAAATTTCAGTTAAAACCTCAGTAAAACATCAGTAAAATCCCCTCCAGTAAAACCTTGTGGAACATGAATGCCATACCCGCAAACACGTGGAAATCGTGCATAAAAAAATGTATGTGCTGGACCCGCCAACCCGTCGATCTTCCATCGCCGATTTATGGGTTTGTTGTCGACATTAAATAAGATTTAACTTGAAAAAGTGGAAATGAGAAAAGACAGTCTTTATAGAAAAAATGGAAAATGTGTTCTTGCGTCCGCGTCGCTTCGGCTCGCAAATCGAAAAAACGAGTGTTGCCAGAGCATTTCCAGTGACAGCTCTGTCAGTCAACCCGGAATCTTACCATTTTGGCCAACGTACAAAATTTAAGAAATGTTCTTTTTAGAATATAAAATATGTGAAATGGAGTCTAGGATTATTTTTTCTAAACCTGAAACGATATTTAAGAAAGGGAAACGCAAAACTTGGGTGAATAAAGTGTTCGGTCTGACAGACCATAAACTACCAATGGAAAATATGTTTTATTTACTGGCTACACTTGAAATGATTTAAGGACGAAGGACAATAAGTGGCTCACCAATTCACGTCACGGGAACCACAAAATGTTAAGACGAAGCGCGCGAAAGTTTGAAATATGACACTTGTCATAGTGCCGCGAAATTTAAATTTTAAATGCGAAAACGCAACGTTACAATACCCCCTCTCCAAGGGAAAGGTTCACATAGATGTGAACCTGTCGCTGTCCCAGCGACTTACTCCTAGAACAAGTCTAAAATATTTACCCAAAATCTTATCTCTAATCTAAGATAACAGGTAACCTACTCCGATCACCTGGGAAAACAACAGAAACCAAACAAAATCAGGACGGAATTTCTACCGTTAAATAAAATTTAACAAACTTAACAGAAAATTCCTAGTAAAATATAGGAATATTCCTAACTAAATCTAAACCTTTCCATTCCAGTAACTATCCATTCCAAAAAATTCCAGCAAGCCAGGACACATCACTTGCAACCAATGTCTGCCAGTCCGGGCGAAGATGTTATAAAACCAACCATGAAAAAAAAACACTAAACAGTATCCAACCAAACCAATCCACCTATCTACACTAACCAGAAACTTTCCAACAACCACTCAACTTCCAAACAGCAAAATCTCCAGACTACGAAAAAAAACTCTCAAATAATAGCCGTAAGAAAAACTTACAAACATCCAGCTACAAATCTTCCAACTAACCACCAAAAACTCAAAACCTCCACTTAACACTTCCATAACATCCACCACAATACTAAATAAATCCTCTACCTAACTTTCAAAATATCCGTCAAGGTTCCAAAATCACCACCTAAAATTTCCAATAGCTAAACAGTCTTAAGTTTCCCAAAATGTTAACTTAAAGACCTAGCAACCAACTCAGCCATAAATTGTTCAAAATGGAAACATCCAATCCCGAAACTTTGCCACAAAATTACTGGCCAAGAAAAGATAAATTGAATTCCTATTAGTTACAAAATTATATTCAATTCAACAACAGTGAGTAGGCAGTCATCGTTATCTTGTTATTTTCTTCACAGTCATACTCTTCTCAGCTAAAAATCTCCTAACATACATCATGCATACAAGCTTCCTTTCATACTCTCTTATACATATACACACATACAACAGCAATCTTACCAATAATGAATCAATAAACTTGTTCATCATTTCCTAGCAACCTTTCGGTGTACAACTACATAACCTGTGTTGACACTTTGAAAATAACCACTGACATATCTACATCACCGCAACAACCCAAACTCTACTCACGACCGATTTTACTCAACACCCCAAAATTTTCTCAACAACCCAACCTACTCAACACCCCAAAACTAAACAACTTAACGACCAAAACCCGAGTTAGAACTAAGTTTTAAAATCCTTGATGTGCCAGGTACCTATACCCTGACCATCAAGTCGTTCTAACTCGTACACCAAGGGTGAGAGTACCTTCTTTACCCTGCACTTTTCGTATTTAGGTGCCAGCTTCGCCATTTTAAATTTACTGGCGTCGCTTTGCACAAAAGTACGCTTCCAAACAAAATCTCCCTCTTTAAACTTGGCTGGCCGCCTCCTCAAGTTATAATACTTGGAATTGGTAGCGTGAGCCTTTAACAAATGTCCTCTCACCTCTTCGAAAATGTTAGCCATGTGACCAAATTCTCCCGCATACTCTTCTCGTGGCATACCAGGTTCATAAGCCTTGTCGGAATCTCTGTAAAATTTACCATTAATTACTGGCTCTCTGGCATGAACTAAGAAAAATGGTGAAAAATTAGTACTTTCATTAATGGCACTATTTATGGCAAATTGAATTTTGCAGAGATTTTGGTCCCAGGATCTATGGTTATCCTTTACATAGGATGAAACTGCTACCATGACTGTTTTATTAAATCTCTCTACCAAATTAACTTGCGGCGTGTAGCGTGGCGTGTAGTGCAAGTTAGGAATATTATAGCGTTGAATCATGGCTCGGAATTCAGATCCCGTAAACTGCACACCGTTATCTGCAATTACGGTTTCTGGAACCCCATGAACCAGAATGATATTGTTTTCAAAATGTCTAGCTACTAACGCACTGGTAGCACGCCGAAGTGGGAACAAAAATGTGTATTTAGAGAAACAACAGGTAACAACCAACAAAAATGTGAATCCGGAATTTGAGCGAGGCAAAGGACCAACTAAATCTACAGAGAGAACTTGAAAAGGCCTATGGCAAACTTTGGGCTGACCCATCAAACCAGCTGTGCCTTTAGTGGAGTGCTTGTAAGCTGCACAGCTGTCACAGGACTTAACAAACTCGACAACGTCTTTGTGCATCCCCGGCCAAAAGTAACGAAGACACAATCTCCTATGGGTTTTAAAAACGCCAAAATGTGCTGCGGTAGGGTCACAGTGGTTCTCTTTTAAAATAGCCTGCCTATCTCCCTTCCTAACTACCTCCTTCCAGTCAAACTCGTTCAAAAGGTTGTATTTACTTTTACAATATCTGTACAACTTCGCATCCTTAACGGAAAAATTTGGAAAATTTGCAGGAAAGTCAATACAACCCTTTAGAACTCTGTCATACCAAGGATCTGCAACTGCGTCCGACGGAGAAACATTAATGGCATCAACTTTCAAAAGTCTCGAAAGAGCATCTGGAACGACGTTGTCAGTGCCTCGCCTATGTTCGATCTCGAAATTAAATTGAGAGAGCCTACACCCCCACCTTGCCAATCGGCCTGTGGGATTCTCCAAATTCATGAACCACTTCAAGGCTGCATGATCTGTAATCACCTTGAATGGACGTGAACCGAGATATGCCTGAAATTTTTCAACGACAAAGATGACAGCAAGGGCTTCTCTCTCTGTTGCACTGTAGTTCTGTTCACTCTTAGACAACGCGCGACTCACGTAGGCAACAGGGTGATCAATACCATTGATGTTTTGGGACAGCATTCCACCTATACCATAAGCAGAAGCGTCGCAGTGTACTGAAAATGGTTTAGTAAAATCCGGGACAGCTAAAATAGGAGCAGACACAAGTAAGTTCTTCAGGGTATTAAATGCAGTTTCTGCTTCCTCACTCCAGGTGAACGGAGGAGCCTTCTTTCCTTTGCTAGTTAATCTGTTTAAAGGGGCAGCAACTGTGGAGAAATTTCGGATAAACCGCCGATACCAGGAACAAGTTCCTAAGAAAACCTTGACATCCTTCGCAGATCCTGGAGTTGGAAAATTTAAAATAGCAGCCACCTTTTCAGGATCTGTCCGAAGACCAAACTCGTCAATCACATATCCTAAATATTTCAGGGAACTCCTAAAAAAATTGGACTTTTTAAAATTTATTGTTAAATTAGCGGACCGCAATTTCTCCAAAACCCTGTTTAAAAGAAGTAAATGTGTATCAAAATCTGAGCTAACAATGATGATGTCATCTACATAACAAAATACCCTGCCATTTTCAATGTCGCTGCAAAAATTGTAACCAACTAAAGCATCCATCAATCTTTGTTGTCTGGCTGGAGCTCCACAAAGACCAAAAGGCATAACCTTAAACTTAAAAAGACCACGACCTGGAACTGTAAAACTTGTTTTCTCCTGTGAATCTGGATGTAAAGGAATTTGCCAAAAGCTGGAACTCAAATCGATTGAGGATAAATACCGAGCTTCTTTCAAGCTATCTAAAATCTCGGGAATGTAAGGCATGTTATAAGCATCACCCTTTGTTACTGCATTCAGTTTTCGACAGTCTAAGCAAAACCTCCAGTCACCATTTGCCTTCTGTACTAGGAGAGCAGGGTTGTTCCAAGCACCTTCGCTAGGCGTGACTACGTCTAGCTCCAGCATCCGGTCCAACTCTGCGTTCAAAGCGATCTTCTTCTCTGGTGACAAAGGGTACTGCCTCGTACGCAGGGGAGCTGCCTCTCCCGTATCAATAAAATGTTGTGTTAAATGCGTCCTACCCAGACCTTTACTTTCAAAAGAAATGTCATGAAATTTATTTATAATAGACTCAGCTAACTCCTTCTTCTCCGAACCTAAATCGTCAAAACCTTGTAAAGTGTGTATCTGGTCAGAATTAATGGCATTCAAAGAAAACAAGGAATCAGAGGGGTATCTATAGTTAATTTTATCAAAAATTTCAGGTGCTAAGTTAAATTCCTTCCAAAAGTCGCAACCCAAAATGATATTTGAAACTATAGTTGGAATGAGATGAAACTTTATAACCTTGGTTATATTATTAAAGGTAACTGGGACAAACATGTACCCAATTGTTTTACAATTTACCCCATTCGCAACACTACATGATGTGTGAGATGTTTCATGCCAGTCAAAGCCAAATTTAATTAATTGAAGGTGAGAATTATTCCCCAAAATGGAAATACAAGCACCAGAATCTAATAGTCCACACACTTCAAAATTGTTAATAAAAATATTTAAATGTGGTCTAATGTCATTAGGATCAGGTGAGAATAAAACCGAAGCAATAGATTTAAAACTGTAAAACTTAGCAACTGAACTTAACTGATCACCGTTACATTTGCTTCGGTTAGAAACTAGTTTTTTGAATTTACACACTTAGGACAATTTAGAACTGTGAAACCTTGTTCCCCACACTTGAAACATTTAACAGAAGTAGGTGTTGCCCTACACTTCCTAAAAGAATGATCAGTCTTTCCACATTTGTAACAAACAGGTTTTTGCACCGGTGCCTTCTTCACTGGAACTGGTTGTTGAACAACGGCCGCTACTGCTGGCTTTGACTTTCCACTGTAAGAATACTCTGGACTCAATGTAAGTTTTGGAGGCTCAGTAAATAAATTGGCTCGCTGCTTAGCTGACTCTAACAACCTACATTTCGCCTTAAGCTCTGCCACAGACCGAACTTCAACCAATGCTAACTGTTGACCAAGGCTCGGCCTAATGTTGTGCAAAAGAATCTCCAGTTTTTCTTCTTCACCTAAAGGCACACGCAGCCTGCTGAAAAGGCAGGACATGACAGCAATGTAAATATGTACAGGTTCATCGGCACCTTGAGTGCGGGCCCGAATCTCCCCTTTCAACCTATAGTCAAAATCAACAGAGTCGAACTCCTCTAATAACAAATCCTTGAGCTCCGTCCAAGATGTGACCTGTGACCGAACACCTCTCAACCAAATTAAACCCTTGTCTACAAACAACAATGATGCAGACTGGAAAAGCTTCTCATCCGAAACACAAAAGGCAGCCTGCAGCTCCTCAATGTTCTCCAGGAACGACCTAGGATCACCAGTACCATTAAATCTGACTTTCCATTTGGATAAATCTCTATCACCCGAGCACACAATATTTGTAGGAATAGGTGACTCTACCTCTTGTTTAATATTTATTTTTGGTTTATTCAGTGCCTCTTCCGGCACCTGAGCAGGGTCATCCTCAACATTCGGATTGCTACGCGTTCCTACCATTTTGAAAAATTAAAAGTTAAACGCGAACAAAAATGGTGGTAAAACTCACAATAAATGTTCCTAAATTCTATGGCTTAACCATTAATGTCAACCATTCAAAATTAAAATAAATTCTTGTGACTTAATAAAATCACAGTGAGATGCTGTACCACAATACACAACAATAAATAAATATGCACATAAGTATCAAAACCAAAAGTTGTTACACTCCAGAAAAGTATGGCGAGATTCTGTACTATGAACTTACTACAGCAACACTTATTATTATAAAAACAATATTAATTACTAAAGAAAATTGTTCCAACAAAATTTATGTAACTTGGTACAAACTGCAGTGTGCTTCTGTACTACAATAGCTATAAAGCTCATGTACTAAATAAAAGTTAATAAAATGAAACACTTCGACAAAAGTTATTAAACTCAATGAAAACTATGGTGCGCTTCTGTACTATTAATCAATGCAACACTTTATGTACTTTGAGATTATGATGTCTTATTGTTAACAAGTATGTGATTCAGACAAAGCAAGGTTCTTATGACTCAGTTGAAAATTTATACTGAGCTTCTATACTGCAAATTTTTACACTATGTACCACTAATGAGAATTCAGTCTTAGATTTGTTCAGTCATGTTATTTATTACTATTATTACTCAACTATTTGGAAAAGGAAGTAAAGTGCAATGTAATTTTGATGTAACTTTGTCTTAGAAAAAAAACTGTTTAAACAATTGTCTACTAAAAGGTTAAAATAAAATGCTATGAACACAAAACACACTGAGAATGTAATAAAATATATGAAAGTTCTTCAATTGAGTGTCTCTCAACTGAACAGAAATTATCTGAAGGACACTTTATGCTATTATTAAATATGAAAGTCAATTAAATTTTCAGAAATTTTTACCCGAAGGACAAAAATGTTTTCATTAAAAATATGAAGGTTAATATGGGTACTTAATCACAGAAACCCGAAAGAAATACACACAGATTGAGAGGTATAAATTCAGTGTAGTGTTTTAGGGCGTGGCAACTAAAATTGTACACAAAATGGCCGCCAGCTTAGCTGAGCGAACCTGTACAGCTTAGCTGAGCGAACCTGTACCAACCAATAAGTCACTAAAACACTCACCTACTCACTACTCGACTATGCAAACAAATTTTAAGAAATCATAAAGGTTTATGAATTTGTGTATTAGTGAAAATAAAACTTTTACTAGTACACAAATAACACAATTAAATATTCAGTGTATTACTGACAATTAAAACACAAAATGTGCACATACACAAACCATCAGTGAATTTAAACTTAATTACTGATATGAAAAGTAGTTAACGCTACAAGTTAAAATTTAATTTAACAAACACATGTAATGGTGGTATAACTCCTACTCAAAAGAAAGGAAAAGAATTCCTACCAAAATAAAGGGAAAGTGGGCGCCATTTGCAACCTCACTGAAAACGGGGTAAATTAGTGGGGTCACAAAGAAAATGTGAAAAGGAAGAAAATCTGTGGAAAATTGTATTATCAGGAAAATTGGGAAAAATAAATAAAAAATCAGACCTGGGTAAATATTTCAGATTTATTTTTCTGGAATCGTCAGAGGCACACATACACCGAAGTTGTGATATTCAAAAGCCGAGCATTTAAACTATAGTTTACATCAGGGTCGGTTCTCGCTACAGGTAGGAAGTTAAACTAACTTAAATGTTATGTGTAATCAGATTCCCTAATAACGTTATACCACCATTTGTGTAAAATTACGACTAATTTAAATTTTCATCTCAAGAGAAAATAAACATTTGGGCCCACCTCATGGGACAGGGCGTGGCCCCACGCCGGGTACTCCCTCCGGTTTCCTCCGGCGGTGATCTCGGGAGCCTCGTTGTTCTGCCACTGCCGCCACGATGTGATGCCCCGGAGCTAAGCGTTTGCCTTCATGCTTGGATCATGCGTCTGTCTTCTTCTCATGAAGAATGATGATGTTGAGATGAAGGGATGCGGGATAAAACCCCGAGGAAGAAAACCCGAGAATTCCGGTTAGATCCAGTTAAAATACTGTTAAATCTTGCAGTTAAATTTCAGTTAAAACCTCAGTAAAACATCAGTAAAATCCCCTCCAGCCTGTAAGCGAAGGAAAACAAAAGTCTTAGAGACAGAACGGAAAAGGTGGAACATGAAGGGCGTGCCCACACCGTATTTATAAAATTATTTGGAAGAAGGAAAAACATAGGAAAGCAAGGCGAAAACACTTACCGCAAACACGTGGAAATCGTGCATAAAAAAATGTATGTGCTGGACCCGCCAACCCGTCGATCTTCCATCGCCGATTTATGGGTTTGTTGTCGACATTAAATAAGATTTAACTTGAAAAAGTGGAAATGAGAAAAGACAGTCTTTATAGAAAAAATGGAAAATGTGTTCTTGCGTCCGCGTCGCTTCGGCTCGCAAATCGAAAAGAACGAGTGTTGCCAGAGCATTTCCAGTGACAGCTCTGTCAGTCAACCCGGAATCTTACCATTTTGGCCAACGTACAAAATTTAAGAAATGTTCTTTTTAGAATATAAAATATGTGAAATGGAGTCTAGGATTATTTTTTCTAAACCTGAAACGATATTTAAGAAAGGGAAACGCAAAACTTGGGTGAATAAAGTGTTCGGTCTGACAGACCATAAACTACCAATGGAAAATATGTTTTATTTACTGGCTACACTTGAAATGATTTAAGGACGAAGGACAATAAGTGGCTCACCAATTCACGTCACGGGAACCACAAAATGTTAAGACAAAGCGCGCGAAAGTTTAAAATCGACTCGCATAGTACATTCCGTTAAAATTCTGTCATAAAACTGCAAAAGTCCAGATGGTGCTCTCCAAAGTGCTTCCGTTTCACGGTTTCTTAAAGTAGAGGTTTATATCTTTTAAAAATAAAATAAAGTAAGTTATAATATGAAGTAGTCTTCGGATTATTGGACACAAGTTGTTGGATAAATTGAATGGATAGTTCATCCGTTCAATTTGTGATTATGTAAAATACGACATAACAAGGCATGCTATTTACAAGCATGTCCATCAATCATCGAATCGAATCATCTCATATTGAGTTTCTCTGCAATCTGATAAAAAGATAGCTCATTATTACCAAGAAAGGTGAAAAAATTGCGACATCGATTCTTCATGGAAAACACATGGCAACATTTGTATTCCTCTTAATGTAAGTTCTGTAGCTGGGACATTCGAGAAGCAATAATAAGTACCTACACGTACCTACTAGACGGCGTCAAACCGAATCCGTGGGACGCAGCTGTTTCCACGTTCCCAGAAGGATTTAATACTGCTGACGCTCTTCGAATGTGACATAAATTCTATTCCACATTCGGTCTGCGTTATGAAGCGGCTAAGTTTTAATGCTTGCTTAGTATGACATCTGTGGCGTGGATAGGATATGCTGTAAACGATGACTAAATAGATACTGAAGGCGTTAGCAATGTCTGAAATACTTGAGGCATTTATTTACGTAATAAAATTCCTAACCTTAAAAAACCTGTGAAAGTGTAACGTTGCTCAAGCACTATATTACTAAATATACTTACCTACATACAAAATTACCGTTTCTGCATATATAGTTTTTGCCGCTCAGTATATTTTATTTCAAGCTGCACCTCCACTTTTTCTAACACTTTTGCATGTTCAACAAAACTAAGAAGTTGTAGTGAGCATCTTAGTTCTTTCACCTGGTTATACTTACGACATAAAGATTACGTATGCCGGTAGTGCTCGCGCCTGCATCTAACAAGGTACGTGCCGCTGCATCTCAGCGCAATATTACTTACATTTTTCCTCCATTTCATAGCGCGCTGAGCTAAGTACTGGCTGGAACTTGGTAGTGCTGTAATAGATAAAATATAACAAACTAAGAGTAAGATTCTGTTTGCGATAAAGATAAATCTGCACTGTCCCAATACGTATTAGGTGCGGTGGTGGGAATTAAATATTTTTTTTATATATTTAAATATTTAGCGAATGCTGAGAACATTATACGTGGTCTTCTTTAGCTGTCGCTTGCGTCCATGGGACACCAGGACCTCATTACATATCGACGGGTCTCTGACTGAACCTCGCATTGGTATGTAATTTTATTAAATTTGAATATCTACTATTTAATAATAATACTACGATTTAACTTGCCAACCAACCATGCTGTAATTTTTGTGAATTCACTTGGGAATTCAGCAAATCCTTCAGTCATTTCGACTGCCAGATTAAGGTTTACGCAAGCGAAGCCGTGGGTAAGTAAAGGCCAGTAAATTTCTAAATGATTGATCATTGACAGTAATGTATCGCAACTCACACGATTCTCGCAACAATCTTAATGAAGCTTTAGGACCAATAACGAATAGAGGTACAATTCGCATGCCGTACGAAATGAAATGTTTGCAAAAGGTACCCATTTAATGAATACGTTAAATAATATTGAGTATTGAAAGCTGTTTATCGGTTGCAGGATTGATTCGATAGGCGTTTTTTTCTCTCGTTCTCCCTTTCTGTGCTTATTTAAGAAGGTAAGTTTTTTTTGAGCAACGGCGTGGACGTTGGCGTGTAAAGAAGAGACGGGCCGTTACTACATTATTTACAAACGCGTTCCCCTGTTGCTCCCTGGATAATTACACTAAAACAAATATTTGTGTGCCATACGATCTATACCTACATATCTTTATGTCGATGTTGCCATGCCCTTGTTTTTTTGTCCTTGCGTTTACACTTTACAGTGTGTCAAAGTATTTTGAGCGGATCAGACTTGTAAAACTCACTTTACCGAAATGTGTAATTTCTCTAAAGGTAAACTATTTCTAAACGTGCACTTTTTAATGAGTACACTTTCTCAAATTATGAATAATCACTAAGTTGCACCTATCATGATTGTCAATCTTCATCTGAAAAAAAAACTCGTGTGGAGTTAGTGGTCAAGTGGAAATAGTGCGTCTTTCGAGAAAGTGCCTCAATTGTATTACCACCTTTGCACCTATTGGGAAAGTGTGCATTTTAGACAACTGCTCTTTTTGAAATAGTGCGGCTTTCGAGTAAATAGTGTGTTTTGGTGTCCATTTATGAAAAGTGCACTTTTCGAGTACCAAGTCGTGTGGATGTGGTCAATCCTACAGACCAGCTGCATTGTTTTCGCACTAATGTGAAAGCGGCCCTTCGAAAACAAATTGAATAAAGCATTTCCATTATCAAGCGTTAGAAATGAAACGCGTTACGCGGAAACAACATAAAGCGTTCCGATAACAAAGGTGACATGTCTATTCACGCAAAATTCAAAATTGTATTGTTCGCGTTTCCAAGTATTTATCGTCGAGATGCGTTTGATATAATAATGTGCGTCCTCGTAGCTAGTTTAGGAGTGAATCTGATGCGGCATCCTGTATCCGGAGTGAGATGTAGCATTTGATTTCTTTTTTGTTTTATTGTTTATTACTTGAAGCTTTACCTTGTAATTGTTTGCATTTGTTGTAGATTTCACGTGCACAATGTTGTGATCGTTTGCTAGAAAGATGTTTGGTGATTCTTTGGTAGCTGCTTTATTGAGAGTATTCTATATTTGAAAGACAAAAAGCTCTACGCAAGTCTAATGTCGTGAATTGCTGTAAATTTCGCAAAGTTCGTATATATTTGTAATCCCAACAAAAACATGGTGTAATAACGTGAAAATGTACCTATACCAATTTCAAGTCAAGCCGCCTATTGAAAATATTATAAATTCAACTTTATTTTTCATATCAACATTACATAGTATAATCAAATCACATAATATGTCTCTTTTCAACCGACTTCAAAAAAGGAGGAGGTTCTCAATTCGTCTTTGTATGTTTTTTTATGTTTGTTACGCGATAACTCCGCTAATTGTGGGCCGAATTTCAAAATTCTTTTTTGTTCTAAAGGACATACTTCCGAGGTAGTCCCACTGTCACCAAGTCAGGATCTGATGATGGGATCTTAAAGAAATCGAGGGCAACCCTTAAATTTTACATGGGCGTCGCCAGGGGAGAGCAGGGAGGGGCAGCTGCCCCCCCCTAGAAATTCTAAAAAAGTTTCCAAATGTAAAGCAGCCAAACCAGTAATAAGTCTTTGACTTGACATGCTTGATCGATCATTGCCGTACGTCGAAACCGAAACTCGAATGAATTCACCAATTCCAATAAATACCTACAATTTATACTTTTCTCATTCTCCATATCAACTAAGCTTAACACCTGTTACATTCAGAAAGTATCATTTGGTGAACTGGGCGTCATGACGAAGATCATGGATACCAGTACTCAGTTATAAAAAAAAAATGGAACCGACTTCTAAAACCTTGAAAATATTTTTCTACTAGTTTTTAGTGATTTGTAGCCAAAGTGCATCTCAAAACGATTCCATTAAACTCAAACACAGCATAGTTATATCATTTTATAATAGAGTAACGGTACCTACAGTCTTCGTTATCAGGGTCCAGTTCACCAAATGATACTTTTTTAATGTAAATACTTGACATTTGAATGTAAATCAGATCCTGGCTTGGTGTCAATGGGACCACCTCGAAAGTATGTCCTTTAGAACTAAACAATAATTTTGAAATTCGGCTCACAATTGGCGGAGTTATCACGTAACTAACATACAAAAAAAACAACATACACTCGAATTGGGAACCTCCTCCTTTTTTGAAGTCGGTTAATAATATAACTATGCCGTGTTTGGGCTTATTTGAATCAATAAAAACTATGAAAGAAAAGTTATATAAAAATAGTACCGACTTACATACCAAAACCTTGAAAATATTTTTCTACCCAGTAGTTTGAAGTCGGTGCCTCTGCACGAGCCAGCAGGAGTGATTGAAGGTAGACGACCATATTTCCACTCCTGCTGGCTTGTGCTGAGGCACTGACTTCAAACTAGTAGAAAATTGTTTTCCAGTTTTTTGTAGTCGGTTCAATTTCTTGCTAAGATTTTCTTTTTGGATTTGATGAGTCACACGCACGTGGCAGGTATTATATATGATATTATAAGCATTGTAATTTCGGGATTTTATTAAATTCTCATGGGAATTTCTAAAAATGAAATTGTAGGTATTGTACTCTTTTATTGCATACTAGCAACCCGCCTCGGCTTCGCACGGGCAAAATAAAAAACCGGCCAAGTGCGAGACGGACTCCCGCACGAAGGCTTCCGTAGGTACCTATACAACATTAGACATTAGCAAAAATCGACAAAAAAACACGTTTGCCGTACGGGCACATTATTGAAGTTTTAGTACGGAACCCTAAATTTTCTGGTAATAGTTATAGCCTATGGCACTTTGGAATAATTTGGCATTTTAATAGTGAAAGATTTTTTAAAATCGGTCCAGTAGTTATTGAGTTACTTAATTCGTAACAAACATCCAAAAATACCAAAATACAAACATACAAAAATCTAAAAAAAATTATCGTTATAATATTAGTATATGAGGATAAGAGATTAGTAGATAGAAACATACGAAATTGAAAGATATGTAACAAGATAATAACTTAGATGTACCATCAGCCTAATATTATGTGGTCTACCACCCTAAAGTTGATAATCGTTTGCATGTCATAAAACAATAGGTATGCCAATAAACGTGTCTGTCAACTTGAAAGTTTGACTTTAGCGACATATTAATTTGATAGGAACTTGTTTAAAAATTGATAGACCACTTATTTGGCTTATGGTTATTACTTATTCTGTGCTGATGGTACGAAGGCGAACTTACTCTTTCCATTGTAATTTTCATTTGCGGTGTAAAATTGAAGATCTGTAGAACTAGCGTTTTAGATTCTGCGATATTACAGGGATCCCATTGGAATATGGGGATAAGATGTAGGTAGCTAGGATGTTATTTCAGATGGCTGTGAACATTCACATTATATTGTGAGTGAGATTAGCAATGTCGAACATCGAGCTCAAGACTGTTTAAGACATTAAAATGATCGTCAACATGTTTGTTATTGACAATATAAGGAGGTGTGTGTCAAACCCCCTATGGCGATGCCAAAGTAAATATTAAAGATTCAAGCAAACAGTCTGTGACGGACGAAATTCACAACAGCCTTTGAGCATAGAGTTATTAAAAACCTGATTTTAATTTCATGTGAGCCGAGTAAATAGTAAGCATGTACGAGACTGTAATTAAATTATATTTCATGTTCGTTAACAGAATACTAAATATAAGTAAAGCGTGTGAGCATTATTTACATACTGAAGGCTTCAGATTGTTAAAATTTCTATTTGTGAGTTATTATTAGGTACGTAGGCAGGCGGCTGATATTTCGACTGATTTTTTAATTAATATTCAGTCCATCGGAAATAACTTTTTAAAATATAATTTTTAATACATGATTTTTGCTGGCTATATATTTTTTTTTATGGTATAGGGGGCAAACGAGCAGGTGTATCGCCTGATGGTAAGCGATTACCGTCGCCCTGGACACCTGCAACGCAGAAGAGTCACAAGTGCGTTGCCGGCTTTAAGTAGGAGTACGCTCTTTTCTTGAACTGAAGGTCATATCGGTCCGGGAATACGCAGGCGATAGTTATTCAGAGTTTTGCTGTGTGAGGCACAGCAAAACAGCACAGCACAGCACGGCACAGCTATATTTTTGTTCATTGATTGATTTTAAGCTTTGCTTTGCGGAGCTCCATATCAATGAACTAAAAATTCAATAAAATTGACATCCAATTTAACTATCTGATTTACTAACTGATGATGATGATGTTCTAACTATGTATTGTATAACAACTCAATGAGCCCACCTGTACCCTCCATCCCAGCCACCCAAGCCACCTAATATACGTCCCACTGCTGGGCACAGGCCTCCTCTCAGATAAAGAGGGCTTTGTTTAGAGGGTGTTTGTTTGTTCAAATAGATGGAGACTGCATCACATATATCCGTTAAATAAAGTTAATCAATGGGTAGTGAAACAGACCCTTAGTCTAATTTGATGTATAAAATCGAGATCGCAGCCATTATTCCTTTGCGAACGCAATGTTGTCCAGAGATTCCAATCACGCATGTCGTAGGAGCTTTCGAGTTTGGGTAAAGATAAAAAGTTACGACGTTTAAAACTTTACGCAATTAAAGTTCAAAAACAGCTAGTCTAACCCAATTTTAAAATACAGCCCATAAAAATAATTGTTATCGTCCACAGCTTCAGAGAGCGTGGTTAATACTGCCATTACACGCACTTGTTGCCCTGATTTATGAATAAATTCTAAAGTTTGCCAGCACTTTGTTACCGGCACTGTATCATTGTTTAAATTACAGGGAGTTCAGTTTATCATTTTAATGTGAGGTCGTCAAGTGAGACAATAAATTTACAGTGTAAAGACTTCTTCGTCTTATGACGACCGGATGGTCAAGTGGTTAGAGAATCTGACTACAAAGCTTGAGGTCCTGGGTTCGATTCCCGGCCGGGGCAGATATTTTTATGAATAATACGAATGTTTGTTCTCGGGTCTTGGATGTTTAATATGTATTTAAGTATGTATCTATCTATATATATAAATATATTTATCCGTTGCTTAGTACCCGTAACACAAGCTTTGCTAAGCTTACTTTGGGACTAGGTCAATTGGTGTGAATTGTCACATGATATTTGTGTATTTATCTATATAAGCATGTTTATCCGTTGCCTAGTATAAATAGTACAGTACAAGCTTTGCTTAGTTTGGGACTAGGTCAATAGTGTCAAGTGTCCCATGATATTTATTAATTTACTAGCTTTTGCCCGCGACTTCGTCTGCGTAGATTTTTATATTTACAAAATACTCGATAGGAATGAAGTTAATGTCCCGCATTGGCCGTTTCGTGGAATTTTCGAAAAATCCCTTCAAACTACAGCTAAACAATCAACTGAAAAATCTGATCATGATCAATAAGTTTCACATCTAAATTGCTCAAGAAATAAGATTTTTATTTTTCGCTTACTATTTTCCTACATCGAGTGATCGCAAAGATTGGATTGCATCGCAACCCAGCCTCGCGCTGGCTTGCCGTTTCAGCCGAAAGCGAAGCGGCCTGCCTGGCTAGAGCGCCACTGAGTCTCCCATCGCGATCTTCCTCAGACTCCTGAGACCGTGCCGTGCCCCTGGTAGTCCTAATGCGCTGCGAGACTTTCGCAAAAAGATTCGTTTTTTCGGGAAGGCATGGTAACGCCTAAAAAATGCGAGTCCCAATTCCGAAATCGTTTGAAATTTACTCCGCAAAAGAAAGAGAAAAATGTTTTTTTTTTTAAGTACTCACCTTCGTGACAATTATTAAGTGCTTAAAAGAGGCAATACGTATGAATATGGATGTTTCATAGTCCCCATAAGATGGCACTGTGAAATGTGTGTCAATTAATTTATTGTCGTTTAAATTTGTTATATTATTTAATCAATTACCTAAATTTCTTGATATCCGTACTCCTTCTTTTAAACTTAGTCAATTTGGCTAAATCAGCGCCATCTGTTAGTGTAGCAGGGTACTCGATAGTCGTACAACACTTGAAAATAAGTCTGCACCTCCTTCCTAAGTAGCGTCATAAGATTCAGGTGCAAACTTAACTTAATCAAGAGTAGCGGCTACCGCCCCCCCCCTCTTTTAGGGGTAAGATTTTTAAAGTCTATATAACCTGACCGGGGATTTTCTCGCCAGATTAGTAAAGCTTGCATGAAAATCCGTTCAGCCGTTTTCACGTGATGCGTGGTCAAATAAACAGATAAACAGACAAAAATTCTAAAAACTTTTGGAACGTGTTCTGTTATCGATTCTAAGTATCCCCAGCCAACTTTTGTATAGTATAAGATAGATGTATAGAATTATACTCGTACGCGTGTTGATATGTGTGTTGATTTTACCATTAAGTACTTATAGTTCTTTTTTTTAGCATTAGAAAAAAGGCAAGCGATCTTGATGTGTTTTTTATTGAAAAAAACTTTTGAAAAATAAGTCACAGCAAATAGTAACAATTAGCAAGGATTATAATGATCATTTACATGCTTTTAGTATCATAAAAGTAATAGTAACTGTTTTTTAAAACGTTTTTCAATAAAAAGACTCGTCAAGATTGTTTACCCTATTTCTAATGCAAAAAAAAAACTAAGTATAACTATGTAAGTAAACTCTTTTTTATTAGTTTACTCCATTACATACTGTTTACCCAGTTCTCCAAAAGATGGCATTGTAATGTGTGGCAATTACTTTATTGTCGTTTAATTTTAGTCGTATCATTAAATCAATTAAATTATTCAATTATTTGTTTATATCCGTACTCCCTCTTAAATAGTTAATTTGGCAAAATCCTTCCGTACTCGAGTCACAAAGTTATTAATTTCAGCGCCATCTGTTAGTTTATCAGGGTACTTGATAGTCATAGCACGTATTTGAAAACTTGAAGGTGGAAACTTAACTCAATCGAATCGAATGTAGTAGCTACCTCCACTTTTAAGGGTTGAATTTTTATACCCTAAGGGTCGAATTTTTATAGCCTATAACCTGGCCGGGGATTTTCACGTCAGATTAGTAAAGTTTGCATAAAAATCCGTTCAGCCGTTCTCACGTGATGCGCGGTCAAATAAACGACAAACAGATAAACAGACAAACAGACAAAAATTCTAAAAACTGTTGGAACGTGTTCTGTTATCGATTCTAAGTATCCCCAGCCAACTTTTTTTCGAATATCTTCCATGTACAGACTTTCGACCCTCTTCAGCTTTATTATATGTATAGATTTGAATAAAAAAATTGGTGAATTTAAAAGGGGAGAGTGTTACTGTTACTTGCAAGGCTGGCAACGCAACAGCGGTCCTGACAAAAAGTGCTGTAGGTGTGCATTTACTATCAGATAAACCCCAAAATCTTTTGGATTTAGTGCGAAATAAACTAATAAAATGATTAGGTACGTTTGACTAAACATTTTTTTCTTTAATTGTAATGAAAAGTCCTGATATAAAAACCTGTACAGATATTCAGACAAGCTAACCCAATTTCTGAAATATTTTGTATCAATTTTAATACAGCCTGTACAATATCAACTTCAATATACATATGATTTAATTGTGGAGATCGAAAACAAAGTTCAAGTTTAAACCATATTGTAGTACTAGTACTATAGTATAGTAGTAAGAATATTGTTTTCAGTAACACTGAGCCGTGACGTAAAAATAATAGCATTGTCATCTTAAATTATCAGCAATATTGGCAAGCCAGTAAACACACAGCTCCCGGCTATGCTACTATAAATAGATATTTAATTGGGTCCCGACCTGTTTTCAATATCTTTTGCGGGACTTTTGCGTAAAAATATTGTTTTGGGTGTTCCGTAAAATGTAAAAATCGCTTAAAAAATACGCAACTACAGTATAAAAAGAAAGGAAGATTTGACTACACATCAAATAATATAGTATTCTGCAACATACAATAATTTCATTAATACAATAATTACAATAATTTCATATTGTTATTTTTACTAATTATGTGTCATTGCTGTTATAAATAAATTATTTTCTATCTTTCTTTCAATATAGGTAAGTAATACCAATTTAAGACTTTTTGATATATGATGTAGGATTCTCAGCTCAGGCAATAGAACATTAGGAATCTTCATTTATTCTGTAAGGTAAATGTAGACAGTGATGTAGAAAGTGTTTACGCAAAACATAACATAGTAGGTCGTGTCATGTACAAGTCACTTTATGGAAATGTGTGATAGACCCTTAAATCAGTTATTCTTGTTTTTGACAGCCTATATATGTCTATGGACCGGTCAGTCATTCGGCTCGGCAGTCATTCAAAGTCAGTGAGAGACGTTGCCACTAAATAAATAAATAACGATCTCGGGGTCAGAGCGGAGCTCTCAGTGTCAATTTGTGTCAGTTAAAGTAATCTAAGGTCATCTTAATCATATTTGTAAAAATAAGCATTTGTACGGTGTCAGTAACTAGAAATATAGTGGTGAACTTAATCGCGGTTTAATTTCATCGACATAACCTCAACCCCTCACAAGAAACCGGCGGCAGCTGGCTACAGGAGGCGGCAGCTGTCCAGACCGATCCCAGGGGCTCGGGAGAGGGTCTGCCTTCACATCGGCATCATCATCATTCAGCGAAACCAAGGCGCGGCCTGCCCTTCGAACCCGCGAGGCCAGCGTTTTGGTCTAAGTTTTAACCGTACCTACACGATGCAGGGTGCGCACGTTCGTTTCATCAATCAACCCCCGACAGTTCTCAGGGCGAGAATTTGCCAACAGAAAGCATCGATTGAATTAACTACAACCATTTTAAAATTGGTAAACAAATGGTTTTAGTTACTTAATTGATATGAGCCTCCACAAAATAATGCCTGTACCAATCAATATCAATTAAAACTGTCAATGCATGAGGCTGCACTGAGATGAAAATAAACTGTATCGACTGATCTAAGCAGGTTGACGATCTTGAATATAATTTATTTAATCAGGCGTTACTTTGCGGAGGTCCATATCAATGAACTAAAGTAATTACTTTCCTCACTCGCGTACTTATCGGTCTTATTTTTTTAAGGTTTAGGTATTGATGTTGAAAAGTTTAAATTTTTACATTATTCTCAAAGTATAACAAATATATATATATAGGAATAAATAGTCGATAGGTACCCTAATAACTTGTAAACATTTGATATTGAAGGAAACTGATCCGACGGTAGACCTCGAGGGCTGGATCGACCCGCCAAAGGGTTGATAATGAGTTCCGTTCATTCAATTGATTTCTTTTAGGTCTGGTCACCCCCCTTTTAATTAACGTAAGCAATTTATCTTTTCTACCCGCCGCCGTGACTTTGGGCTGTACTCACGATTTAGCAGGCCAGTTATATATGTAGTTGAATTACAGCTATTTCTTTTGTATTATTGTTTTACAGTTACCTATGATAATTAATAACACGAATTTTCATGATTCGGTACTAACCTGATGATGAGGTCACCGATGTGTCTGATATGATAGTAAAAATCTAAATTATTGAATCAGGCGTTACTTTGCGGAGGTCCATATCAATGAACTAAAACAATTACCTACGCATATCTTGCATAAACGTAGCTATCATAAGGTCGCGGGTGGGTGAGCAAAGTTATTGTTTTAGTTCACAGTAAATATGAAGACCCAAAAAATAAATAAAATGAAAAATACTCTGCACTTATACTTAATCATAGTAGCTGTGACATAAAATCGAAAAAATCACAAATGTAGCAAAAATATCTCAACTGGCTTCGCACTCGTGAACCTCTGAAATCTGGCAATTTAATTTGAAATATCGAGATTCACTAAATTCTGGCACGAACAAACATGCATCGAGTTTATGAGTTAATTTCAATAAAGTATGAACATTCTTAATTTAAATATTAGACTAGTTAAGCAATTAATTATTTTACATTGTTCATCATTAATTGAGCTAGAAACGAATTTTTTTTTTAAATTTCACCTACTGATTTAAGCGTGACAAATGCGGATAGGATTTTTTTTTTCAGTTCCCGCACGATTGATGTGAAAATTTATAGATCTGGTATATGGACGACTGATATTGAACAAGGGTCGCGCTGTCGGTTTGATCGGTGACGGAGGAGATGGCTCCATTTACTCCGCATTCAATTCTATTACGGCTCTGTCTCTGTATGATGGAAGCTCGGGTCACTGGTTTATGGTTGATGAATATTTCAGGGCTGACATATAGATATACTTAATAGCTTTTACCCGCCGGTCTCAAGCGTAAACCGTTCGATCCGACATGCATTTCTTAAAAATAAATACACTTTTTTTTTTCTAGTGGTTAAGGTTTGTATTCGGCAGAATTATTGAGATAAAAATTTAGTCTGTGTTATTCTAGAGATCCAGCTATCTAAACGCCGTCCAGATTTTTTGTTTGAACCTACAAATTTTAAAAATTGATCGTGATTCGAGTTGATTCTTATGTTCCTACACTTTTACGTTGCTATTAACTATGCATGTACCAAAATACTTAACACCTTCTACCTAACACGTTATCTCCATTTAAATATAATCTCGACTCGATTACGTCTTTACCCGAGTAAGCTTACCCTGTGATGAGAGGAACGGTTCGACCCGACACTCGAACCTTCCCGGCAAATTGGTTTCTCTATAAATTGTTCCCTTGTATTATGAATATTTGAAAATTGAGTGTGGGTTATTTTTTAACTTTAATGTAAAATTTGTACCCATATAGCTAGAGTAATAGGAAGGAAACGGTGATGGGCGAGCCACATTATGTCGCGCCAGGGACGACCTCTGGGGAAAATTGGTACTTGAATGGAGATTCAGAACAGCTCCCCGCTCGGGGTCCTGGTTAGTTCAGCAAGTCTCCATTGCTATTCA
Organism: Choristoneura fumiferana; assembly: GCF_025370935.1. Classification (NCBI taxonomy): domain Eukaryota; kingdom Metazoa; phylum Arthropoda; class Insecta; order Lepidoptera; family Tortricidae; genus Choristoneura; species Choristoneura fumiferana. The sequence continues at coordinate 9,897,621 of NC_133485.1, read as the reverse complement.
GCGGGGCAATGCTGCTGATGTGATGGGGACCTTTGGGTCGGGCAGGACTCTGGACGGGGATCGTGTATGTTACAATTTGTTGTGTTGTTTATTTGTGTAGGTATTTCATAAAGTTTGACGAAGCTTGTTGCAGATGTATCAATGTGTTATTTCTTTATTTATTTTTATTAATTTGACGAAGCATGTGGCTGAATATTTTTTTATGTTTTTAAATTATTGTTCTTTCTTTATTTAAACTGTTATTTTTTTTCTATTTCGATTAAATGATTATTAAAAAAAAAGAACAGGATATAGAAATTTCGGTAAACTCCTCGCCCGATGGACCGATGATCTGGTCAAAATCGCCGGAAAGGTGTCGATGAGGAAGACACAAGATTGAGAGAAATGGCATGCACTGCTGAAGGCCGACACTCAGAATCGGTGGTGGCAAGAAGCTGAAGAAGGAAGATGGAGGGTATAAGTTGCTGAAATTTCTAATTGCGCCAAAATGCAGCTAATGGGAAGAAAGAGCTGCATTACCGATTGGTGTTGATGTATGACCTATATAGGGACCAACCACGTGGAAGGATATCTTCTTAGCAATTGCAGCTACTTTCGGGTACCTACAGAATCTAAGATTTTTTTGGTGATTTTATTGGTGGTGATCTTCTCTTTCTCCAAGACAATTACATTTAATACATCAATGCTCTTATCGTAGAGTGAACATAATGTAAATGAAGAGCTTTTTTTTTCTTTGTTTGGTATGCTTTTTGCAGTAACACGTCAAATCTGAAGCCGTGGTGGCCTAGTGGTTTGACCTATCGCCTCTCAAGCAGAGGGTCGTGGGTTCAAACCCCGGCTCGCACCTCTGAGTTTTTTGAAATTCATGTGCGGTGGTGCACATTTGATATTTACCACGAGCTTTGCGGTGAAGGAAAACATCGTGAGGAAACCTGCACAAACCTGCGAAGCAATTCAATGGTGTGTGTGAAGTTCCCAATACGCACTGGGCCCGCGTGGGAACTATGGCCCAAGCCCTCTTGTTCTGAGAGGAGGCCTGTGCCCAGCAGTGGGACGTATATAGGCTGGGATGGGATGGAAGTCAAATCTTTAGCTGGTACCCATATTCTGATACATTTTTCCTATTATCTATGGCTTTTGCTATCATTTTTTTTTTCGTTTGATGTTTTAGTCAACATATTTAGTCCGCCGGACATCAACTGCTGTGTAGTATGTAGAGTCGTTTACAACATAGGTATAATGTAGGAATAGTTTCAAATCTCTGTTTGGCATCAAAAGCAAGAGGCTGCGAAGGAAATTAGCCTATAAAATGAAGTAACTTAATATAGCTCAATCATAATTCGCAGAAACCTAATACGAGTAGTCCAAGTGCGCGGAAATACGTACGTGCAGAATGCTTTTTGTAGGGGTACGTATTACAGCCGTAATACCGTAATTCAGGCCGTCAGGTGCAGCTGCTACCAGCAACTCGAGCGATTAACCCATTTGAGGACCCACCGACCACTCCAGTAAGACCTCACCATACCCTTTAAGTCACTACCAAGCCTAGAAATCTACGAACAAATGGGATGTGCGAGCGGGTCGACAGCACTGGCAGAGTATTGCTCCTACGGAGTGTTTGTTACTGCCAACATTTAGGAATACTGCTGTAATATTTTAATATTAGAGATTGAAAAGCTTTTAAGGTTGTTTATTGAGTGACAACCAGGATAAGTGGAATTTCGTGAAGCTTTTGATATAAATTTTAATGCACGGAATTTTGGAGAGCTATTTATTAAAGACTCTTACTTTGCATCCTCCAGTAAGTTGGCAGGTGTGTAAGCATCTACTTATTTATATGTATCGTAGTACTTTGAACTGAATTGAATTTTCTCTAGCTATTATCAAAGAAAATTCTTTTCTTTGAAAAGTTTGAAGTCTACAAAACTTTGAACATATTTAGGACTTTCTTGTCTAGCTACATCGCCATTATCTTTAGTACTTCCCACTACCTACTGGGTACACGCCTCTCAGAATAATAATAATAATAAGCCATTTATTTCGGACAGAATCCCTAGAGGTTAGTAACAATGAAAATAATAATAAGAAAGCTCACGATATTTTCTTTATCGAAGCGCTCACTGTAAAAGTTGAAATGTAATTCGCGCCTAGCCTCCAGCAGTAATTTTGGTTTCAGCTGGTTACGGGCGTCCTTCACTTTCACTTAGCTAACTGCGTTACAATTTAATCCCTTTTAGTACTTATTCTTAAATAAACTACTTTCAAAGTTCCAAGTTAAAAGTTAAGTAACAATATTAGTAGTAGTAGAGATTAACACAGCCAGTCTCTAGTGTAGGTTTGGAAAAAAAACTTCTTGAAAGTTTTCACTACAACGTTTCGACTATTATTGCGCCGAATATTATTACAATATGGCTGCGCTTTTTACGGCGGGAATTGGCAACAGGATTTTTTCAAGTCTATAGCATTTCAAATCGAAAGTGTACTTTACAGTTGAACATTTGCGAAGTACGATGATGTTGGAGTCATATAGAAACATTGATTTATTTAGACTCATTGTTTGTTTGAGAGTTAAATAAAAGTACCTGGGCGACAGAGCTTTGCTCGGGCTAAAACTCGTTATAAGCGTTTGCCCAGAGATAAGACCAAGCTAGATCGATTTGTCATCCCCTAAACCCCTACATACCAAATTTAATGGAAATCGTTGGAGCCGTTTCCGAGATTCTGATTATATATACAAGAATTGCTCGTTTAAAGGTATTAGATTATTTACTACTTTCAAAATCATACCAAAACTGAACCACATAATTAAACAATATTTCCATTGCCTATGATATATTTAATCAGAGGGTATATCTCCTGTCATACTTAAGTGTTTTATTGATTAATCCCATTTCACAACTAGAGACATAAATTAAGGGTATCTAGATCCAAAGTTATTGGAAATTCACGTAACGCAGGTAAGCGAAGTTTGTCAGGAGTTGGCTAAGTAAATAAAGAGCCGCGATTCGCGTGACCCTACTCAAAGACGCGAACTTTGACAAATGTCGCACCACCGTACCTTTGGGGGGAATTAAAACTTTTAATCCACTAATGCTTACTGATAGTTGGGGATTTGTTTCACCTGCCTACTTAAGTGGCTTTGGAGGGAAATGTCACGTCGCTTTTACACCCCCGTGTTGTTTCATAACGAAATACTTGTCAACTGGCGGGTGGTGAGATCACAATTGGGACCGGAGGGAAAGAAGGGGCAATAACCTTTTTTTATATAAAAAATACCGATTTATTATAATTATACGAGCTATCTTAGGAGTATGTATACCCTTAAAACGGTATTGACAACTCCTGAATTTAGCATATTTTATTCTAAGAGTATATTATATTATGAAAATTCGCTAACAGACAATATTTGGCGAAGAAAAATAATTCGATAGAAATTTAATTTTGATCTTTTTCTAAAACGCTTGTTTAAGCAGTAGGCACAGCTCTAGCTGCGTGTGACCTTTCTTTCTCTATCTAATTTCGAATTTCAACCCTTAAGAAATTAGTAAATAACTGTTATATGTAAATGTAGCTTAAACATCGGTTTTTAGTTTTATAATACACATTCACAAGCTTTAATTTACAAAAATTAATAAAAATAAATAAATAAATATCATGGGACAATTGACACCAATTGACCTAGTTCTAAAACGAACTAAAACTAGTCAAATTTCGTATTATAAAGATTTCTATGGATTTTATAAATATGATGTCTTTTTGGTTCCAGGACTCTCGGCAAGATGAAGCTCTGCACCTATTTGCTGCTCAGCTTCTTGGGTAAGTTATTGAACATATTTTTAATACAACGTGATTGATTAGATAAAAAAAGACGCCCGGGAACGCCTCAAGGTCACAAAATATAGCTGTCTCGGCGCCCAATATCATTTCTTTGCTTTCGGCGTCGAGACTCTAGGTCCTTGGGGTAAGGGTGCGCTGGAGCTACACAGGGAGCTCAGCAATAGGTTAAGGGAGGCAACAGGCAACCCTCGCGCCGGCAGCTTTCTCGCGCAAAGAATCTCAATCGCAGTTCAACGCGGGAATGCTGCCTGCGTGATGGTTTTAGTTTTAGTTATTTTAATCCTATGGATATTTTGTATTTTCTTAATATTACAACTAATTTAGCTCCATATATAAATATTTGCCTCAGTAATGAAAATAAATCTCAGTAATAGACCTGGCAGTTATATATACTATTCATCACTATACGTAATGCGTTACGTATGCGTTAGGACTAACTCCACTGTTATTTTGTTAATATTCGATTAATTGGATCACAGCGCTTCGCTCCTTCTTGTACTCGTATAATATGGACTACTAAGGAATAGAAAATATGGCTTCAGACATTCATTTTCCCCAAAACAGAAAACAATTCACTATAAGTAGGTACCTACACTTTACATCTATATTGAGGAATAGACATACAGAAATATATTTCTTGCGATAAGTCGAGTACATGCAGATTTACATATTACTCACGAGTATCATCTACTTAGATTGAACACATAGGAAATAAAAGATTCATCACTAGTTGATACATTATTTGTGTTGAGAGTATGCAGATATCAAAGTTAAGTGAAAGTTAACTAAATAATGTCAAAGATCGAATGAGCAATTGCGATAGAAATTTCAATAATTTTAGGACAGTAATTTACAAGTTTCCATAAGTACTGAAAATTCCGTAAGAAGTTGGTTTTCGACTTTGCTTCCGTTTATGTTGCCGGATAAGTAGAATTTACAGCTACTTATTGATTAAAATTTAAGCTAAATCTTTATCCTCATCTGCACTTACTATCTATCAGGTTTGATGGAGGCCAATCACAATTCGAAAGAATGTGACGTCTCTCGATGAGAGCGAAACATAGATGTCGCTAGTGCTGCTGCTTAAGTAGCGTAGTAGAAAAAAGCAATCTGAGATATGTGTGCATAGGAGAAATTTGTGTCTAGACTCCTGTTCAGCGGTGGTGTATGGGGTTATAGCACACAGCAAGGATTGCTGAGGACCAGGGTTCGATTCCCAGCGTTGGTCTCCTTTTCTGGTTTTTCCGTGCATCCATGTCTCAGTTTGTATTTTCGAAAATAAATATAATGTACAAAATGGAACAAATTAATTTGTTCTCAGAATGCTTTCTTGCACTCTCGAAGCAAGTGCGCATAAAGTGAATTCAACTTAAAACAGAAGAAAGTTTCTTACCACTTCGCATCAAAATATCTATATTTCCAACGGAAAGTGTAACGTAAGGTCGTAATTCACGTATATACTTCATATTTTACAACGGCGATGCAATATATAGCTAATACCCGATAAGAAAGTAAGAGAAACAAATATGGCAAAAAACGTAGTTTAACAGATTTCAAAGAAACCTTGAAAATATTTTTCAACCTGCTTTTACATGAATCCCGTGGTAATAACGAAGTAAAAAGTAGCCTTTGTGTTTATACAGACGTCCAGCTATGTACAATCCAAATTTAATCCAAATCCGTCCAACCGTTTTGGCGCAAACTCATGATCTTAATTCCGTATTATAATATTACGAGCAGTGCGATTAGTGGGATTTAAAAGACAAAAACACTCGTCATTGCGCTCATATAAACACCTCAAAACTAACAAAAGAAGCCCCCAGTAGTCCAAACCGCTTACAAAAGTACAAACAACGCTTTATTGATTTTAGATTTCCTCACATTTACAGTCCGGCAAAGTTTTGCGGTGACGTATTTACAAAGTCGAAGTGTCAAAGTGAATTTCGTTTCCAACTGAGCGTAGGGTGTCCCTCGGGCGCTGTAAATCTGCGGACTCAGATCTTTTGAGTAAAACGCGGGACGTGCTCTCTGAACTGAGACGCATTGCTCTCGGCGTTGCTCTCTGAGTTTTCTTTTAGACAAATGGCTTACGAACCTAGAGTAACGAAATTTGCATCAAAATTAAATTGTGTACTTGTCTATTGTATGTTTGAAGCTTCAATTTTTGAAATTTGACAAGTATGTACAAGACATTGTACGATGAAACTCAAAGGTACATTTTTAGCCGGTTGTAGAATAGAAGGGTCTATTAATTAGATATACTTTGAATTTTACTACCTACAACCAAATACTATAGTGTTTTAGTTATATTTGGCTCTGATTGTTTCCATTGCACTGCACAATGTCAGAATGTTTTAGACAATGCCAATTTCAGTATATGTATAAAGTACTCTGCGAATGCCAACATGTATTATGATTCGTCACCTAAGGGGCCTTTACTATATTCTTATTTATACATATTTTAAAGAGATTTATTAATATCACTTAATATTAGTTAAGTAATAAATATGACGATTCATTCGCTTTTCGAAATTGCCAACTATTTTCTGAAAACCGAAAACATTTATATCTCGGTTAAAGAGCAAAGGAATATCAAACTAGAGCATATATTTTATGAAATTGTTTGGAAACTGTTTCGAAATAGATATAAAAACAGTTGCGGCAACTTGAAATAACAAGTTATGTTTGTTGCCGATTGTTAGTTTAGGATCTCGATTGATATCTGCAAAACGTACGAATACAAAAAAAATGTTTACAGTTCATCACGAACAATAATGTGTGATTATAAATGAAATAAAGTCGTGGTGGCCTTTGACTTTGGGCCTCTCAAGCAGACGATCGTGGATTCGGACCCGAGATTAGACATGGGTAATCTCAACTCCGCGAAGTGATCTGACTCACTAGATCCAGCTCCGGTGTCGGTACCGAATCCGCTTATTGAATCCGACTCCTTTATTGACTCCGGTTCTTTCGAGCGATTATTAATTTATCTATGGCCGATGCGGCCCGGCTCGGTTCGGTATTGGTTCGGTAGGTACCAAGGTCAAGGTACAACTGAAGTACCGATTCGTTTCGCCCTTTTAATGTTGAAAAATTCTAAATTGTGTATTTTTTAAAGAACTATGAGCTACTTAAGAACCTACTAGTTTTCTGTTTGACTATTTGAAGCTTGAAAACAGTGTTAAATATGCGTCACCCGCTCCGGTCATATTATATTGTGTTTTAATTCTATCTCATTTCTTTCCAATATAACCGAGCGAGAAGTCCGTCCGAGTACCGACGTAGGTACCGGCTCACTCAGCGCCCGACCAAACGTTATAAGATCCGATCCGATCCGATCCGAGCCGAGAGTGAAAGCGGAGCGAGTGTGTGACGGCGATCACGAGCCGCTCGATCCGGCCGGACTTGGTCGGAGTTAGTAACTCCGGAGTCGATAAGATTTGAAAGGAGTCATTAAGGGATTCGGATCCGCTTGAGGATCTGACTCTTTTGAATCTTCAGATCCGGATTTACCCATCTCTACCCGAGATCGTACCTCTGAGTGTTTCGGATTTTATTTTCGAAATTACATTACCTTTAGGGTCAGAGGGGGTAGATGCCGGTCTAGCCTCTTGCAAGGTTTTTCTCTCGGTACGATGTAAGGCAGTGCGAGAATATTCCGACTTTACAAGGTCTTTTTAAAATTAAATTCGGGTTCACAAGCCACATAGCCTGGCTATCGCCAGAAACGGTGTAGAAGACGATGATGATGAAAATATAAGGAATGGCCACCAGATTAATTTAATTTTAGACCTACATAATAATAATAACAATTCTTAATAATAATAATATTATTATTATTATTTATTGAGGTATAGTATAACCCAATACATAGTAAATGAAAAATAAAATAAAAGAGAGCACAGTAAAAATAAAATTCCTGTAAAAGTATATATATATACAGGGTCCTGCGCGACATCTACTTCATGTGACGCTCCTATTTTGGGATCGAGGAAAGGTAGCCCAGTGTCTTTTAATTCCTCGTTGAGGTCGTCACACATCAGTCTCAAAATCTCATTCTTGGTACCACTCAGACGATCCAGGAAGGACGCAGATCTAGAACTCAGTTTGCAACATATAATGATTATGTATTTTCATAACAGCGAAGTACCTCTTCTAAAAATGTATTTTAAAAACAAACGAGTATAACCCGATGCCAATCAGGATCTCAGACTACAACTTCACAGTTGAAATAACCTAGCACGCTAAAGGGTTCGCCTTGCAGGGAAAGTTCGCTTGTCTGTCTTATCGCCACGCTCTGAGGTTGGCAAACTTGTCTTTTATATAATTTCGAACAATGTGGTTTTAGTTTGCTTTCGGTTCTGTTTGCGCTGGCAACTTTGCTCAAATAAAAATATGTATAATGTAATATTAAGCGTCAGTTAGGTATTTGCAATCGTTATGCTGAAGCAGTGTTTTCAGTTGTTTAGATTTTGAATTGTCATTTATTTGGGAACATTGTCGACAAGCTGGTTTTGATCGGTCGGAAAGAGTACAAAGACACAAAAGCAAAGATATACACAAGAGTATTGTGTTTAGTTTACATATAAAAAAAATACCTTGAACATCATCCCTTTTAATAATACTTGGCAAAACGGTAATGACGAAACGCTGTAGGTATAGGTATTTAACCAAATAGACATTTATATTATTTACTAGCTGGTGCCCACGGCTTTGGCTGATGGTACCTAACCGTGTTGAAGTCTATATTTTTTATGGACCACACGTATTCGTGTCAAATAAAGAGCAATTAAACAGTATAGTTATCGCTTTCTTTCACCATCGTGTCGCATCATTCGTGAACAGTAAGTACCTAATTTTTGTTCACAAAAAATTGTAACCTTTTTAAAACTGAATATACAAAGACGTAACAGCAGTCAACAAATTCAGTCTTAACAGTGGCCTAGGGAAATTATGTGCTACAAAAATCGTAGACATTTTATGCAGCTACGAGCAGCGTAGCAATTTCTCGCGGAGCGTCAGTTTTCCAGCAGTAGCGAGATATGGTATTATCAAGGGTAGTTTCTTTATTATTGAAGGATAGAAATAAATATTTTATTGCTCCTAATTGGCACTAAATGATGTAATAAAGCACGATTTATAAGAAAATAAATGCCTTCTCGTAGTAAGTAATAATATTATCTTAGATGATTAATGAATGATGTTTTGTTTTGTATTGGCAGTTCGGGCTCACTCAGCATTTTAGGTATGGAGCTAAAGTAGACATCTGCCGGCGTCCTCTGGACGGACTAATGTCAGAGGGTTGCGCCCTGGCGGTGGGGCCGCATATCAATTTGTTTGTTAGTTGCTCCACCCACGCCATAAAATAATATATGTCAAAGGTAGCAATTTGTAATATCTCATATTTTTTGTAATAGGCACATCCTAACTTAAAGCGAAAGTTTGTGACTTATTTTGTAACTCTTTCACTCTAAAACGGCTGGTCGGATTTCGATGAAATTTAGTACATTATGTATGATATGATAAGACATACAATTTTAAATTTCGAACACTCCAAGACTTTTTGTTAGCTGCCATATTGGCTAATCCAGTCCTTTATAAAAGCTTCTAATTGTACTGGTTAGAATAGTAACCAGTAAAATCAGAAGTTTTTTTAAATTTATATCTGGCCACGAGAAAACAGCCCTTCAGCAGGAGAGTTAAGTTCGCAAGTGTTGTCATGTCAATGTCTCAGTGAAGTTATGGTAGCGTAAAATGCGCGTCGGCCGGCGAAGTTGCAGTCTGGGTTGCCATCTGCAAACTGAACTAAAGTTAGTCTACTCGAACACGTCCTGCGTTCAAATTATGCAACATTTAATAAAATGATGCAACGTTTAGTTTGTTTAGTACAACGAACATTGTAGAAGTACCTACATTATTTTGTCCGATGCACGTGTTTATCATTTGCTCTTAAATAGTACAAACTTTTAAAGTTAGGGCTGTTAGTGGTCACTCAAGATAATAAAACTTGTTGTTTCTTGTTTTTGAATGACGTTGAGAGATACAAGGGAAAGGTTGCCCATAGTTAGTTTTTTCGCCTGCCGTTGGACTATTCCAACTACTTACTCTATAGTATCTTTAATATGGTACCTTTAATATGACTGAACTTAATGATATCTGAAAATAATATTAATGTAAATGTTTTTAAAATAACGATAAATGTGTATTTTTTTTAAAACGAATTATTTTTTAGTTATATAATTTCCCCTACTCCGGATGTAATATTACAATATAGCCCCATTTGTGCCTGTTTCACCTATACATAGATAAATATTAAGGGCAAAACCACCGGGAAAAAATAATAAGAAAGTACAGAAATGCTTTGCGTCATTTTCGTAATTCTGCATTCTGTGTTCCCCTTTTTTTAGCCTGTGCCTGTGTGTTAAGCCTTGGTCTGCACATTTTAGCGCTATTTTGGAAGCACTGTTAGCATATCCGCTTTTAGTTTTAAACCAGCTTTAAGAATATTTGTTTTTTTTTTGCCACAGAGATATTATTTCGGAAAAGCTTGTGTACCTATGTGGTTAGGTTGGTTATCAACCTCGATTAGTCTACTAGATATTTGGATCACACAACGTCGTTTAACATTATATAGTTTTTCCTAAAATGGGTTTACAAGATTGGGAATAGGATTCTTTGGCCATTAATAAATATAAGTAAACATCTTACCATAAGACCTGTACTTACAAGGTTTTATTTAAGTTCATCTCATATTTATTTGTTTGCTTCAATTCTTGCAAGTTAATTTTGATCCACTTCTAAAGCCCTATTCAGACGATGCAATCTAAGAACTTGCATGCGAGTTGTGTTACATTGCTGACTATTGAGAGACAATAAATTCAGTTGATCAAAAAAACACCGTAATGTAGTGAAACCTGCAGCCAAGTTCTCGCATTGTGTAAATGGGGTTTAATAGTCGGACTGACTTGAAATTTGGTATAACTACATATATAAGCTAGATGACAAAGATTGAATCAGGCTGTAATCAAGCGAAACAATAGGTAATAGGTACGTAGAAGATGTACGTGCAAGACGTAACTCATAATCATACGCGCATTTGTAATACAAGGGATATATAAGCAATTTATAACAGTTAATAACAGAATGTACCATTTATAATTAGTGCATAATATACCATTCGCGAATCTGTAAACTTATTTGAAAAGTTTCTCCTTTGAAGTAAAACAGTTACCTACCGTCCGTCATACTCTGAGGCACGTCACGTAAGCATCATTTTCTTAAGCACTTAGCTCTCAAAGTTTCGTATCACGATTATGCCGTCACTAATGACGATAGTTACAGATACTACTTATATAAAATGCTGTTTACGGGCGAATACAGGATCTAATTGATAAGTGATTTGAAACGTGGCGTGCCAGTTGTTTATTTATTCTGTGAAGATACCGATGCTGTCTGCAACTTGGGTTTGTTTTGTAATGAATGAGCATTTAATTGGTATTTTTCCTGTACCTAGTGCTTCCTGATCGTGACAGAGGTTATTTTTCACTGCATCTTAAGATCTTCCAATGAAGATTTATTTTATTTTATTTATCTTTGAAACTTGTCTAATCCAATGTTATCATAATTCAAAAGTCGTAGTGAATACGAATCTAGAAACTACTGATAAGTTTGTCTTCACACGTTAAGTTTCACAAAAGTAATAAAATACCTAATGATTTTAATTTGATTCTCTTTCGTTATAAAATATATTTCTCTGAAGCGCAGTATAAACTTCAAACTGTACCCGACCTGAAGATTTATCCTCTTTATAGAAGAAAATTTGCTAAAATTTTCTGGTCAGGCCACGGCTATTTGTTACTCTGCTGATAAGCAAAAGAACATTACAATAGATTTATATAGATGGATAAGATACCCCGACGAAGATCAAAGGAGATTTTGTGCCTTAAGAAACTTTGTATTGGGTTAAGAAGATCTTTGAGTTTTTGTCACGAATAAGGAAATTTAGGTAAATATTATTATTATCTGGACACGTACGCAAAGGACTGGCCTGACATTGCGTCAGAACGAGAGTTGTGGAGGTCAAGAGGGGAGGCTTTTGCTCAGCAGTGGGACACTATACAGGCTACGTAAAAAAAATTATGTAGACACAGAAAAATACGTATGTATACGTTAAGTAAAATCGTATTTTAAACCAGTCAATTGTAATTTGTAAAGAGTTGTTTGACATTTAAAATGATTACGCACGACATGCAATACAGTCGAGGTGTTTAAACTTTACAAGTTTGTTTAGTCGTACCATCCATCTCTATCTGGACTAATACTTAATTAAAATACCACAAACGGGACAATTATCACGCTAAACACACGAGTAAAATTCACCTCGACGTTTAAAGAAAGAAAGAAAGAAAAACATTTATTCGTGACATTTATAAAGCAGATAAAAAGAAACAAGGAATGAAATCGAGACAAATTTTGGTATGAAATGGTCCCAACTCAGCATGATGTCAACCTTGCAACCGACGCTGTTCTTCCGTTGTAACCACTCCGTTTCGATGACACTACAGTGGCCGTGGTCACGAGTAGACTGAAGTGTGAGTGTCAAGTCTACCTAGCAGCGCGAGTCCTTCGAACTAATCGCACTTGGTCATTTTTATTTGTCACCCCATCACACCGAAACACAACACTAACAATGTCCGACCGTCCCCCCGAACGTTCATTCCGACGCCGACACTTATTTATAACAGGATTCCACGAAGATGAAAAATAATTATATAAGCTTTTAACTATTTGTGATCAAGTGCGGGTAGTTCGAAGGACTCGCGCTGCTAGGCAGACTTGACACCCCACACGTCTACTCGTGACCACTGCAGTAATGTCGTCGAAGCGTCGAGGTAAATATTACTCGTGTGTTTAGCGTGATAAGCCCCGTTTGTGGCATTTTAAATATGAGTGAAAATCACGAAGGTTTAAAACATTCCATCTGGACTTATACTACATATAGGGCTCTCACTACAGGGTATACATGCCTTCTGTCAGAATGGGAAAGCTTGAGCTGTTGTTCCCATGTAGGCCTAATGCGGATTGGTTAGGTAGGTACTTCACAGACATCATTGAATTTCTTTGCAGGCGTCCGCAGTTTTCCTCGATGTTTTCCTTCACAGTAAAGCTCATTATAAATTTCAAATGTAATTTCGCTCATAAATTCCGGAAAACTCAAAAGTAAAAGTCCGGGCTCCACGACCCTCTGCTTGAGAAGCCGTAGGTCAAACCACAACGCTGCCAAGGCTTTTGTTGAACCATCGAACCATCTGCTGAATTATTCCTTAATAATTTAAATACTCCTGTATTTCTTACTGGGTCGTGCTATCTTTTATTTATTCAAAGAGTAGAAGTCATGATGGAACATTAATATTTTAAATCCGCTTTGAGGCGACATTGGCCCTGGACACGAAATTGACTTAAATTTTAAGGCACTTAGTTGAAAGTTGGACCAAGTTTACAGAGTTACTTACCGCGAGGATTGGATCCCAGCGGATCGCGGTACGGACTTGCCACTTAGCTGGGTCATTAAAGCTGTTGCGGAGGATTCAACCAAGCATGTGTTCGCGGCATCATGACGTTTACACATCCACGTTCCCAGCGGTAAGTGAGCACATCAAAAGTTACCACGGCCAGTGTTTATGAATACATAATGGGTGCTGTTCGAAGTTGGGTACTCGTTCATTTTCTGCTCGCGTGGATTTGCGTACTTTTGATAAATAACGTTAAAGCGAGGAATTTAGATTGCGTTTAAGTTCATAATTCTTTACACATTTGTGCATAAGTTTATCGAGTTGCTTTCAATTGTACAATGTCAAAATTATAATGGTTTATATCATTACAGATATTAGTAGTAAGCTGTAGTAGTAGTAGAAGGTTGAGTGGATAGCCCGACTGGATAGCCCAGGTGTTAGTGACCGTGACTATAAAGCTAGAAGTCCCGGGTTCGACTCTCGGTAGAAGTAGACGGGCAGAAAATTGTGTGTTTAGTATTTGAGAAGCAAGCAAGTAATGGCAGCAAATTAAAAACCACGTATTGCACAAAAAATAATATCTATCACAAAAATGTAACACAGGGCTCACACATGAGCGCAAACAGTGATCGTACAATGTACAAATGAAATGTTTTTTTTTGATTTTTTGATTTTTGATTGAATTGTTTTCCAATGTATTCTTCTTTTTTTATCAAATTTTATTTTAATCTGTGAATATTAAATTTAATTTGTTTTTTTTTAAGTACCAAATTTTTAACATTGTAATGGACATCTCGCATTTATGGTTAGTGACATGTGCTCCGTAATTGTCATGTATATCGGAATAAAGTACCTTTAAATAGTTTATAATATGGCTCAAATTGTAATATACATGATGTGGATGTACTTTCTAAATAAATAAATGGGAATGAATGAAAGGAGACGGCATGGGTTTTATTTTGAAAAACATTAATTCTAATCTCTAATCTAATCTAACAAAATCTGACTCAAGAAATTCAAAGCCATTATGATTTAATATCAGTTTAACTTTCATCATCACGGACAATATGTAGGGAATAGTCAAAGTCAAAATATCTTTATTCAATTTAGGCTATAACAAGCACTTATGAATAATTTATTGAATCAGGCGTTACTTTGCGGAGGTCCATATCAATGAACTAAAAAAATTTCCTTGCTCACCGCGACCTTAAGCAAATATATTATTAATTATATTGTTGTGGGTAAGCAAGGAAATTCTTTTAGTTCACTTATGAATGTCAAAAAAAATCTACCACCGGTTCGGAAAAACCTCTGCTGAGAAGAATCCGGCAAGAAACTCAACGAGGTATATTTTTTAAACAGATTTACAATATTATTAAATGATATGTATACATCACAAGTATTTAACACAACTTTATTTTTAACACAGTAGGTTCGCTATTTGAATCGCTAATGCGGATCGGAATTATTTCCAAATATCCCTGTCCATGATATAATCATTAACTTTATAATACGCCTTTGATATTAATGTCTTCTTGACAATAGATCTGATTTAATCTTAATTGGAATGAAATATGTTTTAGGTGCTCTCCATAGTTTAACACACAGTTTAATCGGCAGATTTCAAGGTACAGTTTCAGTACCGTAGGTCGTCGTAGTAGCTTCCAAAATCGAATCCAGGGTCGAAAGTAAGTATCGTCGTAAAAGTAGGCAATATCAAAGGTCCGGTGTAAATAAGAAAGCAGTCGTAAGATCGAGATTATATCTAAAAACAAATGAAAACTTCGAACATGCGGAAGAGGTTATGTCGAATGTAAACAATTTGACATTGACGTTAGGTTTTTTTTTCGTTCGTTCGTGTGGACCAAGACAAAAACCGTATTCAGGCGTAGTAAGTAGTTCATTTTGGCCGGAATGAAAATATTTATTTTTTATAATTAATTGGTACTACCACTGATGTAAATACAACAGTGGGTACTACAGAAAAATCTGATATTTTTTCCATTGACGTGTAAGCTTATTCCTACCGATGTACCTAATGATATTATCTGTTCATAAAAACGGTCCCAAGACATAAAGAAATGTGTTGAACAGAATTTAAAAGGACTATTCAATGATACCGTATCAAATGGAGATCGTGGAGATTCTCTATGTAAATGTATTCAGTTACAAGCAGTAATGCTGTGAAAGGGTTTTTTTTTTAATTCAACTCGAACGAAATACGAAATTCAATAACTTCGGCAAGTGAATTTTAGAATCGACTAGGAATTTTCTTGTTTATGTCACAAATCGGGCGTCTAATTATTTTTTGTGTATCACTTATATCGAAATGGAAAATAAAGTGATAAAGAGGCCGAGTGGTAAATTTACAAGTTACGTGTTGTTTTATTTTTGTAAGAAAAATAAGTCACAGACATGAGCAAGCCTGATTGATGTCAAGAAGTTATCTTGCTAGTACCTACTTATAATCCTTACAGTACCGTGATGTAAACATTTTTGTTAGGCAACCATCACAGTGAGTATCGAGCTGTTACGACACCACGCCACTGAATCCATGCTACACCCGTTGAACTTTAACATTTTGAAGCATTTTAAATAAAATAACCTAACCAAATAAGAAAAAGTTAAAACCC
>NC_133485.1:9865593-9881539 GCF_025370935.1 Choristoneura fumiferana | reverse complement strand
TGCAATCGTAAACTATCCTAGACCAACTTCAAAAAAAGAGGTAAACGTTTCTGGGTACCGCCTCTTGGTACCGCCGTTTCGTTCCCAACTTTAGTACTCTGGCAGGGCCCTTAAATATTTTAACTTCTAATAAAAAGAAAGCCCCCCATTTCAGTGGACGCCAGAGGCCGAAACAGGCATTTTTAAAACTTAAAGCCTGCCTCGTAACAACTCCGGTTCTTTCTTGTCCCAACTTTGATTTACCGTTCGAAGTACACACTGACGCTAGTGACTATGGCGTCGGCGGTATGTTATGTCAAATATAAACGGCCAGGAGCACCCGGTCGCTTATATGAGTAGGTCATTACAGGCTGTGAAAAGAATTATAGTGTAACTGAAAGGGAAACCTTAGCCGTACTAGTAGCCTTAGAACACTGGCGCTGTTACTTGGAAAACGGAAAAACATTCAAAGTTTATACCGACCATTCATCCTTGAAATGGTTCCTTTCTCTTAATAACCCAACGGACGCCTAGCCCGTTGGGGCGTAAGATTGTCTTCTTTCGATTTTGAGATTTTACATCGTCGCGGCAAAGATAACGTAATACCTGATTCGTTATCAAGATCCCGTGCCGGTGTCGGCAATAACTATTGCTAACTCGTATCTCAATTCGCAAGACAAATGGTACTTAGACTTGTATAATAGCTGTGTAAACACCACCGCAAGGTTTCCCCAATTATAAAATTGTAAACAATTCCTTATATAGACTTACTAAGTCAGATACTAGTTTAACAATGAGTTCGCGTGGAAAAGGTTGTGCCAGCGGAATTACGCGAACAAATTATAAAAGAAAATCATGCAGAACCAACAGCCGGACACTTAGGCGTTTTCAAAACCTATCACCGTATAGCACTCAAATACTTTTGGGTAGGCATGTATATAGAGACGTATCAAAGTTCGTTTCCTCTTGCGACACTTGCATCGCTTATAAACATCCTACGCACGCGACACTAGGTGAAATGGGAAGGCCTAAACAGTGCTCGAGGCCCTTTCAAGCCCTAGCCTTGGACTTCGTCGGACCATTGCCCACTAGTCGTAAACAAAATAGTTACTTGCTCGTGGTTACTTGTATTTTCTCAAAATATTGTTTCTTATTCCGGTTCGTAACGCAACTGCGGCAATCGTAGTCAAACATTTAGAAGATTCCATTTTCTTAGTTCATGGAATACCGCAAACCATTTACATGGATAATGCGTCACAACTAATTAGCCGCGAACTAAAAACATTTCTCATAAATACAAGGTGCCTAACAATTTTTTAATAGCAAAGTACAGTCCACATATTAATAATACGGAACGCTACAATAAAACTATAATATTCCTGCGTCTCCACCTTTGTTAACGACGACCATAGGACTTGGGACGTTAACATACCTAAAGTACAATTCGCTATAAATAATCTGTGAACGAGGTAACCGGTTATACTCCTTCCTTCCTTGTTTACGGCAGAGAGTTAGTGACTTGTGTTCACACTTCGTTCGATAACGATTTGGGGAATGAAATACTTTTTCTACCTCGCGATATTTACGCACAAAACATGGTTTCTTGACCCATATATTGATAAAGTTCAACACTCACTTTATAACGCACATCAAAAAACATTGCGCGTTACAACTTACGCCGAAAACCGGCTGAATTTTAATGTGGGAGACTTGGTCTGGAAGCGCACGTATTTCTTAAGTGATAAGTCTAAATACTTTAGCAAAAAACTTGCACCAAAGTTCGTTAAAGTGTAAAATAACTAAAAAAGATCTCCACTCGTTTCGAACTACAGGATCTTTCTGGTAACGATTTAGGTGCATGGCATATTAAAGATTTAAATTAACACCGGGCGGCAGGTAGCGTCTGCGCACATTAAATAAATAATGCATTACTTGCTTCCTTATCAATGTAGGTACTAATTACATAATGCATCTGGACGGGCGATCAGCTGTCGCGCGCCGTCACATCAGTCTCCATTTAGCACCGGCGAATGCGCACGCGTATTAATTAATTTTTCTCTTATCACACTCCTTATCACTTAGACGCACGGTTCTATTTATAGAATCAAGTCATTTTAGCGCGCCGCCTCCGCGCGGCGTATAATAGCTGCACCCTTTTGCACTATTATTTCTTTAAATCTTATAGCGCGTACATATTACTTGGTACACGCTAAACTAGTATAATCATTTGTCGCGGTCCGCCACTCATTATTATAATATTAATTGATCTGTCCTTAAGCCTTTACCCGAGAACTTGCAACTCGTTAAAAAGTATTTTAAAATTTGAATTACGGAACCCGTGCGGTTGGTAACACGTAAAAATATGCCCTTAGCCTCTGTAATTCAAAACTCTAATGATTGGAACGGATGGTAATTTCAATCACAGATTTAATTAATGTCTATATTATTTTTTATGAATGCATACAACGTCCACCTTCCATTAACACATTTTATTCCTTTGACATAAGGGTCAACAAGCCTCTGTTGTTGTTTGACCCGCCATGAGAGTAGAAGTATGATCATAGTATGAGAGACGGACGTATGTAAGCGTTATGTCATAGTATTTTTATTTTTTTATCGAAATTTGCTATGAGGCTCAAATTTCTTTTGGAGGGACGGCGTACTGTCACGATGCACATAGGCGATCGCTGACATCTTAGTTAGCTCAGTGTAAGCTAGATGGCGCTTTCCTCAATAAGGGATCTCTGAGCAGAATGGCGGACGAACTCTAGAGGTCGCCACCGTAGTTTTCTCTTGACTTCATTTATTTACGTAATAATATGTATTTAATATTTATTTATTATTTACTTATTTATTTATAAAAGTAGGCATTTTATTACATTCATTACTACACGAGTTTGTACGACTAAATATATCTATAACCAACTCACCCTGACCGTTTTTGTCGCCAAGGGGGTGCTGTCGATCAGCTGTGACCGGGAATTCTAACTGTAATATTCTCGCCCTTAAAAGCTGAAGCACAGCTGTAAGACACACATTCAACAGCTCAGACTACACTAAACAGCTCTCTCGAAAGCTCCATACGCCCAGACTTGGGCACCTCCGTACGGCTTCAACTTCCAAACCTTCGTACGGCTTACACCTTCGTACGGCTTACAACCTTTGTACGGCTTACAACCTTCGTACAACTTTCAAGCTCCGTTCGCTACAATTCTCACGGCTCAGGCGGCTCCTTTAACCTGACACTAAGCCCTGACGGCCTTAACTTCCGGAGTACTGCACATCCTTCCTGGCTCGTCCAAGACCCTGATCGTTCCGGCGTGGAACACTTGTCCAGGCTGCTCGTCCTGCCGCCCTAAGGCCCCTTTTGACCTCGGCACCGACGACCACTCAGCTGGACCAGGCCCCCCTGCTGTGGCCAGCCTCTTCGCTCCGGGTTCTTCTCTCCGACTCCAGGGAAGTGTAGGCCAGATAGACCGAATAATCAGAACCACTCTCATAAAATCGCTTGAACTCACTACCTGAGATTCTCGTAATACTTTTACTTTTAATTTTGTCAAATTAGGCCTGTTATTTTTTGTGTTCAATATTAATTAAAAATTGTTAAAAAGTCTTACGTTTGGGCAGCAGTAACTTACTAGGTGTCCTTTAAGGACGGCAGACACGTGCGTGCGGCAACAGGGTGGCTCCATCGTGGACATCACGTTCGCCAATGCCGCCCTGGCGCGCCGTGTCCAAGGCTGGGAGGTACTAGAGGGAGTGGAGACGCTATCGGACCACCGATACATTCGCTTTGAAGTCTCCGCTCACCACTCTATCCAGGACGGCCTAAGCCGTTCCCTGCAGGAGGATAGCCCAAGATGGGCAGTCAAACGGCTTGACCGGGACCTACTGCATGCGGCGGCCTTGGTCCAAGCTTGGCCGGAAGCGCCCGAAGCCCCGGCAGATGTTGAAGAAGAAGCAGCCTGGCTCAGCGAGGCCATGACGCAGATCTGCGATGCTGCAATGCCGCGGGTCAAGCCCAGTGGGCCGAGGCGGAATGTGTACTGGTGGTCCGCAGAACTAACGCAGCTGCGCAAGTCTTGCGTGGCTGCGAGACGCCAGTACACGAGAAGCCGAAGGCGGAGGAGGCGAGACCTGGCGGCCGAAGAAGACCTGTATGCGAGGTACAGAGCGGCTAGCAGGGCCCTCAGCGTGGCCATTGGCCAAGCCAAAGACCTGGCGGAGCAGGAAATGCTGGAGACTCTGAACAGCGATCCGTGGGGAAGGCCGTACAAGTCGGTGAGGGGCAAACTTCGCCCTTGGGCCCCCCCACTCACGCAAAGTCTCCAGCCGGACCTGGTGAGCCAAATTGTGGGAGCTCTATTCCCACAGCGGGGCGAACACCGGCCCCCGCGAATGGCTCCAGTAATTCCGACAGTGGATGAAACCATACCGGAGGTGACAGAGGATGAATTGGGGTTGCAGTACTCAGGCTAAAGGCCAAAAACACTGCCCCGGTCCTGATGGTACTCCGGGCCGCGCCTGGGTTTAGCACTAGGTCCTTTAGAGCAAAGGGTGAGGGCTCTATTCTCCGCGTGCCTGGTACAGGGTCGCATACCTCGGGCGTGGAAATGCGGAAAGTTGGTTCTTCTAAGGAAGGAAGGGCGACCGGCCGATTCCCCTTCGGGGTACAGACCGATCGTCCTTCTTGACGAGAAGGCCAAGCTGTTCGAGCGGGTAGTGGCTGCCCGTGTCGTTCGACATTTGGAGGACCAAGGGCCGGGCCTGAGCGCGTGCCAGTACGGATTCCGCCAGGGCAGGTCCACCATCGACGCTGTAGCGAGGGTGAAGGCCCTGGCGGATGAAGCGGTTTCCCGGGGGGAGGTGGTGTTGGCGGTGTCCCTGGACATTGCCAATGCTTTTAACACCCTTCCCTGGGAAACGATCAAGGAGGCGCTCAGGTACCACAACGTGCCTGAGTACTTGCGTAGGGTAGTGGGGTCATACCTCTCTGAGCGGGCGATCCGCTACCCTACGCAGCATGAGTGGGTAGAGCGGCAGATGTCGTGCGGTGTCCCACAGGGGTCGGTCTTAGGACCACTCCTGTGGAACATCGGCTACGACTGGGTGCTGCGCGGCGCTAACCTGCCGGGGGTCGAAATAACGTGTTATGCGGATGACACCCTCGTCACAGCCCGCGGCGCCACCTTCCGCGAGGCGTCCCTGCTGGCTACAGCCGGCGTGGCCCTGACGGTGGACAGGATTCGAAGGCTAGGCCTCGAGGTCGCCCTCCACAAGTCCGAAGCCATATGCTTCCATGGGCAACGTAGGGCACCTCCAGGCAATACTAGCATAATGGTGAGTGGAGTTTCCATCGGCGTTGAGAAGACGATGAAGTATCTAGGACTCGTCCTCGACAGCCGATGGAACTTCCAGGAGCACTTCCGGCGCTTGGCTCCAAAGCTGATCGGATCAGCATCGGCTTTGAGTCGGCTCCTTCCAAACGTGGGCGGGCCGAAGGCAGGTTGCCGCCGACTATACACGGGCGTGGTGCGGTCGATGGCCCTGTACGGAGCACCGATATGGGTGGATTCCCTTTCCGCCCAAAACAAGACCCACCTGCGGCAACCGCAAAGGGTCATGGCGGTTAGGGTAACGAGGGCGTACCGCACCACCTCGTTCGAGGCGGCCTGCGTTCTGGCGGGCACCCCACCGTGGGAACTGGATGCCGAAGTTCTGGCCGACGTATACCGGCAAGTAGCCGAGGCGCGCGTCAGAGGAGAACGGCCGTGCCCGGAAGAGATAAGGCGGTGGAGAGACATCTCCCGCCAAACTCTCTTCCGGAAATGGCTGGAGGCTCTGGAGCGGCCGAGCGCCGGCCACTGGACCATATCGGGAGTCCGGCCCGTCTTAGAAAGATGGGTCGAAAGGACATGGGGTGTTGTCTCCTTCCATCTAGCGCAGGTACTGTCGGGGCATGGCTGCTTCGGCAAGTACCTGTGCAAGATCGCAAGGAGGGAGACAACACCAATGTGCCACCACTGCGGCGGGGCGGAAGACACCGCGCAGCACACGCTGCAGATGTGTCCCGCCTTTGACGGGCAACGAGCCAGCCTCAAGGCAGCGATAGGGAATGACCTCTCGCTACCGGCCGTCGTTAAATCCATGACCGACAGCGAGAGGTCGTGGATCGCCATGGCCTCCTTCTGCGAGGAGGTGATGGCGATAAAAGAGGGAGCGGAGCGTGAGCGGGAAGAGGACCCGTCCTCTCAGCCCATGCGCCGCAGGCGAGTTGGGCGACGGCGGTTAGGCTATAACCGCCGCCAATTTCCGCCCTAATAGGGACTGCGGGTGACGGGCACGGGGATGCCCGTCCCCTGCCGTTATGGTCCCCGAGCTGGTAGGCGCGCCATGTGTTCCGGCGCGCCTACAGCGATGGAGTAAGGAGGATTGTCCTCCGTGTCGGGTCCAAGAATGGACAACTGTCGCGCTTCCGGGCCATGGATGCTAACAGTTCCCACAGCCCGGATGCAACAAGGCAGTAAAGAGGAACACCCTGGGGTTTTTAGTGGGTACACCGCCCCTTCTGGGGCGGGATTCCCACATGCCCACCGGTCTCCCCGGGCCGGTGAAGTCCGTAACGGATTTTCCCCAGGTAAAAAAAAAAAAAAAAAAAAAAAAAAAAAAAAAAAGGTTAGGTTAGGTTAGGTTCCCCCCGAGTGTCGCTACCTTGTCGTGGTGGGGGGCTTGAGCCCTTGATCTTCGGTTTGCATAGCTCGAAGGGAAAGGGTGACCAAGAGCGGCACAGCCTCGGCGGAGCCCATTTTGGGCCAGGCGGGGCAGGCGCGCCCTAGTGAAAGGGTGCGCCACTTTCCTGCTCCCTGTCTCTCCTGTAGCAGGGGACAACGGGGATGCAGAGGCGGTGGGTCCGCTCCCGGTACCTCTCTGATTAGCAGAGTAGACTGGGATGCGGACGTGACTTGGAGGAGCGCCGTCCGCAAGGGCGGCCCTACTGCAGGGCTCTTCTTAGAGCTGCTGTGGAAACTCGCAACCCGGCCCGTAGGTGCCGGGAGTGAGGGTCGTCGCCTGCAAAGGGAGGACCGCGAGGAAGGAAAACCTCTATAAAAACCGGGGATAACCGCTCCTTACTGCGGTTCTGGATACGGGTTGCAGCGTATCCAGTACCAGGCCGGAGACAAGTAGGTCCTGTGGATCGAACGGGTCCGGCCTGGATCAGCGGCTTGCCGGAAGTACCACGCCAGTGGTGAACGGGTTGGCGTAACTGCAACACAGGGGAACTCATCCCTTAAATCAGAGGAGAGCGGCTCCCTCTTTAAAAGGGGCAGGGGCCTTACCCCTTAATGTAAGGAAATGGGTGACAATAAAGAGTTATTACCCCAGGAGGGTACCCTTCGGGGAGAATCCCTCACCGCTAACATCCCGCGGTCAGCCCCATCGTATTCTGGGGGGGGCAAATGTCACTTCGTGGGCCCTCAAAGCCCACGTTTAGATTTAAGTTCGCCGGCGATACAGATCGCCGAACGTAGAAGTGTTCCATTGCGCGACTGC
Source organism: Choristoneura fumiferana (assembly GCF_025370935.1). NCBI lineage: Eukaryota > Metazoa > Arthropoda > Insecta > Lepidoptera > Tortricidae > Choristoneura > Choristoneura fumiferana. The sequence continues at coordinate 9,874,009 of NC_133485.1, read as the reverse complement.
CACGTGCACCTCATAAGGCAGAAATCGCCAAACACCTCAAACCAAGAGCCCGAACTGAGGGCAAATACAAGCTCGGACGTCAGCTTTGCTTCCCAGGGGACCGGAGGTCGTGAGTCCTCTGGTAAAAGCAAGCTAGAAAATATTCCGGAGGGAGCTGAGCGGGTGAAGCAGAAGCGGAAGAGATTCCGCCCTGCTTCATCCGTGCTCAGCTCAAGCGATGAAGGGTCGACAGGTCTCTCAGCTGAGGGACAAAGACCACAGACGAGAGGCAGAGGTCGCCCGCCCACTACAGGCAAGTACGCTGGTCTTGCTAAAGCAAAGGAGGCCTACAACCGTGCCCTGCGAGAAGAGCTTAGGCTTAAAGCGGAGTTAGAGGTGCAGGATATGCAAATCTCGACCAGGCAGGGGTACCAGAGAAGCACTGCTGCGGGGAGGAATGACCAAGAGGGCACCTCGGCTAATAAAGACCTTGGCCAGCAGGTAACCGACAGCGTGGCCATCATTAACAAGGTCGCGGTTACCTCGAAGAACCTGTCAGGAGGTTACATAAAATGCCTCAAAGATGCGGCTGCTGCAATTGCTGATGCCTTCTCGGAGCTCAGCAAGCGCACAGCCACTGACGAGACGGCTCGGCTTCAAGCCGACAACAATCGGCTGCAAGCCGAGATGGCCAGTCTCCGTAAGGAGCTGGCCGATCTTAAAAGGGACCTAGAGGGGATGCGGAAGCAGGGCAGTCCGCAACCCCCTCGTGCCGGACATGATGGGGAGGAGGTGCCCCCTGCGCAGCCCTCCCCGACAAGAACAGGAAGAGAGGAAAGTCGTGGTGCGACCACTCCACCAGCAATCGACATAGACAAGCTCTGTCAAGCCGTCATGGCCCAAGTCTGTCCGTACCTGGACGCCCACCTGGCGGGCATCCAAGACCGGCTCTTACCTGAGAAGACCGCCCAACAAGCTGTAGAGGATGCTTCTTCCGGCCATGCCTCGGCTGGCCCGAGACGAAAAAATGGAAGGACAAAAAAGGGTAAAAAGGCCGAAAATAGTAAAGGACCGCCCCCACTGCCCCCACCGCTTCCGCCGCCACCACCGCCCCCACCACCTGAAAAGCCTGACAAGTGGACGAGGGTAGAAAGGAAAGGGAGGCGGAAGAAAAAGAAGGCGAAAAAGGTGGAAAAGGCGGAGGCTGACGCTCCGAAAGGCAAACGCAAGAAGGGAACCAACAAGCTCCGTCCGCCTCGCTCAGCAGCAGTCGTGTTGACGCTGCTGGAGCCAAAGGCAACGGAAAGTGGGGCAGACTTTGGTTCAGTTCTTGCGGATGCCAAAAGGAAGGTAAGACTGGAGGATCTGGGCATCTCTGGCCTCCGTCTGAAAAAGGCCCAAACCGGGGCATACATCATGGAAGTACCCGGCACAACAAGTGGCGATAAGGCCGATGCATTGGCGAAAAAACTTGCTGAGGTCACGGACCCAGCTGTAGTTCGAGTGTCCAGGCCCATCAAATGCGCAGAATTGCGTATTTCAGGCCTGGACGAGTCCGTTTTGTCCACCGACGTGGTATCGGCGGTCGCTCACGCAGGGGGCTGCGCAGAGGCTGAGATTAGGCCCGGAGAGGTTATATACGGTCGCTCTGGTCTAGGAACAGTATGGCTGCGCTGCCCTATTCCGGCGGCTAAAAAGGTGGTAGAGGCGGGAAGGCTGCTGGTGGGCTGGGTGTCGGCGCAGGTCAAGCTGCTCGATGCCCGCCCCCTGCGCTGCTTCCGCTGCCTAGAGGTGGGCCACGTGAAGGCGAAGTGCAAGGCGGCGGTGGATCGCAGCCTGCTTTGCTACCGCTGCGGATGTCCCGGCCACGTGGCAAACGCATGTGCAGCAGCACCACACTGCGTGCTGTGCGCGGAGGCCGGGTTAGCGGCCACTCACAAGGTGGGTAGCAAGGCGTGCAACCCACACAAACCCAAGCGGAGCAAAGCTGATAAAGGGCCACAATCCGCTTCACAGCCAAAGCACCCAAAAGGGCAGCACAACCGAGCCCCGGGCCGAGGAGGACGAAATGATACACGAGTAATTGTAATGGCTCCAACTTCAATTCGCTACTTACAGGCGAACATCAACCACTGCGCCAGAGCCCAGGATCTTTTGTTCCAGAGCATGGCGGAGTGGTTGATTCATGTCGCGGTAGTAGCCGAGCCATACTCGGTGCCATCCAGGGATAACTGGGTGGGCGACCTGGATAGCCTCGTAGCGCTGGCCACTCAACCATCGGCTGGCTCTGCGCCGCTCGAGGGAGTGGTGCGGGGCCATGGCTACGTGGCTGCCAACATTGGCAACACCATGGTCGTAGGGGTATACTTCTCGCCGAACAGAGCTCTTGCTGAATTCGAGGTGTTCCTCGATGAAGTGCGGGCCCTGATCGGCAGAAGCAACCCGGAACTACTGCTGGTCGCTGGGGACTTTAACGCCAAATCCATGGCGTGGGGGTCCCCCACGACTGACGCGCGCGGCCATACGCTTGTAGAGTGGGCAGTGGCTACGGGGTTGGAGGTCCTTAACCAAGGGACGGTAGACACGTGCGTGCGGCAACAGGGTGGCTCCATCGTGGACATCACGTTCGCCAATGCCGCCCTGGCGCGCCGTGTCCAAGGCTGGGAGGTGATGGAGGGAGTGGAGACGCTATCGGACCACCGTTATATCCGATTTGAAGTCTCCACCCACCATACTACCTCGGACGGCCTAAGCCGTCCCCGACAAGGAGATAGCCCAAGATGGGCGGTCAAACGGCTTGACCGTGACCTGCTGCATGCGGCGGCCTTGGTCCAGGCGTGGCCGGAAGCGCCCGAAGGAACGGTGGAGGAGCAAGCCACATGGCTTGGTGAGGCCATGGCTCAGGTGTGTGACGCTGCGATGCCGCGGGTCAAGCCCGCAGGGCCGAGGCGGAGTGTGTACTGGTGGTCCGCAGAGCTCACGCAGCTGCGCAAGTCTTGCGTGGCTGCGAGACGCCAGTACACCAGGAGCCGAAGGCGGAGGAGGCGAGACCTAGCGGCAGAAGAGCGGCTATACGCAAGCTACAGGGCAGCCAGCCAAGCCCTAAGCGCAGCCATTGGCCGAGCCAAAGACCTGGCGGAGGAGGAAATGCTGGAGACGTTGAACAGCGACCCGTGGGGGCGGCCGTACAAGTCGGTGAGGTGTAAACTTCGTCCTTGGGCCCCCCCACTCACGCAAAGTCTCCAGCCGGCCCTCGTGAGTAGCATCGTGGGAGCCTTATTTCCTCAGAGAGGCGAACATCGGCCTCCGCGGATGGCTCCTGCGTCCTCACACGAGGAGGATCTTCCACCCGAGGTGACCGATACGGAGCTGGGAGCGGCGGTGTTGAGGCTTAAAGCCAAAAACACTGCCCCTGGTCCCGACGGCACTCCTGGCCGCGCCTGGGTGCTGGCGCTGGGACCTCTGGAACCGAAAGTGAGAGCACTTTTCTCCGCGTGCCTGGCACAAGGCACCATACCACGTATGTGGAAATGCGGCAAGTTAGTGCTCCTTCGTAAGGAAGGGCGACCGGCTGACTCCCCCTCGGGATATAGGCCGATCGTACTTCTCGACGAGGGAGCGAAACTATTTGAGCGGGTTGTCGCGGCCCGCATCACTAACCACCTAGAGGAGCAAGGGCCGGACCTGAGTGCGTACCAGTTCGGATTCCGTCGGGGCAGATCCACCATCGACGCCATCGCGCGGGTGAGGGCCCTGGCGGATGATGCAGTTTCCCGGGGAGAAGTGGTGCTGGCCGTGTCTTTGGACATAGCCAACGCGTTCAACACCCTTCCCTGGGAAACGATCAAGGAGGCGCTCAGGTTCCATAATGTACCGGAGTACCTGCGCAAGGTAGTGGAGTCGTACCTCTCCGAGAGGACGATACGGTACCCCACGCAGGGAGAGTGGGTGGAACGCGAAATGTCTTGCGGTGTCCCACAGGGGTCAGTCTTAGGACCGCTCCTGTGGAACATCGGCTACGACTGGGTGCTCCGTGGTGCCAATTTACGGGGGGTCGACGTAACGTGTTACGCCGACGATACCCTCGTTACGGCCCGCGGTGCCACCTTTCGCGACGCGGCCCTGCTGGCCACTGCCGGCGTGGCCCACGTTGTGGAGAAGATCCGGAAGCTGGGGTTGGAGGTTGCCCTCCATAAGTCTGAGGCTATTTGCTTTCATGGGCCCCGGCGGGCACCTCCAGCAAATGCAAGCATAGTGGTGGGCGGAGTCACCATCGGCGTCGGGAGGACGATGAAGTACCTGGGACTCGTCCTCGACAGCCGGTGGGACTTCGAAGAACATTTCCGGCGCTTGGCTCCGAAGCTGGTGGGCACGGCATCGGCACTGAGCCGGCTGCTCCCGAACGTGGGCGGGCCAAAGGCGGGCTGCCGCCGACTGTATACAGGTGTTGTGCGGTCGATGGCCCTGTACGGGGCACCCATATGGGTAAATGCCCTTTCCGCCCGGAACAAGACCCACCTGCGGCAACCGCAAAGGGTCATGGCGGTAAGGGTATCGAGGGCGTACCGCACCACCTCGTTCGAGGCGGCCTGCGTACTGGCGGGCACCCCACCGTGGGAGCTGGATGCCGAAGTGCTAGCCGACGTCTACCAGCGGGTAGCCGAGGCGCGCGCCAGAGGGGAACGGCCCTGTCCGGAAGAGATAAGGCGGTGGAGAGACATCTCACGCCAAACTCTCTTCCGGAAATGGCTGGAGGCTCTGGAGCGGCCGAGCGCCGGCCACTGGACCATATCGGGAGTCCGGCCCGTCTTAGAAAGATGGGTCGAAAGGACATGGGGTGTTGTCTCCTTCCATCTAGCGCAGGTACTGTCGGGGCATGGCTGCTTCGGCAAGTACCTGTGCAAGATCGCAAGGAGGGAGACAACACCAATGTGCCACCACTGCGGCGGGGCGGAAGACACCGCGCAGCATACGTTGCAAGTGTGTCCCGCCTTTGACGGTGTGCGAGAAAGCCTCAAGGCAGTGATAGGTAACGACCTCTCGCTGCCGGCCGTCGTTAAATCCATGACCGACAGCGAGAGGTCGTGGATCGCCATGGCCTCCTTCTGCGAGGAGGTGATGGCGATCAAAGAGGGAGCGGAGCGGGAGCGGAAGAGGACCCGTCCTCTCAGCCCTGCGCCGCAGGCGAGTTGGGCGACGGCGGTTGAACATAACCGCCGCCAAATTCCGCCCTAATAGGGACTGCGGGTGACGGGCACGGGGATGCCCGTCCCCTGCCGTTATGGTCCCCGAGCTGGTAGGCGCGCCAAGTGTTCCGGCGCGCCTACAGCGGTGGTGTGGTGGACTTTAAGTCTGAGATGAGTCCATTAGTGGACAACCGTCGTGCTGCCGGGCCATGGATGCGCATAGTTCCCACAGCCCGGCTGCGAAATGACGGCGAAGTGGAACACCCTGGGGTTTTAGTGGGTACACCGCCCCCTTCTGGGGCGGGATTCCCACATGCCCACCGGTCTCCCCGGGCCGGTGAAATCCTTAAAGGATTTCCCCAGGTAAAAAAAAAAAAAAAAAAAAAAAAGGTTAGGTTAGGTTAGGTTAGGTTAGGTTAGGTTAGGTTAGGTTAGGTTAGGTTAGGTTAGGTTAGGTTAGGTTAGGTTAGGTTAGGTTTGGGTAGGTTAGGTTAGGTTAGGTTAGGTTAGGTTAGGTTAGGTTAGGTTTAGTTAGGTTAGGTTATTTAGGTTAGGTTAGGTTAGGTTAGGTTAGGTTAGGTTAGGTAGGTTTAGGTTAGGTTAGGTTAGGTTAGGTTAGGTTAGGTTAGGTTAGGTTAGGTTAGGTTAGGTTAGGTTAGGTTAGGTTAGGTTAGGTTAGGTTAGGTTAGGTTAGGTTAGGTTAGGTTTAGGTTAGGTTTTAGGTTAGGTTAGGTTTAGGTTAGGTTAGGTTAGGTTAGGTTAGGTTTTGGGTAAGTTTTTAGGTTGTTGGAAGTTACTTTTTAAAATTAGGGTTAGTTGGTAGCGGAGGCCAGGTTGGTTGGGCCAGGTGTTGGCTAGGAGCGGCGAGGGCCTACGGCACAGGTGCCTGGCGAGGTTGTTGGGTAGGGAGGGCGAGGGCCGCCAGGGGTTAAATTTAAATTTTAGCGGTTAATAGGACGTCGTTTTTCTGGCGACGCCTTCCGAGGGGAGGAAAGCCCAAAGGCTTTAGGCGGGCCGACGCCGAGCCCTGAGCGAACCTGTCCTTTAGGGTCAGGAAAAGCGAGGGTGAGCCCATCGGGCGCCCAGTTACGGTGCAGCCTTTTAAGGTGACCGGACGTGACGACGACTTCTTTGACTGGGGTGGGGTTGGTTGGGCGAGGAGGGGGCCACCGGGCAAACCTTGCCAACCAACGGGCCTTCGGGCCCACAAGAGGGCGGCGTCCGGCCTTCGGGCCGACGCCTTTGGACGGAGGTGAGCCTGAGCGAAGTACCTGTCCTTTAGGGTCAGGGAAAAGCGAGGGTGAGCCCATCGGGCGGAGGGCGTTAGCCCAGTGATGCCGGGGCGGCGCAGCCCTTTTAAGGGCTGTGGTCGCCGGACGTGACGACTGACTTTTTCGACGTGACTGGGGTAGGGGGGGTTGGTCTGGTGAGGGGAGCCCAAAGGCAGAGGGCCACCGGGCAAACCTTGCCAACCAACGGGCCTTCGGGCCCACAAGAGGGCGGCGTCCGGCCTTCGGGCCGACGCCTTACAGACGGAGGCAAGCCCTTGCTTTTGCCTGTCTTAAATGATGGGTATTAAGTAAGGGTGAGCCTCATCGGGCGGAGGGCGCAAGCCCAATGATGCCGGGGCGGCGCAGCCCTTTTAAGGGCTGTGGTCGCTGGACGTGACTGACTTTTGACGTGACTGGGGTGGGGGGTGTTGGTCTGGTGAGGGGAGCCGCCGGGCGAACCTTGCCAGCCAACGGGCCTTTGGGCCCTAAGAGGGCGGCGTCTGGCCTTCGGGCCGATGCCTTTTTGAGGGGGCGAGCCCAAGCTGAGTACCTGTCCTCATTAGACAGGGAAAGGTGAGGGTGAGCCCTATTGGGCGGAGGGCGCAAGCCCAATGATGCCGGGGTGGCGTAGCCCTTTTCAGGGCTGTGGTCACCGATGGGGGCGAACCTGAGCTGAGTACCTGTTCTCATTAGACAGGGAAAGGTGAGGGGGAGCCCTTGGGCGGCACAGCGGGCGAGGGCGAGGAATCCCGGACCCGCATTGCACATGCCGTCCTGGACGAGCGCCCCTAAAATCCTAGGGGCGCAGCGCCCCAACACCATCTTGGGGCGCAGAGAGGGAGCCCATCCCGGGCTGGCCTGCGGCGTCGCGGTGAAATGTTCGCGATCCCGTGGCGTCCGCACAAGGGCCGAGAGGGTAAGGTCGTGTTGTTTTTAGTCGGTATGCCCCCTCTTGGGGGAGAGCCCGACAGACCCCACCCGCTGCCTCGAGCGGGGGACATGCATAAGGCGCATTTTCAGCACGTTAAAAAAAAAAAAAAAAAAAAAAAAAAAAAAAAAAAAAGGTTAGGTTAGGTTAGGTTAGGTTAGGTTAGGTTAGGTTAGGTTAGGTTAGGTTAGGTTAGGTTAGGTTAGGTTAGGTTAGGTTAGGTTAGGTTAGGTTAGGTTAGGTTAGGTTAGGTTAGGTTAGGTTAGGTTAGGTTAGGTTAGGTTAGGTTAGGTTAGGTTAGGTTAGGTTAGGTTAGGTTAGGTTAGGTTAGGTTAGGTTAGGTTAGGTTAGGTTAGGTTAGGTTAGGTTAGGTTAGGTTAGGTTAGGTTAGGTTAGGTTAGGTTAGGTTAGGTTAGGTTAGGTTAGGTTAGGTTAGGTTAGGTTAGGTTAGGTTAGGTTAGGTTAGGTTAGGTTAGGTTAGGTTAGGTTAGGTTAGGTTAGGTTAGGTTAGGTTAGGTTAGGTTAGGTTAGGTTAGGTTAGGTTAGGTTAGGTTAGGTTAGGTTAGGTTAGGTTAGGTTAGGTTAGGTTAGGTTAGGTTAGGTTAGGTTAGGTTAGGTTAGGTTAGGTTAGGTTAGGTTAGGTTAGGTTAGGTTAGGTTAGGTTAGGTTAGGTTAGGTTAGGTTAGGTTAGGTTAGGTTAGGTTAGGTTAGGTTAGGTTAGGTTAGGTTAGGTTAGGTTAGGTTAGGTTAGGTTAGGTTAGGTTAGGTTAGGTTAGGTTAGGTTAGGTTAGGTTAGGTTAGGTTAGGTTAGGTTAGGTTAGGTTAGGTTAGGTTAGGTTAGGTTAGGTTAGGTTAGGTTAGGTTAGGTTAGGTTAGGTTAGGTTAGGTTAGGTTAGGTTAGGTTAGGTTAGGTTAGGTTAGGTTAGGTTAGGTTAGGTTAGGTTAGGTTAGGTTAGGTTAGGTTAGGTTAGGTTAGGTTAGGTTAGGTTAGGTTAGGTTAGGTTAGGTTAGGTTAGGTTAGGTTAGGTTAGGTTAGGTTAGGTTAGGTTAGG
>NC_133485.1:9773093-9858093 GCF_025370935.1 Choristoneura fumiferana | reverse complement strand
TGTAAACACTTTTGTCGGACACATTTTTGTTTGGTACTTATTTTACTTGCTTACAATTTTCTTACTCTCTTACATTTAGTACTATTTTATTTATACTCTATATATTTTGCATGCTTATTACTAATATACTCAGTATATCATTTAAACATACTTTTTCTTATCTATTTTTATTTTTAACAATGGTTTTGCTTGCTACTTCTATACAATATTTTATAAATCTTTCTCTATTTTTCCCATCATTATGTCTCTTATATTGTCTTTAGTTAGTTTTATGTCTATTTTATTTTCCAGGTCAAACCTCTGCACTCCATACTGGGGACATTCAAGGAGCAGGTGGGCAATCGTCTCGGGCACCCCTGGTTCGCAGGAGCATGATGGATTCTCCTTGCACTTAAAGCGATTTAAGTACTCGGAGAATCCACCATGCCCGGTCATTACCTGGGTAATAATGCCGCGCGGACCATCTTTCGGACCACTCCGTACGCTTCCACCGCATTGGGGAAGAATAGCTTCGTGGTCGACGCGGTCGTACCTTCCACATACCTCCGGTTCCACACATCAAGGGAATCCTTTCGAAGGATTCTCTTGATGTGTGATACCGGACAAAGATCATAGTTTGGTCTTTTCTTGGATGCTACAGCGGCTTCTTTGGCTAGCTGGTCGGCCCTCTCGTTGCCATCCAAACCCGCATGGGCCTTAATCCAGAAAAGGAAATTTCCTTGCCTGGAGGGAGATAGATTTTATGTTCTCCCTTGCTGTAACGGCCAGCGGGTGGAAGCAACGATGGTTCGATATAGTCTGCAGAGCCGCCCTAGAGTCACTATAGACCCCAAAAGAAGACCCCCACTTTCAGAGCGACACCCGTGGCCTCGCGCAACGCCAGGAGCTCGGCTTGGTACACCGTGCAGTAGTTGGCGAGAGCAAGCTTGACGGCCTTAGTCTCAGCATCGCCCTGCCATACTGACAACGCGGCGCCGACCCTGCCATCAATCCTGCTCCCGTCGGTATAAATTCGGGTGTGGTAGTTCTTGTTATTATCCAGATCCTCCTGGTCGCCAAGAATACCGAACCCGATGTTCATGAGCTCTGCAGGATGGGGCGCACCCAGCGCCGATGCCTCCGCTCCACCTCCCTGCCGGCTAGTTGCAACAAGTTAACACCCTCTTGGCCTCATACAATGAGGCCACCTCACAAACTCGGAGGTCGAGAGGGAGCATCCCCGTCAACAACATTGCAGCGTTTAAGGAGACGGTGCGGTAGGCACCACACTGTTTTGGCGCGATGCCGCGCTTGCAGCACCTCAAATTTCCTCCTAGACATTAGTTTACTTGCAGCCGGTGCCCAAACGCTCGCCGCATACAAAATCACTGGCTCGATGGTGGCCACGTAAATGGTTTCACACCTCGGGATGAAGTCCCCAGCTTACCCTTGCCGCCCTCGCCAGCATAATGCTGCTCTTATATATCCCGTAGCTTTCGACAAAATTACTAATGTGACTATTGAATGTTAGTTTCCTGTCGATGGTCACCCTAGTAGTTTTATTTCTTCTGCAAAAACAAACCTCTATCCCCCCATGACTAGGCGCGGGGTGTCATACTTAAGTTTGTTAGTTATAAGCAATGCATTGGTTTTTTGGGGAGCAAACTTAAGCTTGCTTTTGACTCCCCACGCCCAGACACGTTTGAGAGCGTGGTTTGCCTGCCTTCAATCTCTTGAGACGTACTACCATCGAACGCCAAAACCACGTCGTCAGCGAAAGCCTGGCAATAACACCCCCGTCTTCCAGATCCTTCAGGAGAGGGTCCAACAGTAAAGTTCCATAGGATCGGGCCTCCTATGGAACCCTGCCACACAGCCTTTCCCTGTGGATCTGGTGTGTTGTTCGCCGCATACCTAACCACGACCTCCCCTGTCCACTGAGATAGCTGTCGATGACCCTCCTCAAGTTCAGTGACAATTTTCCTCCGCCAGCCGGACTCTGATAGCTGGCCACCATGCACTATCAAAGGCTCCCTCTATATCCAATGAAATTAAAGTAACTATTTCTTTTCATCTAACTTATTGCGGATGTACTGCATAAGGTTATAGAGGGAGTCTTCAGTGCTACGCTGTGGCATGAATCCATACTGCCGGGGCTCCATCCTAGGTAATAAGTGAAACTTGAGGCGAGTCACCAGGCAGCTTCTCGTAATTTTGCCCAAAATCGACAAGAGGCCAATAGGTCTGTGAGATTTTGGGACTGTAGTCGCTCTTGCCAGGCTTTCGGAGGACTATAACTACCGCTCTTTTCCAAGCTACAGGGAAATATTCGCATTCTAGGCACTTGTTGTTGAAAAGCAGCAACAGGAGCTCCGGATGGGCTTTCACTACACGAAGGCAAATGTCCGCAGTGAAGCCGTCCTNTTTGTAATGCTCGAAAATTAATGAGGTCCTCTTACGTGTATTAAAGTTTCTTAGTAGTATATAAAGCAAGGATCTTAGTGGGTTGCAATGGCTAAAAGTTATATATAATGTGGATACGCTAAAATAATTCATTCGGAAAAGGGAAAGCCCACGCGGAGGGGATTAATGCCAATGTATTTGGTTGATTTGAAGCATTGCGGATTACGAGCGGATGGACCAGTTTTGATACGGTTTTCCTTGACGATGCCTGGGTCTTTTTCGGGATGACTAGATTAATTTAAAGGATAATATAGGTATTTTAAATCTGAAAATAAGCAATTTAAGTGCAGATAAATGTAGCGCCTTAGGGCAAGTGTGTATGTATGGAGGCTGAAGTCAAGTACACTTGAAGCTGACAAGTGCCATTGGACCCTGAATATGTACAGAGTACAGAGTTGGACTATTATTTAATTTGGATAGGAATTATAATGGGATAGGGCTGGAAGTAAAGTTATTCATGTGAAATGAAAATTGAGGGACCCCATTAAGATCAAACCTAGGGCAAATCGTTTATGTATAGGGCGCTATTTATAACAAAAAGGAATAGTAGGTAGTAGAGTGACATAACAAAATACTGTAGCTCGATGTTCGACATTTTGAGATATTATTGGTCCGGGGAATATTATAAGTATCTCCCTAAAATATTGCCTTAGCTACTATACTTGATACATCGGCGAAACCACAACGACTCGATTCGTGAAATTTAAGTCGCGTTTAGTAAAAGAGATAGAGTTTCGATTCGTATTGCACATATACCTACACACCTACTCATTCGGGAATAGTCTCGACTACGGCGAACCTAAATGTAGACCCTCTACCTTATACAGATTTAGTCTCAAAGTGCGTGATAAAATATTAGTGAAATGGAAGCGAGAAAAATAACCATGATGTGTACCAGAGGAGCACGCAAGCGGGTGCCTCCACCAGAACCAATAGAACCAGAAATAATCATAGAATCAGAACCCGAAGCTATAACACCAACTGAGCAAGAACCTAGGCGTGCACCATCATTGGCAAAGCGACGGAAGGTCCAGTCGAGAGTTGTGGCACAGACCAGTGGGTTGGATAGTGCCAGATTGCTCAAAATATTTAGAAACACTTCTAATAGGTTGACGTCAAGAATCAATGATTTGAGTGCTGAAATAAAGAAAATTAGTTCCCCACAAGGAGACAGAGCGGAGAGTAACCATACTACAGAGAATCAACAGAACACGGCGTGGGACCAGGAGAACGAACAAAGATCGGTAGAACAAACTGCAAATACCAATACGACGCAGATAGTACACGACCTAGACCAATCCTCGGAGTTAAGCCGGAGTGTAGTATATAATGTCCGCAATGTGAACTTAGAAAAGCCCAAATTTGGAGATAAAAATACTGATCCAATAACATTTTTAGAAGATTTAGAGAATTACTTAAAAAGGGCATCCAAAGAAGGAAAGGATCTTGACTTGATTCAAGAATGTCTAGTCGACGGGGCAAGGGACTGGGCTAGGATATATAGAGACAGATGGACGGGAATTGAAGATTTTAAAGCAGATTTCCTCGCGACATATTGGGGTGAAAATGAGCAAAATGAGTTAAGGAGAAGCGTGGCAAGCGGGTTTTGGGATCGTCAGAAATCGCCATCCATGCTTAGTTACTTCCTTAAATTAGTGGGCAGAGCACGGAAACTAACGTATAAGTTACCAGAGAAACAGTTGATCTCTGACATTATTCGTCATTACCCTAAGTACGTTCAGCAAGGGTTAATAACCTCCAAGATCTGCACAGTTATCGAAGCGGCTGAATATCTTAGAGCCATTGACGACGTAAATAAACAAGCTCCTCCGAGTTACAACGGCTCCACTGCGATAAGTCAAAATAAGAACATGGAAAAAAAGAAGAAAGAACTCTATCAGAATTATCAAAAATGGCAGCGCCCCGAGGCTAATCCAAAGGCGCGTCAGGCGACAGTGAATTTAACAGAACAGGAAGGTCAAGACAATCAACACGAGCGAGGTGATCAAGATTTAAACTAGACGAAGCTGAATACTCTGTCCCCGAATCAGCTTCAGGTATAGGGGATAAAATATTACGTATGATGAGACGAATGGGTTGGGAACCTGGACAAAGATTAGGGAAAAATGAAAATGGAATTAGGAGACCTTTGAAAGCAAAAGGATTAGGCAATAAAAGTAAATCGGGAATAGGTTGCGAGGATGAGTATATAAGCTCGGATTCGGTGATAACACAAATAGTGGATGTTATCAAATTAAAGGTAGAGCAGTCTTATTTAGAAATTTAGTGTCGCGGATGTTAGATTCGGTATTTGAGGAAAATGAGCCTGAGGACAATGAAAAAATAGAATGTAAATCGGAAATAATAGTACGGATATTCGATTACGATATAATAGGGCTATTGGATACCGGTAGTGATATAACTTGTATATCGGAAGAATTCTGGAGGGAACTTAAAAAGCGCCACCCGGAAATTCCGGTTATGCCTGTTAAACCATTTCATATAAATACTGCGGTGGGTCACAAAAGTATGGATATACGACACATAGGGTTGCTGCCGACAAAACTAGGGAAATGGGAATGTGATATAGGGTTCCTTATAGTGCCGGGGCTGTCAAGACCTTTGATATTGGGATTCGATTGGATGAGAGCAAACAAAATAATAATTTCACTAGAAGAGGCTAGGAAGGGAGTTATTATCCAGAAGGGAATGATAGCGAGCTAATAAGATTTTTCGATCAAAGTATTGAGCAATGGTCAAAGAGTAACACTGAAATTAACGTAGATACCGACAAGGGAGAGCATAAAAAAATATGTGTGGATGTAAAGACTGGGGTAGTCTTGCAGGAAAGAGACAGGGTCGATTTTGAAAATTTGATTGAGAAACATAAGAGGTTATTTTCCTCCGAACTAGGTAGAGCTAATTGTTACGAACATAAAATCACGATGGGAACAAATATACCACTAGTTAAGAAAACCTATCCAGTACCCTACGCGTATCGAGAGAAAGTAGAAGAAAAACTAAGAGAAATGGAAAACCTAGGCATTATAAGTAGGTCATCTACCCCCTATTGTAGCCCTTTAACGTTTACATTGAAAAAGGACGGCTCTATTAGAGTCCTATTAGACGCGAGAGAGATTAACCAATATATGGTACCTGAAACGGAAAAGCCCCCTGTACAATTAGACGTGTTAAATTCATTTCATGGGGCAAGGTTTATAAGTATTATTGATCTAAACAATGCGTATTTTCAGATACCTATTTCTGAGGATAGTAAGAAATATACTGGTTTCACGTTTAATGGAAAGTCGTACGTATATAATGTACTGCCTCAGGGGTTAAAAACCTCGGTGGGAAGCTTTAGTAGAGCAATGGATAAAATATTGGGATTCGAAGTTAGGGATTACTGTGTAAATTACTTAGACGATTTGGCAATCATTACTACTGGATCATTACAAGAGCACTTACATCATATTGATGTAGTCCTGGAAAAATTATCTCGGGCAGGGTTGACCTGTAATTTAAAGAAATGTGAGTTCTTATGCGAAAAGGTCAAGATGTTAGGGTTTATTATATCAACGAAAGGCATAAGAACTGATCCAGATAAGGTAGAGTCTATACAGAAATTTCCAAAGCCAAAGAAATTTAAGCAATTAAGGGCATTTTTAGGACTTTGTAACTTTTACCGAAGATTTATCCCACAATATAGCACGCATACGCAACCTCTATATAATCTTTTAAAGAAGGGGAAAGTCTGGCAATGGGGTAACCTAGAACAAGAAACGTTTGAGAAAATTAAAGAGCTATTTATATCCACAATACAACTACATCATCCAGATTTTGACAAGACGTATTATTTACAAACTGATTGCTCGGGAGTAGGCTTAGCGGGCATATTGTATCAGCTAGGGGACGGAGATGAGATGCAAATCTTAGGATTTCATAGTAAGGCTCTCAAAGGAGCTCAATTAAATTGGACAGTAACCGAGCAAGAGTTTTATTCAGTGATATGCTGTTTAGAAAAATTCGAAACGTATTTAAGGGGTTCCAAGGTGATCATTCAGACGGATCATAAAGCTTTAACGTTTGTCAAAACCTGGAAGTTGTACAATGCAAGGGTCACTCGCTGGGTGAACTACTTAGAAAACTTTGATTACGAGGTACGACATATTAAAGGTAAAGATAACATAGGAGCGGACATATTATCGCGCTACCCACCAGAGACTGACCTTCTACAAGAAGACAAAGTTAGATTACCAGAAATTTTATACACTGAGGGCAAGGCGAATAAGGAATTAATCAAGGCACTTAAGGAAATGCCTAAACTTCAAAGGGAGGATAAGGAAATCAAAAGAATTTTGGATGATATAAGAACTAATAACATTTGGCCAGACAGGTTAGGCAGAATAGCGGGCAAGTGCATAGTTAAAAACGATGTGCTATACTTTCAACCCGAAAAGACAAAAAGGCTAGTGCTATATCTGCCAGACGTGTTAAGAAATGAAGTAATTCGACAGGTTCACCTAGAGATGGGGCATCAAGGGAAGGTGATCAAATATATTCGAGATAGATTTTATTGGGTTGGGATTACAAAACAAGTAAAACAAACTATAAGAACGTGTCATGATTGTCAAATTACCAAAAACAACACAGTGAATCATGTGGGGCCTTGCCAACCTATTATTACGCAGGAGATCGGCGAGATTGTGATGGTTGATCTATACGGGCCGTTACCGACTGGAAAATTCGGAATGAATTATATCCTGGTAATACAAGATTCCTTCAGTAAGTTTGTGAAGTTCTATGATCTCAAAAGAGCGATAGCCGTGTCGGTTTTAGGTAAGGTAAAGAAATTCTTTGAGATAATCAAACCAAAGGCAATCCTATCTGATAACGCGAAACAATTTTCAAATAAACTTTGGCAAGGGAAGATGAAAGAATTAGGTATTAAAATACTACACACCAGTGTCAGGAATCCGCGCCCGAACATAGTCGAGAGATGTAACAAGGAGCTAGGAAGACTATTCCGGACTTATTGTAGAAACAATCATACAAGCTGGGTCTCTATATTACCAACCCTAGAAAAATTATATAATAACACCTTTCACGAAAGTACCGGGTTCACACCCTGCGAAGTACTGTACGGCGACACAACCCATCTGTCGTTCGATGGAGAGTTGGGACTAAGCGAGAGAGTATTAGACGTAGAGTGGGTGCGAGATAGAGTCAAAAATAATTTACGAAAAGCGGGTGCAAATCGTCAATATAAATTCAATCAAAATTTTCGATTAATTCAATTTCAAATAGGGGATTTAGTCAAAGTAAGAAAATTAAATAAATCAGACGCCACGAAAAAACTGACGAAGAAATTTGAACCCTTATATGAAGGACCGTACGTTGTCGCGGCAAATCCTTATCAGAATGTATATATTTTAGTTGATCCTAAAACCAATAAGATTAGGGGAAAATTTAATACAATACACCTATCTAAATATTATAAGTAGAGTCGGATATTAAGGCACCTCTATAGTTAACCTGAGGCTGGTTCGGGGGACAGGGAAGAATTTATATGTATAACTCGTTGATTCTGATTGTTCTATGTGGATATTAAATATATAATTTAAATATAAAACTTATACTTATACTTATACTTTATCCTTATTCTGTAGTTATAAGTGTAAATAATTGTTTTGCCAACCTGTTACGCTTTAGGACTAAGACCTGTAATGTAACTTGTTGTATTTTTGATCTTTAATAATAATAATAAATAAATAAATAGTTAGTAAGCATTAGGTTAGGGTTTCATCCAAGAGATATCTAGGCTAGGTCATAGAAGTAGATGTACAGTTATTACGAGTGAGTGTTACAAGATTGTTAATTCTAATCAATCTGCAAAGTAGCAGAATAAAAGCTCTATAATGATATCATAGATTGGGGGACAGGCAGTAAGATAGTCCGAATTCTAAACGTAGGGGTAATGGGTACTATGTGAGAATACCATAACGTATGAAGGAGCCCCAGGAATTAGAAAATCAAAGTAATGTTTTTAAACTACTAAAGAACAAGTAACCTATTGTTTTGTTTCAAGAAAAAAAAAAAACTAAATTAATTTAGATTTTCGTAATTACATTAAATAATACTAATGTTTAACTGTGAACAAAGACCTTACCTTTTCTCACCGCAAGCCACGTAAAGGTTGCACGGGTTTTTCTTTCCAATTAGAGTAGTGAGTAACTACGCTAAAAGAGTAAAATTTAAAATAATATTCAAGAGTAATGCGATTACTAAGTGAAAGAATTGAAAGGGAATAGTATTAAAAATTAGTGAGTGCCCGGGTAGAGTAATCAAGAGGTGGTTACTTACGGTACGTTAACCTGTTATGATACAGCGCGGGCGCGGTTGAAAAGAAAGGGAGTTGAAAAGAAATTAAAACTTGTATTAAGATAAGTTATGATAATTGTTAACTCTATGTAAGAATTACATAGAGTATAAAACATGAACTAAATAAAGCTAGATTTGCATTGTATAGACTCTGTTGGGTAAGGGAAAGGCCCTTGTATGATTATCGAACCTCCTTGTGGTATAATATTTAGATCCCACATTGGATAATGATGATTAATAACTAACACATAAAACTAGAAAACTTCCAAGAGTGGACGATAATCATAAAAGGAGGGGAGTGTTGGCGGCCTTTCTGTAGGTAGGTAGGTATTATAAAACCACACAAATAAAACAATGAAAAGAAATATATGATTAATGTGGAATTTAAATTTTAATAAATCAACGCTAAAAAAAAAAGGGAGTAGGAAGAAAAAAAAAAAAAAAAAAAGGAGAGAAAAATTAGGGCGATCGTGCGCAGCAGGCCTGAAAAAGAAAAAAATAAAACATAATTAGATATTTGATCGCAATGGGATCCTCTTAATGATAGTATTAAGGAAATGTTAAATTATCCACGTTAAGCCGAAAAGCTATAGTGTTGGAAGGATGATACTCTGTAAACGAACACGCAGTAAATAAATCGACCACATAGGATTCCACGGTGAAAGGGTTCGATTGATGATTTCTAAATTCTTAAGAGGGGCCAGAAAGATTGAAGTAATAATCGGTCAAAAGTAGAGAGTACAACAGGGGTAAATTATTTAGTAAAAATTTACCTGCAACATGGCTAGAATGTCGTCAGGACTGAAAGCCAACGCATCGGGCAATGGGTCTGTCTGGCACTCGGCCGAGACTGACCCTGGGGTAGCAGGCGGGTTAAGATCAGGCTAGGGAATGAAAAGATGTGTTAGTATCTAAAGTTAGTATGCATTGGCACACACACATGAGCAATAGGCTATATTAAATATGTAGTTGTATTTATGTCTGATAATTCGTGTGTATCAGCGATTATTACTTTGTTAATGTATGAGTGCCCTAATATCACACCGCTGATCTTCAAAACACAGGTTTATCTTAGTATAAAGATGAGGGGATCTTTTCTTGAAGTACTTAATTAATAAACCTTTTCACCAAATGCCTTTGCTTTCATTGTTATGTATAATTCTTGCGATTAGATCTTATTATACTTAGTTAAGATCTCACATTTGTTAGCGCATACGTGGTTCATTATGCAATAAATTATTATATTATTTTTATTGGTAATGTACCTAACTACCTACATACTGGTAAGATCATATGCGGTCTTACGTGATAGAGCTAACTTTAGTGTACGTAGTACAAAAATCTGGGGATAGTACGGAGGTATGTTAAGCATTAGCTGTTAGGACATTGTTTCGAGTTTAAAGGACAGTACAGGGCCAAAGGCCATGGTCGAGTAACAACGTTAAATGATAAGAAATAATGAGTAAGGACTTACTGTAACCTCCGCGGGGGCAGCCGAGGGGGGGGCCTCATCGCGGGTTTCGGTCGTGGGGGCTACCGGGGGGAGGAGTCGCAGCCTCGTGCAGATCAAAAGATTCCAGCTAAAAGGGGTCGGGATTCAAATTAATAAAAATTCAGAAACTAGAGGCGAGAAGGAAAAGGAAAAATATTAATATTACTTACTGGATTAGACTCATCCTCGTAATCATCAATGATGATGAGGTCTGGGGAGGGCGCGCGGGAATTGTCTTGAGGCCGTGCTTGCTAGAAGGGAAAGAGGTAAAAGGGTCATGAAAAAAAAACATAATGATACGCAGCACCATAATTGAATGCGATAGTGATTAGATTACTTACACGAGCTGGGCGGCGGCGGCGGGCACGCCTAAGCACTGCCTGGTAGTTTCGGACCTTACGCTGCACGTCCACCAGGTCTAGATCCTCGGCCCCGAGGTTATTGAGGCGGATCCGTAAGGCTTCTAAGGCGCGTCGTTTGATTATGCGATCCCGGAAATTTATATTTTCAGGATCGTATAAGCAGGGAAACGGGCTTATCAGCTCGTCGAAAGACATTATATTATCACAAAGGAAAACGTAGCACAAGCGAAAATGTCGAGGACGTGCTCGAGTAGTGAAAAAATATTTTGAATTTCGAACCAAGAACCACGCCTAGATGGTGAAAATTTTTGAATTTCGAACAAAAAGGGCACGCCTAGTCGGCAAGGGAGATAAAGAATATTTTGAATTTCGAATATTACTATGAACTAAGGGCGCGCTTAAGAAAATCCGTAAGGATTCTAAGGGCCCAATAGGCAACGAATTAGGATGTACACTCTATTTTAAGGTGCAGGAGTAGGCACAAACTGGGTCTATTATTAACTTGATTCAAAATGTTTACTTAATTGCAATAAGGCTACTAACAATATGTAATAAAAGGTATTAAAATATGAACAGAGTTTTGTAAAGTAGACTAAGGCGGGTTAGATGTTAATATATCATGAATTCTTGATGTTAAGAATGTTCAGTCATGTACATGATTTCACCTACATACATACCACTAACTTTGGTAGACATAAGGCTTGGGATGAATAAAAAGAGATGATGAATACAAAGGTAAAAAGCCAAAACTTTATTCTAAACACAAAAATATTAACCACACTTTAGGCGGAATTATTAAAAAAAGGGGTGCATCTTGTTCATAAAGTATAGCGGTAGGGTCCTTTTCGCTTAAAATCATAGGATTACGAGATCTGGAACATTAATTCACTATTGTATAGTTGGCTTTCCAAAGAAAAAAGAGAGACCAATTCTAGTATAAACTGATTACAAACGCGGCAGCAGTGGCCAGATTGCAGAGTAGGTATTTAAGAGAAAACCAAGACTGTGCCTGTTGATTTGCCAAAAGAATCTAACTTGTATTTAATTTCTGTAAATACCTCTAGCGATGAAGAGGAGACTTGATAATACACAATAAACAAAAATTACACAATTTCATAATTGAATACGATAATGATTAAATTAATTACTTAGCATATATACATTTTATATACTTCTAATGGGCTTATCATAGAAAATTGAACAATTCTTCTTTGTCATATGCATATACAGTTGTTAATAAAGTCAGGCCAAGAACGGGTTGCAAGGGACTGCCTATCGCATACTCCGTTTCCTCCATTATTAAAGTCACCTGTAACAATAAAATGCAAACGGTCATTTAATTACAAATAAGCTCAAGACAGACAGTAGATATGAGGGGAGTAAACAACAATGAGTGAACAACAATGTATTAATAAAATATATATACTAAATTATAAATGGACAAGACAACTCACCCATTGGGTACGGGTCCTCTCTTGCTATTTTCAAGAATACACTTTTAAGCTTAGTGAGAACAGGCAGATGGTGGAACTTAGGAATGATAGGTTCTTGTTGGTCCTTACTTAATTAACTTCAAGGTTAAAATAACTCGGCCACAATGAAACAAACTCGAGCATGACAGTCAGGTGTTCAAAGGTATACTGAAGGCGCTGTCCCTTACTTTACTTATACAGTACGTTTAGGTCATTATCCAAATTCGATTCATGAAGGTCTTATATGTCCCATGGTCTCCTTATTGTACAATTTATTTTCTCCGCAACATTATGAAACAACAAATCGTCGATATCAGTAGATGCAACATTCAACATTCGGGCTCCGGGTGTTGTTTTATACGCTGCAACAAAAACGCTGGGGCAGTTTCCTTCGCACAGTTACCACAGCAAAGTACATTTAATTTGAGTAATTTTGTTGTTAATTCAAGACAAATGAGAATATCACTCGAAATAAAAATAAATGACAGTCGCTTGACTTAATGCATTGGCACTAAGTTTTTTTTCTCACTACTTCATATGTCCATAGACAAAATAGACGTAAAACGGTTGTGGGCCGCAAGATAATGAGAAGCAAAATATATATAGCTAATGTTCAACGGAGAGACCTGCAAATTAATTGTGTCAATTGATTAAATTGGTAAAATCACAGCTAGGTGTTTTAAGATTAAATGCGAGCGAGGTATCGATTATCGACTACGTCAATGAGTCATCTCAACATCTAAAGTTAGTGTAGGGAGAGTACGCCGTCAGGTCCGATATCGGCATCGAACACTGCAGATCGGGCCCTGGAGCGAGTAAAATAAATATGTAAAATAATGATGCTAGATCGAAACCGACTAAATGTTGCGTTAAAAGGTTGAGATTTAAAATACTACCATACAGTTCATTCGCTTATCGACTTAGCATGCTGTGGATATGTTATTTACTTATCCATTCACCTAACAAAAGGGGAGAAATGACGACGCAACGTTTAAGGAAACTAGTACATCATACATTTTGGATTATAAAAAAAGGTAACAGTAATTGCTATTAGCTATAAAAGTAATAAAAATAATACGAGCGATACGAACAAAAGGGAGATATATGTAGTATGTTGTAATAGCTGGGTATAATAAATTAACTAGAATTAAAAGACTGCATAAACGGGGGGGTGTATTCTAACTTAGGCATTAATCCAAATCACTTGAACACGACTTGAATCAAACAAATTAAGGTTAGGATTCCGCAAAATTACTTACCATTTACGCTTATGTCGGATGGTGTGCGAACGAAAGGAATGGAGCGAAGTGGTCTTTGGTCCTCAAGTTGGTAGTAGCCGCTCAGTAACCTCGCAGTACACACCCGCGTTATTTAACATTTCGGATGGCCGCAAGCCAGAAATAAAACCTAAATAAAATCTAGCGAATGACCGGGATTACCAAAAATCGGTATATATTATTTGCTAATTAAATTAATCAGGAAAGATGTTAATAGCGATTATCAAAATTACGCTCTGGGCCTAAAACGGAACGTAGATGAATAACGTATGGAAACGGAACGGACCGGGTTGCGTTTTGATAGTCGTCCGGCAATATCTATAATCTTACAAAAAGAAAAAGAAGGAAAACTAGGGTGTAAATTAGATGAAGAATTTTGAAATTATCGTAGAGTAGTCCGGGGTGCGTCATCAATGAAGTTGAGGAGGGCAAATATCGAAAGCGAACGAAGTCACTTGGAATTTCGTGTGTTGACACTCGTAGGAGCAGTAACGGAACGCAGTCAGATGGCAGATAATTTTGTGGGCTTTGTAAGCTAGCAAGATATATTATTTGTTATGAACAATATTGGGTGGTTGCTTGTTACATAATCGAAGTGATGAAATATTAAGTCCCTTTCAACAACCTTAATTTTAACGTTGAAAACACTACATCTAAGTTATTCTTATGGACTGGTGGTTTGTTATAGCGCGTGTGAAAAAGAGGTTGAGGAAGGATGAGTAGAGTGTGTTTTGGTTTCATAATCATTTGACCTGACGAAAAAAATAAGAGACTTAACATCATAACAATGTGAGAGGCTATAACAAGTCAACAGTTCTGTGGGCAACTATGATGGTTTATCGGCGCTTAACCTTTGATACAGCACTCGTCAAATGGATTTCTTGTGCAGGAAGGTGATAGGTTAAGTCATCAATGACATCAGCGTTGAAGCTGGCGCCAGAAATTCATTACTATACGATTTCCACCCAAGCAGATGCTAAGGTGCTAATGCTAAATCGTCACTACACTACACATTCACCAAAGGACTAGTGTCCATGGTGCTGGAGGGATGTTTAGGGTTAGACTGTTGATTAACGGATGTTTATGACCCACGATGACGGATACCGTACTTTATGTACACTGATGCTTCGCGCTCAACCATCCAGCTTTGGAGGAGGGTATATTGGCGGCTCCATTTCCGGTCGACAGGCAGATGCAAGACTGGGGTGGAGGAGCTGATATAGTGCTATTAGAGCTGACTGTCTCACAACCAGTTCCTCTGTCCGACGCTCCCTCGTGGTGTGATGAATGATCCATAATCAAACTGTCGAAAAGTCTGAAGATTCCTCTAGTTACTTTGGTCAATACCTTTTGGCATAAATACTCACCACGCCACAACTTTCATTCATGGGAAGAGCGCTTATAAATTAAAAGTGATAATTAAGACTCATATATTTGTGAAAGGTTGTTGAAATGTTTTTTCCAGTTTAACAGTTTCCACTTACAAAAACATTTGGGGGTGATTGAAACGGAACAAGAGACACCTTGTACCGCTTCGTTCACAAATATATGAATAAATAAATAAATAAACATAAAATTAAATAACTACTGCAAAGTTCACAATGTATTAAATAAGCCTCTGCTGTTTACCATGTCTGGTCTCTATTATTCGGTTAATCGCTTAGCTATTTACCTAAATGATCACATTAAAAGAAAGGGTGACTATATTTAATCACAAGTGAATACATGGATTCAAATAAAATATAATATACTTGATGATAAAACAATAAAGCTCTTCGATTTTCACAGCCTCATACATTATTCAAACTTAGAACTAACCTTCGCTTCCATTCATCTTATGGTGTTAATATGACTATCTCATTACAACCTTTATGAACTTTATTTCCTTCGCGTTCTAACACTTTCATTAATAAAAATCGGTAGTTCTCCTATTAGGCGCTGCCTCCCTAGTGATTCATATTATAAAATTTACCTTAAATGCATGGGATTTGGCCATAATCACAAACAAATTAAAAGCGGATAGAGAAGAAGGTATCGTGCGTCTCATGGTCTAACTCTTTTACATATTGTTTAGAATCAACTTTTACGTTTCATTCTTCATTCATTATTCAGAGTCGTTCACCTGTCTCGCTCTTACTCTTACAAACTCTATTTCTTTCGCACTCTGGCGACTCCATTCAAGCTGCAATATTCTTCTTTTATCGTTCGGAACTGACAGCCATATGTCTGTCTCATTCTGACCTTCGCGAGCTCTATTTCTATCACACTCGAATGACTTAGTAAAACCGCGTAGTACTCCTGTTAGGTGATGCGTTCCTGGTGATTTATACTGTGAAAGATCCGGCTGGAAGCGCGAACATGGAGGCATATAGGGCCCGGGAAAGTTGTAGTTCAAGTACTTGTATACTCTTTATGACTCCTGTTATCCTGGTAGTTAATGAGGTAGGAAATCCAGCTAGGTGCTTAGCTCGAGGAGAGCGTTAAGCATAAGGAGATTGAGTTATATATGTGACGTCGTGAAATGTAGGAATATATGTAAACGCCGGGATCGCGAGAGAAACCGTTGACTTTGTAATAATTCTCACGGCAGGGGGCGTCGCTGTCGCATAGTATTACGCTATTGTAAAAAGACTAGCTGTATGTAGAAGTGTAGAAATTAACTGTAACCCTTTAGGCGGTTCTGTCTCCCTGGTAGTCGAAGACACAGTTAGAGACACAGAAGCTTGAATTGTAGGAAACCCTTGGGCCACAGCTGGCTTGTAAATAGCTCGTGTGACAGGAAAAGCCATTACGGCCGTAGAATCCTTAGGTTTACGAAACACGGGAGGCATCGTTGTCTCTGGAGTAATAGGAAATATAACTGAAGTTCAAGTAGCTCGAAACTCGATGCTAAGAACGCCACGGCCTGTGTAATAGTCCGTACGCTAGGAGATGGCGGAGGAGGCTTAAGCGTTTCTGGCTCTCGAAACACATAGTATGAGACGTCGATATAGTAGGGAACGTATATGTGCGCGTAGACACCGCTGCCTCGTAACAATTCGCAATAGTACTAAGTCTAGCTGTTTGCCAAAGTGTAGGAGTTGCTTGTAACCCCTTAAACGCTTCTGTCTCCCTGGTAGTTGAAAGCGCGGTTGTAGGCGCAAGGGCGCGAAGTGTAGGAAACCCTCGGGTCGCTACTGTCCCAGTAATAGCTTGTATGATAGGAAACGCCGTTACTCCAGTAAAAGCTCGGAGTTTACGAAACGCATGAGACACAGTTGTCTTTGAAAGAATAGGAAGTGTAGCTATTGGTTAAGAAGCTCGAAACGTGATGCTCTAAACGCCGCTGTCTCTGCAGTAGGACGAGCGCTAGGAAATGAAGGAATTTACTTTAGCTCTCCGGACGCCGGAAACGCATAGCACGAAACGCCGTTGACGCAGCAGTAGTATGTATAACAGGAAGTGTAGGTGTACGCGCGGGAGGCACTGCCGCACGGAACCGCGCAATAGTAGGAGTCTTAGCTGTGTACGTAAACGCCGGTATTACATAAAACCTCTTAAGCGGCTCTGTCTCCTTAGTAGCCTAAAACACAGGTATAGGCGCTGCAGTGTGGATTGTAGGAAAACCTTGAACAGCAGCTGTAGTTAGTTGTAAACGATTGTATGATAGGAAATGCAGTTGTTCCAGTAAAAGCTCGAAGTTTACGAAACGCATGAGACACCGTTGTCTATGAAAGAATAGGAAGTGTAGCTGTTGGTTAAGTAGCTCGAAACGCGATACTCGAAACGCCGCTGTCTCTGCAGTAGGACGAGCGCTAGGAAATGATGGAATTTACTTAAGCTCTCCGGACGCCGGAAACGCATAGCACGAAACACCGTTGACGCAGCAGTAGTATGTGTAACAGGAAGTGTAGGTATACGCGCGGGAGGCGCTGCCGCACGGAATCGCGCAATAGTAGGAGTCTTAGCTGTGTACGTAAACACCGGAATTACATAAAACCTCTTAAGCGGCTCTGTCTCCTTAGTAACCTAAGACACAGGTGTAGGCGCAGTCGTATGGATTGTAGGAAAACCTTGAACAGCCGTTGTAGTTGTAAGCGCTTGGATGTTAGGAAGCGCAGTTGTAACCGTAGGAGCATAAAGCGCGCGAGATGCGCGAGACTTAGCTGAAGCGATATGCGGAAGGGCCCGAAATGCACGGAAACGAGGGAACGCAGGCGGCCGGAGGCGCAGCAATATTAAGAAAACCTCTTAACGGCGCTGGCGCCTTAGTAGCCGGGGAAACAGGAAGTGCTTATAGAGCAGGAAATGTAGGAGTGTTAGCAGTATTAGCAGGTGGGGTAGATGTAGTTATAGCAGGAATACACGCTGTCGCACAAAAAAAACTATAAAAAGGGCTGCGGCTCGTAGGAACGGATAGTCAACTTTGGGTTCTTTCAAGTGCAGGTCGTTACGCTGCTGGGTAATTGATCTACATAGTAACTACGCGATTTTATTTGTATATAAGCTGGCGGGCTGGCAGTGTTAGGCCGATGTCGCTGGGGTTACCCACGCGTTTTGTTTCGGTCTTTTCGCTGTTAGTTCTCCAGGCTTCATTTTTGTGTTGTGAATAGCTGGCGGGATGGTAGCGGAGCCGATGTCGCTAGGGGAGTACCCATGCGTTTTGTTTCGGTTCCTTTGCTATTAGCCCTCCAGTTTTCCTTATTCTGTGGGATCGGACCGTTTTATATTCGCTTGAAAGTAGGGACTGTACGGGACGAGGTTCCCGGCCTCTAAACCTGATACCTAACGGTGATATACGAAAGTTTAGAGGTATAACGTCCTTCGGGACGGGACGGAATTGAGGAGAACGATTCCGCGTCTGACTATAGTCGCCAACTCTGGCGGTCAGGCTATCTTCTCCCCGGCGCGTACCCGGGCACCGTGTATCCGCAGTGTCGGTGCACGTGAGTTCGGTGGTGCTGGACCCCCCTTTATATATGTATATATTCGCACAATTATCTCTCCGCCCTACTCCACTCGCATCCCTGACTTCGGTCGCGGGTGGGGTTATTACACATGGCGTAGGATTAGGAATAGGTACACTAGAGGATGCCACCTCGATCCCTTAGTTAGTTAGCTAGCAGTTTTCCCTGTCATTCCGGAAAACTTTGAACATTACACACCACGCAATTAAAAATAAATGTGAGGTGCTCGCCATCTCTAGTTTGGGACGTAAGTATTACATTTTAGCCTAGGGCCTAGGTAGATCGATACAAGGTTAGGTTTGTTAGGGCATCTAGGTACGTTGAATAGGTTTGTGGTAGGGAAGGTATTTACTAGGCGGAATTTCATAGGTTTATAGGGCGTAAAACCAAACTTGAGTTTGGTAGGTTTTACCACTTTTATTGTACTAGGAGACCAGAACTAGGCAAGGTCCGTTAGGTTTTGATCGTACTTCGTCTAGGTTAACACGCGTTCGGTTTATAGGGCGTTGTAGGGAACTAACGGTTATCATTAGAAATTCGCCAGTGAATGTATGATGCTGCTGCTGGGGCTCGCTTGGGGATCGTTGTCTGACTGAACTGGCCATTCGGTCGGATAGTGATTCCTAGGGAGAGTACCGCACGGTGCGCGATATTGCCTAATCTTAAGATTAGAATTAAGTCTAGATTTAAGGAGCGCTTAGGGACATCTAATACGAAAATAGAAAATTAATGATAAAATAATCTATTAAAGTTTCTATGTCTGATGTTGACACAATTATGGGATACCTACTGATAATTCCATTCAAAGAAAATTCTCGACATTTATGTGTTATATTTGGTCAAAGCTAGGCATGTAGCAAAGTTCTATTCTTGACAGGGGAACGCTATTCATGTACTGAGAGCCAGACTGAATTAATCATAAATGTATAAACTATCTGCTATCGACAGATTCTTACAAAACAATAATATAATTAATTGCAGTATTCTTAAAGTGAGTAACTCATATTGTGTTTAACTGTACAGACGGGAAGACCATTACCTCCATCCAATAGATATTAAGTTGGCTGGTATTCTATAGGTAGTGAATGAATACTACTTACCTGCAAATCTAACAATCTGCCTTTACTTGGTAAGATAAGAATACCCGATTTATTATCTACTAACCCGGTCTATAAACGGTGGGAGGTAAGGGGGGGTTATACATATAAAATATATATATATTAACCCTTTCTACATTAACCTCAAGCTTATAATTAATCGTTGAAAGTGATGATGTAGATTATTTCTAAATAAATCCTATAATTCTTCATGAGTATTCAATCAATACAAATACAAGCTAAAGTAAGAATAAACCTAACACATAGTGCATTAATACATTATAGGAAAGGAAAATATATTTCATCTACAAACAACTGGCAAGCATTATTGCTGGTGATTATATACTTTACCTAGGTACAACATTTTAGCTTGCACTTGAGTCCAGAATTCCACCGTTGTGGAACTAACATAGCTAAAAATTAGAACTGGTAGGCGGATGAGAATTTGCTGTATACTATTAACTAATTAACCACTTCATAACCACGCAATTACCAAAATTATCAACTCTCAAGTCTTGAGCAGTAGGCTCCTCTCTCTCAGGGTGATCATATAAGGCGATAGGTAGTGTTATTAAATTAAATACTGAACCACCAATCTTCACTTTTCACTAAAAGTACCGTATGGGTACCTAGGACGGACACAACGAAGGGTCTATCATTTTATTTAGGCACTAGACAACCACTAGACGATCACATGGCCAATTCACATCATCGCGCTATCATATAGTAGGTTTCAGACATCTCAGTAGGACTCATAAGCTCTAGTTATATAGGTAGGCTGTATATAGGTAGGTCATAGCTTGAGCTTAGGAGTTTTGATTAAATAACAGTTAGCTTCAGGAGGTTGAACTTTAGATAGGGTTAGCTTTGAGCTAGAGTAGGTTAGTTAGGATAGGCAAAAAGTTTTATCGGGGGGTTAGTTACAAGCCCTTCAGCAGGAGAGTTAAGTTCGCAAGTGTTGTCATGTCAATGTCTCAGTGAAGTTATGGTAGCGTAAAATGCGCGTCGGCCGGCGAAGTTGCAGTCTGGGTTGCCATCTGCAAACTGAACTAAAGTTAGTCTACTCGAACACGTCCTGCGTTCAAATTATGCAACATTTAATAAAATGATGCAACGTTTAGTTATTTTAGTACAACGAACATTGAAGAAGTATATTATTTTGTCCAATGCACTTGTTTATCATTTGCTCTTAAATAGTACAAACTCTTAAAGTTAGGGCTGTTAGTGGTCACTCAAGATAATAAAACTTGTTGTTTCTTGTTTTAGAATGACGTTGAGAGATACAAGCGAAAGGTTGTCCATAGTAAGTTTTTTCGCCTGCCGTTGGACTATTCCAACTACTACTATTACAACTACTTACTCTATAGTATCTTTAATATGGTACCTTTAATATGACTGAAGTTAATGATATCTGAAAATAATATTAATGTAAATGTTTTTAAAATAACGATAAATGTGTAAATTTTTTGAAACGAATTATATTTTAGTTATATAATTTCTCCTACTCCTTCCCTTGTGTAATATTACAATATAGCCCCATTTGTGCCTGTGTCACCTGTACATAGATAAATATTAAGGGCAAAACCACCGGGAAAAAATTAATTAAGAAAAGTACAGAAATGCTTTGCGTCATTTTCGTAATTCTGCATTCTGTGTTCCCCTTTTTTAGCCTGTGCCTGTGTGTTAAGCCTTGGTCTGCACATTTTAGCGCTATTTTGGAAGCACTGTTAGCATATCCGCTTTTAGTTTTAAACCAGCTTTAAGAATATTTGTTTTTTTTTTGCCACAGAGATATTATTTCGGAAAAGCTTGTGTACCAATGTGGTTAGGTTATCAACCTCGATTAATCTACTAGATATTTGGATCACACAACGTCGTTTAACATTATATAGTTTTTCCTAAAATGGGTTTACAAGATTGGGAATAGGATTCTTTGGCCATTAATAAATATAAGTAAACATCTTACCATAAGACCTGTACTTACAAGGTTTTATTTAAGTTCATCTCATATTTATTTGTTTGCTTCAATTCTTGCAAGTTAATTTTGATCCACTTCTAAAGCCCTATTTAGACGATGCAATCTAAGAACATTTACATTGCTGACTATTGAGAGACAATAAATTCAGTTGATCAAAAAAACACCGTAATGTAGTGAAACCTGCAGCCAAGTTCTCGAATTGTGTAAATGGGGTTTAATAGTCGGACTGACTTGAAATTTGGTATAACTACATATATAAGCTAGATGACAAAGATTGAATCAGGCTGTAATCAAGCGAAACAATAGGTAATAGGTACGTAGAAGATGTACGTGCAAGACGTAACTCATAATCATACGCGCATTTGTAATACAAGGGATATATAAGCAATTTATAACAGTTAATAACAGAATGTACCATTTATAATTAGTGCATAATATACCATTCGCGAATCTGTAAACTTATTTGAAAAGTTTCTCCTTTGAAGTAAAACAGTTACCTACCGTCCGTCATACTCTGAGGCACGTCACGTAAGCATCATTTTCTTAAGCATCTAGCTCTCAAAGTTTCGTATCACGATTATGTTGTCACTAATGACGATATTAAATAGTTACAGATACTACTTATATATAATGCTGCTAACGAGCGAATACAGGATCTAATTGATAAGTGATTTGAAACGTGGCGTGCCAGTTGTTTATTTATTCTGTGAAGATACCGATGCTGTCTGCAACTTGGGTTTGTTTTGTAATGAATGAGCATTTAATTGGTATTTTTCCTGTACCTAGTGCTTCCTGATCGTGACAGAGGTTATTTTTCACTGCATCTTAAGATCTTCCAATGAAGATTTATTTTATTTTATTTATCTTTGAAACTTGTCTAATCCAATGTTATCATAATTCAAAAGTCGTAGTGAATACGAATCTAGAAACTACTGATAAGTTTGTCTTCACACGTTAAGTTTCACAAAAGTAATAAAATACCTAATGATTTTAATTTGATTCTCTTTCGTTATAAAATATATTTCTCTGAAGCGCAGTATAAACTTCAAACTGTACCCGACCTGAAGATTTATCCTCTTTATAGAAGAAAATTTGCTAAAATTTTCTGGTCAGGCCACGGCTATTTGTTACTCTGCTGATAAGCAAAAGAACATAACAATAGATTTATATAGATGGATAAGATACCCCGACGAAGATCAAAGGAGATTTTGTGCCTTAAGAAACTTTGTATTGGGTTAAGAAGATCTTTGAGTTTTTGTCACGAATAAGGAAATTTAGGTAAATATTATTATTATCTGGACACGTACGCAAAGGACTGGCCTGACATTGCGTCAGAACGAGAGTTGTGGAGGTCAAGAGGGGAGGCTTTTGCTCAGCAGTGGGACACTATACAGGCTACGTAAAAAAAAAATATGTAGACACAGAAAAATACGTATGTATACGTTAAGTAAAATCGTATTTTAAACCAGTCAATTGTAATTTGTAAAGAGTTGTTTGACATTTAAAATGATTACGCACGACATGCAATACAGTCGAGGTGTTTAAACTTTACAAGTTTGTTTAGTCGTACCATCCATCTCTATCTGGACTAATACTTAATTAAAATACCACAAACGGGACAATTATCACGCTAAACACACGAGTAAAATTCACCTCGACGTTTAAAGAAAGAAAGAAAGAAAAACATTTATGCGTGACATTTATAAAGCAGATAAAAAGAAACAAGGAATGAAATCGAGACAAATTTTGGTATGAAATGAAATGGTCCCAACTCAGCATGATGTCAACCTTGCAACCGACGCTGTTCTTCCGTTGTAACCACTCCGTTTCGATGACACTACAGTGGCCGTGGTCACGAGTAGACTGAAGTGTGAGTGTCAAGTCTACCTAGCAGCGCGAGTCCTTCGAACTAATCGCACTTGGTCATTTTTATTTGTCACCCCATCACACCGAAACACAACACTAACAATGTCCGACCGTCCCCCCGAACGTTCATTCCGACGCCGACACTTATTTATAACAGGATTGAAAAATAATTATATAAGCTTTCAACTATTTGTGATCAAGTGCGGGTAGTTCGAAGGACTCGCGCTGCTAGGCAGACTTGACACCCCGCACGTCTACTCGTGACCACTGCAGTAATGTCGTCGAAGCGTCGAGGTAAATATTACTCGTGTGTTTAGCGTGATAAGCCCCGTTTGTGGCATTTTAAATATGAGTGAAAATCACGAAGGTTTAAAACATTCCATCTGGACTTATACTACATATAGGGCTCTCACTACAGGGTATACATGCCTTCTGTCAGAATGGGAAAGCTTGAGCTGTTGTTCCCATATAGGCCTAATGCGGATTGGTTAGGTAGGTACTTCACAGACATCATTGAATTTCTTCGCAGGCGTCCGCAGGTTTCCTCGATGTTTTCCTTCACAGTAAAGCTCATTATAAATTTCAAATGTAATTTCGCTCATAAATTCCGGAAAACTCAAAAGTAAAAGTCCGGGCTCCACGACCCTCTGCTTGAGAAGCCGTAGGTCAAACCACAACGCTGCCAAGGCTTTTGTTGAACCATCGAACCATCTGCTGAATTATTCCTTAATAATTAAAATACTCCTGTATTTCTTACTGGGTCGTGCTATCTTTTATTTATTCAAAGAGTAGAAGTCATGATCCAACATTAATATTTTAAATCCGCTTTGAGGCGACATTGGCCCTGGACACGAAATTGACTTAAATTTTAAGGCACTTAGTTGAAAGTTGGACCAAGTTTACAGAGTTACTTGCCGCGAGGATTGGATCCCAGCGGATCGCGGTACGGACTTGCCACTTAGCTGGGTCATTAAAGCTGTTGCGGAGGATTCAACCAAGCATGTGTTCGCGGCATCATGACATTTACACATCCACGTTCCCAGCGGTAAGTGAGCACATCAAAAGTTACCACGGCCAGTGTTTATGAATACATAATGGGTGCTGTTCGAAGTTGGGTACTCGTTCATTTTCTGCTCGCGTGGATTTGCGTACTTTTGATAAATAACGTTAAAGCGAGGAATTTAGATTGCGTTTAAGTTCATAATTCTTTACACATTTGTGCATAAGTTTATCGAGTTGCTTTCAATTGTACAATGTCAAAATTATAATGGTTTATATCATTACAGATATTAGTAGTAAGCTGTAGTAGTAGTAGAAGGTTGAGTGGATAGCCCGACTGGATAGCCCAGGTGTTAGTGACCGTGACTATAAAGCTAGAAGTCCCGGGTTCGACTCTCGGTAGAAGTAGACGGGCAGACAATTGTGTGTTTAGTATTTGAGAAGCAAGCAAGTAATGGCAGCAAATTAAAAACCACGTTTCGCACAAAAAAATATCTATCACAAAAATGTAACACAGGGCTCACACATGAGCGCAAACAGTGATCGTACAATGTACAAATGAAATGTTTTTTTTTTGGTTTTTTGATTTAATTGTTTTCCAATGTATTCTTCTTTTTTTATCAAATTTTATTTTAATCTGTGACTATTTAATTTAATTTGTTTTTTTTTTAAGTACCAAATTTTTAACATTGTAATGGACATCTCGCATTTATGGTCAATGACATGTGCTCCGTAATTGTCATGTATATCGAAATAAAGTACCGTTAAATAGTTTATAATATGGCTCAAATTGTAATATACATGATGTGGATGTACTTTCTAAATAAATAAATAAATAAATGGGAATGAATGAAAGGAGACGGCATGGGTTTTATTTTGAAAAACATTAATTCTAATCTCTAATCTAATCTAACAAAATCTGACTCAAGAAATTCAAAGCCATTATGATTTAATATCAGTTTAACTTTCATCATCACGGACAATATGTAGGGAATAGTCAAAGTCAAAATATCTTTATTCAATTTAGGCTATAACAAGCACTTATGAATAATTTATTGAATCAGGCGTTACTTTGCGGAGGTCCATATCAATGAACTAAAAGAATTTCCTTGCTCACCCGCGACCTTAAGCAAATATATTATTAATTATATTATTGCGGGTGAGCAAGGAAATTCTTTTAGTTCACTTATGAATGTCAAAAAAAATCTACCACCGGTTCGGAAAAACCTCTGCTGAGAAGAATCCGGCAAGAAACTCAACGAGGTATATTTTTTAAACAGATTTACAATATTATTAAATGATATGTACATCACAAGTATTTAACACAACTTTATTTTTAACACAGTAGGTTCGCTATTTGAAGGGATCGCTAATGCGGATCGGAATTATTTCCAAATATCCCTGTCCATGATATAATCATTAACTTTATAATACGCCTTTGATATTAATGTCTTCTTGACAATAGATCTGATTTAATCTTAATTGGAATGAAATATGTTTTAGGTGCTCTCCATAGTTTAACACACAGTTTAATCGGCAGATTTCAAGGTACAGTTTCAGTACCGTAGGTCGTCGTAGTAGCTTCCAAAATCGAATCCAGGGTCGAAAGTAAGTATCGTCGTAAAAGTAGGCAATATCAAAGGTCCGGTGTAAATAAGAAAGCAGTCGTAAGATCGAGATTATATCTAAAAACAAATGAAAACTTCGAACATGCGGAAGAGATTATGTCGAATTTGACATTGACGTTAGGTTTTTTTTTCGTTCGTTCGTGTGGACCAAGACAAAAACCGTATTCAGGCGTAGTAAGTAGTTCATTTTGGCCGGAATGAAAACTATTTTATTTTTTATAATTAATTGGTACTACCACTGATGTAAATACAACAGTGGGTACTACAGAAAAATCTGATATTTTTTCCATTGACGTGTAAGCTTATTCCTACCGATGTACCTAATGATATTATCTGTTCATAAAAACGGTCCCAAGACATAAAGAAATGTGTTGAACAGAATTTAAAAGGACTATTCAATGATACCGTATCAAATGGAGATCGTGGAGATTCTCTATGTAAATGTATTCAGTTACAAGCAGTAATGCTGTGAAAGGGTTTTTTTTTAATTCAACTCGAACGAAATACGAAATTCAATAACTTCGGCAAGTGAATTTTAGAGGCGACTAGGAATTTTCTTGTTTATGTCACAAATCGGGCTTCTAATTATTTTTTGCACTTATATCTGTCGGCGGCCGATCGTAAAATCCGCCAGATCACGAAATTCCTAGGCATATCGTGAAATGCCGCCATTTCATGAATTGGCTAAGGGACATCCGCCATATCGTTCAAAACTCACCGTTTAGCGATTTGCCTAGTGACGTTTAGGCAGATCATAAAATTCCTAGGCATATCATGAAGCGCCGCCATTTCATGATTTGGCCAGTTTAGGCAGATCATGAAATTCCTAGGCATATCATGAAACGCCGTCATATCGGTTCTGGCACTTCGCCGGCCGCTGCCGCGGCACGCTCGCTTCGCTCGCTCGGCTCGTGCGTCGTGATCACAATGAATACTAACCACTCTCGCTTCGTTCGTCGTACCTAAATTTTTCTATATAAATAAATAACAACTAGTGAATACTTTATTATTTATCAACAAAATACTAGCCTCTAAAATACTGGCAGACGTCCATGGTTTTTTCATATTGTGCACATAATCCGTTTGATTCACATAAAAAGAACGGAGCTGATGTTCAAAAGCTTCTTTTGCACTTCTATTTTGAATTCAATCACTAGTTTCGGTTTAAGGATCATTTTGTTGCGACGCCGACATTTTTCACGCGCTAAACAAACACGACCGGTCAGCTGGGCACGGCCGCCATTGCATACGCAGCGCCACCAGTGGCCAAAAAAGAAACTATTTTACGATGTGCCTGTATAGAGCTAGGAATATCGACGAATGCGTTGCTCTAATCGATCTGCCGTATTATTTCTCAGGCACATCGTGATATGCCTGGCCAACGTTTAGGCATATCATGAAATGGCGGCGTTTCACGATATGCCTAGGAATTTCGTGATCCGGCGGATTTTACGATCGGCCGCCGACATATCGAAATGGAAAATAAAGTGATAAAGAGGCCGAGTGGTAAATTTACAAGTTACGTGTTGTTTTATTTTTGTAAGAAAAATAAGTCACAAACATGAGCAAGCCTGATTGATGTCAAGAAGTTATCTTGCTAGTACCTACTTATAATCCTTACAGTACCGTGATGTAAACATTTTTGTTAGGCAACCATCACAGTGAGTATCGAGCTGTTACGACACCACGCCACTGAATCCATGCTACACCCGTTGAACTTTAACATTTTGAAGCATTTTAAATAAAATAACCTAACCAAATAAGAAAAGTTAAAACCCTCTGAAATCGTTTTATCAAAGTTCAATATCTTAAAAACGGCTGAACCGATTTCGACGAAACAAAGCTAAAACCGCATTTGAATTGGTCCATCCGTTTGAGAGCCACGGTGCCACAGACAGACATTAGCAACAAACTTACCTATAACATCCCACTTTTTGCGTCGGGGGTTAAAAATGGGCCAGAACTACCACAACCCGGCACGTACCAACTAAACGTTTGTAGAAACTAAAGGCCGAATGGATATTGAATAACTATGTAGGATGCTTCAAATGGCCCATCGCTAAGGGCCGCAATATCTATAAAAATCCCTACCGCTGATACAGCGTGGCGCGCATTTATGTGGTCATGAAATACAGCGATTATCATAAACGGAGCGTTTTCGTCATCCAGTGTTGCCATTAGCGGCGCAGAGTTCGCGGAATGGCGCGCTTTATCGCCTGCCAGCTACATCACTACGTATATGCGATTGCGAATTGCGTCGTGTGGGAACCGCCTTTTGTTTGATGCTTCGAGTTTATTTCCGTTTCGCTGTAATAAAGTTGTTCATTTTGATTTTTAATCTTGATTCTGGGAATAAATCCTTCAATTATGTCTTGTTTGTAGGCAAAACGAATACATATTTCTTGCGTAATGCCTAGTAAAAAAGTGTGTATTAATTTGAATTATACTTTGAATCAGCGCGTGTACAGCAGTGACCATGAAGCAGTAAGGATGGTAAAGGCTGACCAGGAATATAAGAAACCTGACGCGAGGGCAGCACTATTACGTTTTATACGGCAACATTCTCAACACTTACTATACGATACCTACCAGTCATATTGACACGGTGTCGGTGACGTTATTTAAAGGAATATTTTCTAATCCCTCAGACTTTTTCCCTTATACTTTTATATTATATTGTGAATTAATTTCCTTCCAAGGCTATGGATAATATTCGGCATTTTAACGCACAAAACCACAAAATAACGCTTTAAAATACCACGCGCAAACAACGTTAAGCTTTGACAGCAATAAACAGATGATATTGAAATTTAGTGTTGCCAGTGCAAGAAATTAGTT
The DNA here is from genome assembly GCF_025370935.1 of Choristoneura fumiferana. Classification (NCBI taxonomy): domain Eukaryota; kingdom Metazoa; phylum Arthropoda; class Insecta; order Lepidoptera; family Tortricidae; genus Choristoneura; species Choristoneura fumiferana. Next base: position 9,829,315 of record NC_133485.1, on the reverse strand, counting down.
CTATTGGTTTTCCGCAATATAGCAAGGTTTTTTATTTATAATTCTGGTCAGCCTTTAGGTTCAAATGCGGGTTCGCACCCGTGAGTGTGTTTGTCTATCATTCATATTTTATTGTAAATCTTTTCTTTTTGATATTTCTATTATACAATCGTTTGCCTTAATACCGTCTTATCAGGAGGCGAACTTGAGTACAAAATAAAAATTGGTTTCTGTTACGAGTAGATAAGAAATGTCATCATCAACATCATTATAGCAGCCTTTTTATCTAATTCGCCCGTCTTCGGACATAGGCCACCTCTGGATAGATACCTAAACTATTTGAATATAAAAATGCACGCAGTTTAAGTAGGCACGATTATTGGTTTCAGCTTTTTATTATTTGACTAATTCTGTACATGGATACATTTGGCACGTGACAATGGAACGAAGCGACGGATTGGACTAGACATTTGTCTCAGTCTACGACGCTCCGTGTTTTTGATTGTTTTTATTAGCTAACTTATGATAGTCGTTTGTCAGTGTTGCTTGAGTTCCCGCTTCATACAAGATAGTTATTGCCAAGTAAAGTACAAAGTTTTTTTGTTTCATAGACAGCCGACGAAGTCTACGTTTTAGTAGTCGTGGTGTGGATGATAAGACAGTCTAAGCGGAGGGATATTTAGTAATTATTAGGCAACCAAATTCTATATTATCCTCCATATTTCTAAAAGCGTACCTACCCTGTTCGTTGTTGTTTTTGCTAGGTCAAATCTGGCAAGTTCATTTTGACCCACTTTCAATGGCAGGATTGATTTAAAATTTGGTAAAGGTACCTACATTATGTAACATTGATGACAATGCAAGTACAATCAATAAAAAAGTACAGACAGCAAAAAAAACGTCTTACTATGGCCGATGTAGCAAATAAGAAAGCGAGCATAAATATCTGATAGGTAGGTAGGTACGACTCTATTTCTAGGTCCGGTAGGACGTGTTAGATATTTTTACATGCTCCACTGTGGCAGATATTAATGTAGGTGACTGTACTTTGGTCCTATTTTTTTCTTACATAATTCAGTATTAACAATAACAACCTTCCAATATAAATTTTTAAAAGAAAACTGTAATTTCAGCCCACTCTGGTCGTCTAGGGGAGAAAGGGCTTGTAATTTAAAAACCCCCTGTGGTTTAAGTGAGCTCTAAACGAGAGAAAATTGTAGCAGCCGTAGATTTATTCTTTAGGCCCGTGAAAGAAGTTTTTTTAATACTTACCTATTTACATATTAAAAGAGTTAAAATTTCTAGTAAATTTAAATGATTTATTAAAAAAGGACTTATGAAATGAACATCCCTCGGCAGTATTACGAAAATGAATCGCACATACGTACGAAATCGTACGAAAACATATAGGCCTTCAAGAAAACAGTCTATTTCTTAGACTACCACAAAGGCGAGATGGTCCATTGGCGGCAGAGATTGCTTACCATAAAGTTGGGACCACTCAATAACAATTATTTCATGAATTGAGATTATTTTACCACAGTTGTTAACATGTTGTTAAGCAATTTCTGAAAGTGGAACGGATGGTAAAGCAACAGGAGACCTTCACGACAGTTAATTTCTCTGCATCGGAAAAGCAAAGTTTTGTAAAGGGTGTCAGGTATTACATATTATACTGTTTCTTTTTTGTGTTATTTTTTTTGTTATAATTTATTTTTTATGAGAATTCTATCTATAACTTCAATTACAAATTAAACCCTTATCGAGAGTCTAGAATCTGAGCAAAAGCACCTCTTACTCCTTAACTAATTTTCTCCGCAAAAGAACAGCCAATTACTTAAATTGGATTCGTTTAAGTTGTTCCACATTTTACAACGCCATTCAGATTTAAGCAGACATTCCCAGGCAGCTCGGGAAAATTCAAACCTCAAAAAATGGAAGCAACACGTCATTAATCACGCACTGATTCTGTGTAGATGCCCTAGTACTCGTAAATCGTATTTAGAATGTTGCCAGCGTTACCAAAATAAGCGTAGGGTTACGGCCTTTCCCGCGGTACCACTGTAAAACTGTAATTCAAATCAACGGTCATTTTTTCATAGTTTAATATTGAGTTTAATATTTTTCATACGCTAAACATAAATGAATCAAATAACATTGCAAGCTATTAAAACTGTACGATGCTGTCTTGATTTTTGGCAAATCTTCTTTTTCTCACGTGCTTTTTCCGCCAACGTGTGATAAAAATGCTAGAAAAACCGCCCCTGTCTGTCAAAGCAATAATGATGGGTCTCTGAAATTCTGACCTCGCATTTTTTAATAACTTCTGGCAACCCTGCGTATAATCAATTCGTACGCTTAATGGTACCGTACCGGTTGTCAGACGATGATGAATATGCTCATCAGAGTAAGGAATCCCAGCTCCCACTTCCCTGCTAAAACCGTATCAATCATTTTCACGCATCGCCTCATATGTAAATATGACGCATTTTATGCGACAACACGGTACGCTTTGCGTCACGTTTCCGAATGCCTGTTTGCTCCCAAATGTGTTGTGACGCAACTGAACGTAACAATGTAAGCTTGCATTGAAGTGGAATAGATGAATTACAACGTGTTTACAATTCTAAAGCGGTGTTTGCTTTTAAGTAACGACGATTTGATCAAATGCGTATCGGCGTAAGTGTGTTATGTGCTATGAATGCGCGAATCCATTTCGACGAGGACGTTGATGACAATAAGTCTGTATTTGGGACTTTACCTATTCAGTTCTAAAACTTTAATAGGTACTTATTGCATTCTTCATCAAATCTTGATTGGGTACTTACAAAATGAAAATTACTCGTATTACATGAAAAATAAATAAATAAGTATATCAGAAAGAAAAACGAATCGCTCGCAGAACTGATGGCCGTTGAGTGAGATATTGGCGTTCTTAAATGTAATGTAGTACCGGAAGATGCAGAGTGGATAGGCCTTTTACAGACTTGGTGAACGTCGCAGGAGACTGTTGAATGCTAGTGGCACAGGCCTATGTCCAGCCTCATTCGGGTGACGATGACGATGTCGTTGATGACAAAGTAAAACCTGAATAAACACACATTTCTTGTATAGATATACTCGTTTTTAGTTTATTAATCAAATCCATTCACATGACTTTATTATAAGCCTCCTGTGCTACATTATTTTATGTACTCCTTTAAAAAACCTAGTACTAAGTATACCTAACACCACTTCCCTTCGCGTTATTAACAAAGCAAAGAAGGCAGCGAACAAACGGCGCACGAAGCTGTGGTTCTAATCTGCGAAGCACGGGAGCTGTAATTAGTATGGGTCCCCCGTCCGGGGCACACCGCAAAGGGTTCATCAGCACGAAGGGGCCTAAATAAAAAAGCCTAAACTCTGGATAAAAATAACGTGCGTTCGGCGCAATTGGTTCATTAATGGAGTAAATGGTGAAGTTTGTGCAAGCAAATCTGAGAAAAAGTGTAAATCTTTTCACTTTTCATGTTTGTAAACATGTTGGATCTGGGCGTGATAAAATGACCTTTTATGCTCTAGTGAGTGCATAAAGTAAATTCGTCTAAGGCCAAGGAATTCAGACGCCATCATAACCAAAAGAGTTTATAAAATAAAGTTGTAATTTGTTTCAGTATATTTTTAATCAAAATAGTAGATTGATGTATACCAAGAGCATAAAACGAGCCGGCCGTCGGCCGTGGCAAGTGGCCAGGGCGAAAAGGTACCGTTGGAGGTTGGATATAAGTAAATTAAATTTATTATTATTCTATTTTTTTGTATAGTATTTTACTTCCGTCACAGTCGAAATAAAAAGTAGTGTCTAACTCGGGTGGAATTACCCATTTCCCCTCGAAATATTGGCGCTCTCACTTCGTTCGAGCGCCAGAAATCTCTCAGGTGAAATGGGTCACTTTCCACCCTTGGTTATCAATATACTATTTCATGGGTAGATAGCCAAGTGGAAAATCGTGTTTTCATCTCTAGGGTGGAAAGTATTTTTTTTCGATTGGCCATGGATTCGAAGATAATTGAGTTACGTCAATGATACTTTTTTTTCACGTTTTGGCATGGCCATCTAGATGCACGTCGTGACCAAGGAGCTTATATACAACACTGGAGGTTGAACGCCTAGCATCCGTTTGAAACAAGAAATTTGATCTTTATTACGCCACGAGCATATTCCATCTCTTTCTTTAGTTAGGTTAAGAAAGAGATGGAATATATAAATAAGTAATAAAGGTCAAACATCTTCGTTCGGTGTTCAACTAGTTTTGTAGGTATATAAGCTCCTTTGTCGTGACCAACTCGATTTTTTTTATAGTCGGCCGAGGCAACTGGCCAGGTCGAAAAGGTACCGTTGGAGGTTGGATATAAGTAATTTCAATTTACTGAATACTGAATACCGAAATTCTATTTATTATTATTATCATTTTTTTTGTACTATTTTACTTTCCTCACAGTCGAAATGAAAAGTAGAGTATCTAACTTGGGTGAGATTACCCATTCCCCCTCGAACTATTGACGGGTGAAATGAGTCACTTTCCACCCTTGGTTATCAATCTACTATTATTCACAATATTTAAAAACTTGCAGAACATAAGTAGCTCAGTTATGTGAGTAGAATCAAACCTTGCATTAAAAGCCCGATGATCCGTCAAAAATATGTCATTAAGCATAAGGTCGATATATACATATTATATAGAAAGAAAGAAAGAAAGAAGAAAAACATTTATTCGTGACATTTTTACAAATAAAAGAAAAAGAAAAAAGGAAATAAATTTTGTCACGAAATTGTCCCAACTCAGCATGATGTCAACCTTATACGCTACAGCTGTAAAGATTTTTATTTTTATTTATGTCTTTGACTTTACGTTACATAAATAGGGCTAAAACAATGGCTACGCAAGTTATGAAACACAAACGTTTTTACCTACCTACATTATTTAAAAGGTTGTAAAACGCATAGCTCAATAATTTATTGGAAATGAATATAAAATGTCCTTCGGTGCACTGTGTACATATATAATTATGTAAACGAGCAAACATCTTTACATCATATTAAATTACCCCAATGTATCTCGTGTATTTTTTTGGGATATTCATAATTCATATGAAATGTTCGGCGCTCTACAAATTATCCTTTCATTCAACAGGCGGGGCTTGGATGAGATACAGAAAAATCAAAAAAAAAAAAAAAAATCAAAATCATTTATTCAGTAAATAGGCCGCAATGGGCACTTTTACACGTCATTTTTTAAAACTACCAGCGCTTTCGGAAAGACCATCATTGCCAAGAAGAATGCGCCGCAAGAAATCGGCGATAAAGGAGAACATTTGATGAATAACATTATGCAAAGGGAAGTTTAGTAATCTAGACACGCTGTAGCGTGTCAAACCAAGTTCAAAGAAAAATAAACAGGCGACTCAGCAGCCGTGTGTGTTATTTCTCAAACCATTTGGAGCTACTTTTGACTCCGGAGCTCAAAATCAATCTAACTCTGTCTTTTCTGGCATAATTTTTTCTCTCTTTTTTGGTTCATTCCTAACTAAAAGCTCTGGTAGTGATCCCGTAAAGTGATATTTTCGCCTTTGTACCTTTATCTCAATGGTTGTCGATTGTGTTTCTTTCTTTATTTATGCATATAATAATGTGCTTACATTATTACATACAACCCTAGGGCTTTAGCTATTTTTCATTCATTCTACATAGGTAAGTTATCTCTTATTTGATTAATCAACTCATATTCTTTATGTTGTACATGAATCTCTGTTTTATAATGCAGTCACTATACAATAGGTACTTACTCTTAAAAAAATTGGTTTGTTGGTTAAACGAGCCAAGTAACATTTTGAGCTTTAGTTTATCCCAAATTATTTGTTAATATTAAACTTGGCTCCCATTTTCATTTGTGTTTTGATGGAACATAATAATACTGGTAGGTAAGGTACGATAAACGTGATACTATTCCTGGAATAGAGAGAGAAGCGGATATTGATTTAACGGTATTATAGGTCCCTATTTTAAGCGTAACAGGCGACAAGTGACAGCAACTAACGTTTCAAATTTCGTAGTCTTGGGTTAGTCTAAGTAACTATTGGTAGTGCCACGGGAATTGATTGAATGATTACACACACAGCTACATGTAGTACTGATTGCATTAAAAGAGAATGAATGAAATGAATGAGTGAATGTCAAAATCCCGCTGTCATTGCATGTCATTTTCTTGTGTGCGTGACCTGAACTATGGTGGCACCACCTGTATACATGTACCTACTCTTCCAAGTACTCTTCCTATACTTAACTTTGAACATGAAACTACCTTGAGACTCACTCATAGGTATTTAATGAAAAAACCGGACAACTCACGTCTTAAATCGAGTTTAGCTCGACATGTTTAGGGTTAATTCGTAGCTCTTCCGTAGTAGCCGTGGGGTGTTGTCGCGCGCAGTGCGCGTGTTGCAGCAGCCGCCGAGTCACTTTGCTCTGGGATGAAGGGCTAGGAATTAGCTCGGAACATGTCGAGCTAAACTCGATTTAAGACGAAAGTTACCCGGTTTTTTCATTAAATACTCTTACTATAATCAAATCGCAGCTCATAACTCGATTAGCCAAAGCAGTTTCAGTGGTCCTCCTCACAATCTTGTCTGCGCTCTAAACTTTTTCCATCAGAGCAAAGAAAAAATAATTTCCTTTGGTTTCCTCGCTTAGCTTCGGCGTTAATTTGCCCTTTCATTATTCCAGCTTTTTATCGCCACAGCGTTTGATTCATTAATAAAGTCTTGATAACTTTCAGGCACTAACTTGTTCCAACAGGGAAATTAATGACACTGTTTTAATTTCCCGGAGGCAAATCACCTCCGCGTCGGAATGGAGCGATGCGCGAATTAGTTTTGCTATAAGTATCTAATTGATATTGTTTCTCACGGCTTATCAATTGATGCTATTTAAGTTATTTTGCTTTTTAATCCACCACTGGCGTTTTGATAGGGACATTGCTGAGAAATCTTCAAAATATGTAATTATAATGTGATATTAAAGTCAAAACTCATAATTATTATGGTTATCTTATTTTTCTCGTTTGGCAATATGTCCTTGATATAGGACCTGAGATATTCGAGGCCCCACCGTAAAAATGACCAGCAAGCCTCGATTCAAATTTTTTTTTTTGCATTTCCTCACAAATTAAGCAATTTCAAATTTTTCATTCTAAATTTACTTACATGATTTATATAAACGGAGATATAAAATGCATGACATGTCAGTACCCTTATAACACTTATATTTTAAACTTTCAGAAATTCAAAGTTTGTAGTCAATCTACATTATGCACTTGCTTTGAATTTAGCACACAGAAACTTAAATATCCCAGTGTCTAATCAAAGTTTGTAATTGTTTTGCATCGGACGGATTAAACTTTGGATGCAGAAACAGAAAGCATTTAATTGCTCCAACAGAAGGCAGATCCATAGTAAAAGGATGACATAGGTAGACGTAGTATTCTCATCTTGAAAAGGAGCCACGGATGAGTTCCAAACATAACTGTCGTTAATCGACTATTAATACCTGTATGCTCCTGTGTCTGTCTATATAACATTTTACAATTAGTCCAGTATTACTTCCCTTTATATCTTTGATTGAAGGTTGTTCGGCTGCAACCGTGTCTAATCTAAATACAAAATAACTGGATACAGATGGGTAAATATTCCAGTTATGATTTAAGCCTCGGTCTCGCATTTTGATAGACGTTTCATTAGCCTGATTCCATTCGGCTGCGGTGGCGACGTTACTTCGAATGATTTCCGTCAGTGGACCAATCAGCGCTCTGTTGTAAAACAATGCGATGTTATTTTGGGAAAGTGCACTAGTGCACTTAGTGCAGTGTTATAGTTGTCGCTAATCTTACTTCAATAAAAGACAGTTACGATTTAATTAATCTCAATTTAATTAAAATTAACTGTTTCTGTACCCACGAATAACGTTTCTTCGATGTAGCCTGTCTTATGTATATTGTTTTTTTTTTATTACAGACGGTAAGTTCATTGATAGATTCTGATAATTAACTTTAAAGACCAAATGAAAAAAAAACCATTTCATTATCATTCGTATATTAAGAGAAATTACAAAATTCACAAATTTGACGAGTGATATGACGTGACATAGGAATAAGAGAAATGTCAAAATAAATCACTTTTATATATAACTTTATTATGCTAAATTAAATACCTACGCCACACAAACGATTTTCCAAATCCATACTAATATTATAAATGCAAAAGTGTGTGTGTTTGTCCGTCTTTCACGTCGAAACGGAGCGAAGGATTGACGTGATTTTTGGCATAGAGATAGTTTATGGGCCAGAGAGTGACATAGGCTACTTTTATCTCGAAAAAATGCACAGTTGCCGAGGGAACAGCGCGCGATAACCGAATTCCACGCGGGCGAAGCCGCGGGAAAAAGCTAGTCGGTTCATAAAGATGGAGCACCTATCTACTGAGTTAAGAAACAAAATATATTCGACCTAATTAAGAATCTTGTTTTTTGAAATCAGTTAAAAAACTTCGATCTGAAACTTCACAATAATATTCTGTACAACCTTTTTAATAATAGACACCATCAAGCACTAATAGGTACATTTGGGTTAAGACCATGGCTCACAGACACGATATTGGGTAGTGAGTCTGAGTCAATATGACGTTATTTACCGACGTCACCTGGATCGGGGCTATAGCATAAGCCGCATAGCCGCAATATTTATGAAGATTCAACAGCTACTGAAGATTCGGACTTTGAATTATTAGTATTAAATGTGCAGTAATTTTTTTTTTGATAAAAATATTTTTAATAAAACTTTATGGTTAACTAGCGAGCGACCCGCCTCGGTTTCGCACAGATGAAATTTTCTAACAGAAGTTCTCTAATCTAAGGCACTTCACATTTATTGTCGGTTGTCGGTTGAGGTATTGTCGGGACTGCCATTGACGACTAGTCTCAAAATAGCAAAGCTGGGTACCTATTATATTAGCATTAGTAAACCACCACCACCATATACCAAAATCATAATATTAAGGATCATATTCTCCTTGCTAATTGTCACATATTTGCTGTGACTTATTTTTTAAAAGTGTTTTTATAATAAAAGGACACGTCAAGTTCGTTTACCTTCTTTCTAATAATAAAAAAAGAAACGAATTACAGGCATCGGGTGAAACATATTTAAATACTACTTTTAGGAATCAGAAGCGGATATGAAATAAAAAAAAACAATTGTCAGGCTAGTTTACTTAATATTTCAATTACAAATTAATCAATCGCATCAAAAATCACACACACTATTTTAAAGGAAACAATCTCCTACATCCACACGATAATCAAAGAAAATAGCCACAAAACCACTTAGCTGAAATCCGTGACGAAACCAACCAAACCACCTCTCGGTGCGAGCGTTGACTGGCAAAAAGTCCGGTAAACTAACTGACACATAGTTTTATTGGAGTTGGCGTGACGTCGCAGCCTCCTACCGTACGAATTTTAGTGCTACCCTAACACTACATGTTAAACATCTAAGACTTCAGAACAAATATTCATACTTTTCACACAATGTCCGCCCAGATCGAGGATCGAACGCTGGACTTTAAGGGCTTTTTTACACAGCGTTTTTTAAGGCGCCGTCGCGCGCATTTGTATCGATAGGAACGCGATACAAACGCGAGTTGTATGGCTGCTCTTTGGAAAAAAAACGCGCAGTTAACGCGCGTCGAGGGTGCGTTTAAAAACGAGGTGTGCAAAGGCTCAAAGCTTTGTAGTCTGGTTAACATAAATCTGATCTAATCACTAGGCCAGGGCTTCCCAAACTGTGCGTCGCGACGCCCATTGTCCGAGGGGCGTCGCGTGTCGATCACTTTTTAACCGACTTCAAAGAAGGAGGAGGTTCCATGTTCCAATGTTTGTATTCTTATTTATGTTTTGATTTCGTTCTTATTTTCTAATAAAAATTATAAATGTCCAAATAGTGTTTTACTGATAACTTGTTAAATACTAGGCTAGTACTAAAATTGGTACGAATTTGGGCGTTTTCAGAAAAAGTTATAGAAACGACATTTTTAGATTTGGATGAAATTTCGTTTTCCTACTCAGAATTAGGAGCACTTTCGATTGTAATAGGAGAAAAATAGTGTCACAGGTTTTTCATATAATTTTGTGTTATCCATTACATTACCGATGCAGAAACGTGTATGAAAACGGAAACGTAATGGAATAAAAAACCTTGGGACACTTTTTTTCTCCTATTACAATCTAAAGTGCTCCTGATTCTGAATAGGAAAGCGAAATTTCATCCAAATCTTAAAAAAAGTCGTTTCAATAACTTTTTCTGAAAACTCCCATTTTCGGGGGCTGGGTTGAGGGCGTCGTAAAAAAATGGCAAGTCCCAAGAGCGTCACAGTACAGATAAGTTTGGGAAGCCCTGCACTAGGCTATCCGGCTGTTGAATAGTATCAAAAAGCTAATTGCTTCCTTACATATGCCTTGTAAGAAAAATACGGAGCCGTTCCTCGGCTTTGAGTAAGAGAACTTAGTTTGTTGAACAAACATTGCATGTTAGTGCTACAGTTTGTGACGGTTAATGTGTCAGAACTCCTGGCAGACTTTAACTAGTAAGACGTAGTGTGACTTGGAAGTTACTCGAGTATTAAATTTCGTTAGTAATGTACCTTGTAGTTGCACAGCATTGAACATCAAAACACAATAAAGACTCAAATTCATAGTGAAATCAAAGGATAACTCACATCTTCAATCGAGTTTAGCTCGATATGTTTCGGTCTAATTCATAGTCCCTCTTCTAGGAGCACATGCCACGGCGGCTGCTGCGTACCAGTATACACAGTCTCATATAAATGTACTGCCACAGTTCTGCACGCCCGACTGCTCGACGAAGCTAATGCCGGCACACAACTACCCACGTTTTCATTGACATTTTTATTATTATCAACTGTAGGTTAGCACACAACACTAACAACATCACTCTGTAAAGGCACGTTCACACTAGCCACAATAAACGACACAACTACAGTAAAGAGTCATTTAGACAGAGCGGAAAATAATGAATGAGTCGCGGTACACTACCGTCGATGGTCGATTCGTACTATTCACCCTGCTTAAAACCACTAAATCAATTTACAAAATTATGTGTGTAGGTAGTTTTAGAGCCTGGGCTCGGTTCTGGGCTGGGCTGCGAGTTGGGCTGGGCTGGGTTTGTGGGATAGTAAAAATGAGGGTGGAAACTTGTGTGGAAACTTCGTCATTTCTAATTCAAGGCAGACGAAGTCGCGGACAGAAAGCTAGTACATCATATAATTATAATGGTGCTATTTTCTTCATTTATCTAAATCAATTCAATTATTTTTCACTTTTCAGGCTAATATTATCTAGTTTGATTTTCAAATTAGATTGTCAAATTGAAATCTAATGATAATTCCTTGACAAAGTTCGTTTGAAGAAAACGAGCGGATACTAGTATCTTTGTGCAGTCGTACGCACTCTATAGTCCAGCCCAGCGTCTTGAAACCCCAACCAATTTTTCAGTCGCCGGGACCATTCAGTTAAACCAACGTAGCCTGCGAGGTCATTGCCCCGATTACTGTCACAACCGTCACGCGTGGCACTAAACAAATAAGCAAATTGACGCCACGACCCTTTTTGAGTAAACGCATTATGCCCTACTCTTATTTCGGGGGAGGCTTATTTGATGTGACTGAACGAGCTTTCAGGTATGAGTAAACTTAGGCTTAACTGCCTTTGGCGCCATTGGGTATCAAGTTTCGGTTACGTTACAAACTATAGGTACCTATTATTCAAACTGCTGCTCTTGTTACGGCCTGTGACTGTGACAAAATTCAGATATAACGTCACTGTATATTTCGCAAGCAATATTTTGAGAACAATATTATAATGGTATTGAAATTATCATGGCTTTATTAAGTTTTTTTTCATCTCGTTGCACGGCTTGGTAGCTTTTAAAAGCCAACAAAAAAGTTTATAAAAATAATATATAACTAATAATTACAAACTTTTCATCATCATCATCCTCCCAGTCTATATACTCGTATAACTAGTAAGGTTGGCAACGCGTCTGCAATACCCCTGGTGTTGCAGATGTTTATGGGCGGTGGTGATCTCTTACCATCAGGAGACCCATTTGCTCGTTTACCATCCAGTCAAATAAAAAAAAAATAATAAAAAAAAAAAAAACTCCCACTGCTGGGCACAGCTTAGGACTCCTTTCAGAGAAGATTACTAATGTATGGGCAAAAAACTTTTCCAAAGTACCTATCACATCCCAAAATATTTTACTCAAATTATCATTTGGCAAAAATTCATTTGCTAAAATATGTACCTTATCGTAATTTTACAGTTAGTAATTTTTTTTGGCAAATTATTGTTTCATAATTAATTAGTCATGTTTCATATTACCAAGTATTATTTAGTCAAATTTATCGTTTGGCATAACGTATACTCTTCCCAAAACATAGCATGGCTTAATAACCTACTTTTTACAAGCTTTTATTTAGTTTCACCTGTCTCGTTGTCTGTCTGTCTGTCTGTCTCTAGTCAAATCTTGCAAGTTAAATTCGACCAACTTCCACTAGTCTGATTGACTTGAAATTTGGCATACTCACAGTGTGGCATACTTATGTAAATCACGTGACAATACAATAATCTAGTAGTGACATCCTAGTAGTCCAGCCAGGATCGTCCCCGCAGGACGGAACTCTCCAACGGTATAGCATCGACTTAAAATTTGGTATGCAAATGTAGTTTGGGTGACAATGCAAGTACAGTCAACAAAAAGTACAGACAGCAAAAAAAGGTTGTATTAAAAATGTTTTTTTTATGGTTAGGTTAGTTTCTAGTAGCAGTTCGTTCTGAGGGGGACGCAGTTCTAACCTAACCTAACCTATTTTTCTGGTAGCAGTTGGTTTCTAAGGATGGTTCGAGCGCAAAGTGTGTCATTTTGAACATTTTTTTTAAATATTATATTAGCCAATTATTGCTTAATAAATGTTTGTCGTATTAAAACTTGACAAAGTAAAATGATGCCAAATGATAATTTGACTTGTTTGGGAAATGAAACTACTGCAATGGGTACCTACTCCTCTCAGAGGTCTTAGGCGGTAGTTCCCGCGAGCCATATATAAATCCTTTTATTATTCATTAAAACACAAAATGTTAATTTAAGTTGCATTAGCATCTAGGTACCTATTATAATATTAACACTTAGAATAAATTCCAATGTTCTGTGTGCAATATATTTATACTAAATACATGTAACTAGTGATTTAAATATAAACTACACTGCGCTATAGAAAACGGCTACTATTTTGTTTAGCTCTCTAGCCTGAAATCTTAGAGCGAAAGGAGCTCGAGCGCGATTCTGTTTATATGTACTTAGACTTGTTGCGTTTGCCGGTTCACGCGAGTACAGTCACCAGCACCAATATCTGACACAACAAGCGTGCATAAGTCAAAGTTAAAGTCAAAATATCTTTATTCAATTTAGGCTATAACAAGCACTTATGAATGTCAAAAAAAAATCTACCTCCGGTTCGGAAAAACCTCTGCTGAGAAGAATCCGGCAAGAAACTCAACGAGGTATATTTTTTTAAACAGATTTACAATATTATTAAATGATATGTATACATCACAAGTATTTAACACGACTTTATTTTTAACACAGTAGGTTCGCTATTTGAAGGGATAAATATAAATATCTGAAACGACTCTATTTCTAGGGCCGGAAGGACGTGTCAGATATTTTTGCAGACTCCGCTGTGGCACATATGAATGCTGGTGACTGTACATAGTGGCTGTGTTATGGGTGTAAAAATGGCTATCAAAACATTACAGTTTTGTATATTATTTTGTTGGCTGTACTTGCAAGTTATTTAAGTTTCATGTCGATACCATAAATCGTTGAAGAATTACTTCCTCCTCAGCAGGCGATCCTGGCCGGATCTTCAGAATATTACTCCGAGTTCATTGTATTTCACCGAACTTAGGTATAACTACTTACATGTTACAGTTCAATCGGATGCTAAGAAGCGCTCGAAAAATGTGCAAATTTTGGAGCTACAATTTAATATACACAAACACACACAACACAATAAACATACATATATAAATTAATATACATTAAACTAGAACTTACATTGTTATGAGTGAATTCGTCGTCAAACTATGAACTTCTTAAAGTCTGCAGTTCCAAGTCACCCTAAATAATTTATGGTAAAACACAAAACATTGAAAAACATAATTTATGTTTGTCGTGCCATCATATTTTACCTCAATGATCCTAAGTACCTATGTATCAGAAACTGCAATGTCATATGAAATATAATATTGATTTGATAGCAAGCTCTAATGGATGCAATAACGTGAAAGGCGTCCCACAGCAGTTTAGCGTTCACAAGCCAGCAAAACCATTGAAACTCGACTTATATTTGCTCTGCCACTCTTTCTTTTTACTTCCACATGCGCCGGTAAAAATCGAAGAATAAAGCTTCAATAGCATGGTCGGATACTCCATTCAGAACCTTTTAGCAAAAATACCGTCGGCTTTTACACAATAAAAGAACAATCAAAATCGTTGGAGGCATATTTTAAAGCTTCGCTACGGCCGTTACTCACCTTTACGAGCTCTAAGTCGTTTTTAAGCGAGTTAACTAGCACGCAATCTCGGCTGTGAGAATGTTTCGCACAGAATTATTTATCTTTGAGAGCATTCTCGAACTCGCCAAAAGCATAAAGACTCCCGGGCACTTGACGACTTGTGAAATCGCACCGCTGCCTTCCATTTTCTAATTTGCAGCTTGCTCACTCGAAACAGTCTCGCATTTCTAAATAACTGAAGCCTAAGAACATCCTTGTAGATATGCTACGTCTGAAGAAGTGGCTGCCATTTAGATATATTACAGTCTTAACGAAACAAGTGAAAATTGGATTCTTTTACCCGGAAACATTAGAGCGCTACCTATGTGTCTTTAACTGGGCAAGAATGATGCAGCAGCAACTTGTTCTAATGTACTTAATTATAACTTCTATTAAGTAAACATGTTCAAAAAGTTTACTATACATTTTCACATTGGCATGGTCGATTTTATACCGACTTTCAATGTTTTCGGTTAGTTAGTCGAATCTTCTCAAATTAAGAGGAAACACAAGGGCCGTTTTTCCATACAATCGTAATCCCCTGTTTTCTCCCTGGATAATGCCAAAAAATCTATAGCCACTATTTGGCATGTCCCTATGTGTTTCTTTTTTTCATTAATTTATTATTAAAAGAGATATAAACCATATACACATAAAAGATAAGAAAACAAATTTGACTAGATTATATAAAAAATCGGCCAAGAGCGTGTCGGACGCTCGATTTTAATGAAAATTTGCACTTTAAAGTTGAATATTTCGCAAAAAAATCAATGAATCGAAAAATCGTCATTGCAACCTCCTAATGATTTTGAAAGACCTATCCAACGATACCCCCAACTACAGGGTTGGATGAGAAAAAAAATCACCCCATCTACGTCTATGGGAGGTACCTTAAATTTTTTTTTCAATTTTTTTATTGTACCATTTTGTCGGCATAGATTACATATATATCCGTGCAATATTACAGCTTTCTAGCATTGATAGCAAAACCGCGGACGGACGGACAGACAGAAAGACAGATATGGCGAAACTATAAGGATTAAGGATTTTCCGTTTTTGCCATTTTGGCTCCGGAACCCTAAAAAGGAAAACATAGGGACACGGCCAAAGCCTTTCTTTAATTATTAATTAAAAAATTAGTTAAATAGGTCAAGTTTTGGAGAACAAATCAGGGGACTACGAAACGTTGATTTTAAATACTTTTAATAGGTATTTTCGGTCCAAGTTGCAGTTGTCTCTATCGCGCTCTGCTCGCGGTTGTTCGGGCACTGCGCGATAGCAATAGACTTTACAAATATCTATTTTTCAATTCTCTCGCTCTTAATTGGAGTGGCATGCGTTTCAAACCTCAATTAAAAGCAAGATAATCAAAAGGTGCCAATGAACAGATAATCGTCAATACTCGTTAAATGTCTTGTTCTTATTAGTTACTTTTTATTAATCCTTAATTTACTGTCATCATCATCATCCCAGCCTATATACGTCCCACTGCTGGGCACAAGCTTCCTCTCAGAACAAGAGGGCTTGGGGCATAGTTCCCACGCGGGCCCAGTGCGGATTGGGAACTTCGCACGAACCATTGAATCGCTTCGCAGGTTTGTGCAGGTTTTCTCACGATGTTTTCCTTCACCGCAAAGCTCGTGGTAAATTTCAAATGTAATTTCGCAAATGAATTTCGAAAAACTCAGAGGTGCGAGCAGGGGTTCGAACCCACGACCCTCTGCTTGAGAGGCGATAGGTCAAACCACTAGGCCACCACGGCTTCCACGGCTTTAATTTACTGTATTCATTAATATTTTAGAAGCCCAGTAATAATAGGATTAAACAATGCACAAAATATTATTAGGCGATAATTTTATATTAGCCGATACTTAAACGGTTTACCTTGTCATCCTTACTAATTTACGGCTTCCCGTTTTACATTAAAATTGAGAACCATTATCTTTTAACTCAGATTAGATCTATAAATACCCAATTACAAAGGATTTTTGTAGATTTACACAGCTTAATTAAACAAATTGAACTAAATACTGAATATTTTATTATGAAGTTTTGTTAAGATTTTTTCTTATAATTATGTACCTATATAAAACTCTGTAGAGTATTCCAGAAAAAAATATTAAAAACAAGAAAATATTCACGTGAAAATATGTTGTAAGAAAGAATTCATTTCTAAGAGAAGAATTAAATTAAATAACGTGTATAAGAAAAAATACACATTTTTTCTTTGGGTTTTATTTTGTTAGTGGTAAGTCGAATATCACGAAGAAATGGGGAAAATTCGGGCACATAAATAGCTGGAAGGTCACCCTTCGTCCGTTAGCACCCCACATAATGAAAAAGCGACCTTCATCCAGCCCAGTAATCTTTATCATCTACAGAAAAATATTAAAGAAAATATAAACAAGTTTGTTCACAGATACACGTACATGCGTACTTTCATATTAGGGCGTATGTGCACTACAAGGACCGGACCGGGAAAAAATGGTCCAGAATCAGGTAAAGTAAAATTTCGGACGGTATAATTACGTATGGTGCACAAAATAGTATGTAAATTTATGGCGCGCTATATCCGATATAAATTTACATACTAGTTTGTGCACTATACTTAATAATACCATCTGACATTTTACTGTTCCCCATTCCGGGCCGTTTTTTTCCGGTCCGGTCCTTGTAGTGCCCTAGCGCATTTAGTCATCATGTTTAGCTAGAAAAGTCCACTGTTGAATAAAGACCCTTGCACGACACAGTAATCGACAACGCGCCGCTTGAACCCACCGGTTTCCGGCTACTCTCGAAGTCGTCAGTTCGCCTAGTGCGAGACCTAGTACTTCGCCTTCCGGCTTGTGGTGCGTAAAGTCACATGAGGTGCGGAATAAAATCCCACCCGGAAGTCCGAAACTCATTTCCGTTAAATAAAATCTTAAACAAGTTTCTTTGTAAATTTGACCCTTATTTCCTTAAAACCAGCGCGTAATGGGCTGTTAGTAGCTGTTAGGATCGCTGCTATAAAGTGTAGGTATCTCCTTATTATTAATCACTTCAGTTAATTAGTTACTAGGGTTTCGAAATTCAAGCCTTCACCAAAATACAATGTTATATCGAATGTTTGATATCTTTTTATTAAAAAAGGAATTTCAATAGTACTGTAATGTTGACTGCATTGTCCTTGAACTTTAAACTATCCTGCCAAAAAAAACCGGCCAAGATCGTGTCGGACACGCCCAAGATAAGGTTCCGTAACCATTACGAAAAAATCAAGTAGTATTTTTCTAAGGATTTCGTATTGTGTACGCCCCACTTTACGTCTATGGGAGGTATCCTAAACAATTTTTTTTCTTTCACTTTTTAATTTATCACTGTCGGCGAGACTGATAAATGTGAAATTACAGCTTTCTAGTACTAACGGTTTCTGAACTTAACCGCGGACGGACACACAGACAGACGGACAGACATGGCGTTGACTACGGAACCCCAAAAAGAGACAAAAATTTACATGCAAAAATTTTGGCCAAACATGAAACAGTCAACTACTGATCAATACGGCCAAAGTTACAAAAATATGTCTACAGGACTTTATTAACTTAACATTAAGGTCATAATATTATATACATATTTTTGTAACTATCGCCCTATCGATATCTTTCTAGTTAACTGTAATAGTAGATAAACTAGCATAACTCTAATGAGTAAAAGTAGAAAAACCTTTTCCATAATAAAATTATGGCGACCGAAGAAATATTCTCCATATCGTATATACACGTATATCTTTATTATGTATATTATTTACTTACCAAGTTGTAACCTCATAATCACGCCTCATGTGTTAGTAGGTATGACATAGTTCGTGGTACGTGTCGTATGTAGGTACTCCTACAACATGAATAGTTAGGTACTAATTAGTCGAAACTCGATCTAGGTTTGGAGATTAGACAAATATAGGCAACATGTCATACAAGTACAGTCACCTGCAAAAATATCTGACACGTCCTACCGGAAATAGAAATAGAGTCGTATCTGATATATATACGTACGCTTTGATGTGTCAGGTGTTGGTGCTGGTGACTATATAGCCTTAGGTTTTTATCTGTGAGTATAGAAATTTTGTCGGATAACAACTGTAAAAACTAGTGATGTAACAGAGGCGGAAGTAGATGCGGAGGCAAAAAGATTCGCCTCCGTGGATGCAGGGGTTGACGTAGACATAGACGGAGGAAAAAGTGGAAGTGATAAAGGTATAAATTCATGATTTATTAAAGTAACACACATACCCACACACACGTGTTTAACCAGTAAATCGCAATGCAATCGTAACGTCCAAGTCGCCTGCCTACTGTACTCCAGAGTTAGTGGAGTCTATCTGGAACTCGAACAATGGCTGACTAGATTACACGGAGTTACCAAGTTGTACCTGATATGCATAGCACTAAACACTACGTGGCTATCAGCGCGATACGTGATCCTTTGTGCCCGGGCAGGCTTGGTTGCGTAAATAAGAAACGCAAGGGTTCTAGGGCCAAGGGATATCTTGGTTTGAACGTGCAGCCAACACTTAATAGTGTTTGTGCTAAAGGTAGCATGACTACTAGTAAAAACCGCATTGATGTTTTATTTATCATCCGCTTCGGATTTTGGAGTTCATGAAAAGGATTTTCTAAGATCTATTTTTTAATTTTTATTTGGTCCGTGTTTTTCATCCCCATCCAGCAACCTGATTTTGACAACATTTCCACTGTACATGTAAAACATTTATACTTGAAGCGACGTTTCAAATGTCCTCAATGAACTCTAAAAAATGATAATTTTTTATGCAATAACAGTCATGATAAAATAGATACCAGAACTTCTAACACTACGTTAACTAGCGACTTGTTTTACTGAGAATAAAATAAATAAAGCAGCTAATTTGGGACATGTATAATTTGGGACATGTACAAATACAGTCATGTCACGTATAATGCTAACATAATTATTATATACGCAGGAATCCCATTAGAAGCTAAGCTATATATATAGTTATATTTGTTATTATTCTAACGAGTATTCTAATTAAAATTATTATTATGACAGGATAACTAAGTAAGAGTAAAGGTAAAAATAATATATCCTGTTATTCATAACAATCGCTTCTGTAGGCAGGCATATTACTTATGTTTACTTACTGTGACTTTTATGTATTACAGGGATAGATATAATTGTAGCTGAATTGTGCGTATTAGATTCAACTATATTCAAATAAATGGTAGGCACATTTAATTAAATTCGGCAGAAACATTCAACCCCCCACAGACAATAGCCGCATAACCTAATCAACACGCTGGCTGGTATTAATTTGAACCGTGGAATGTATTTTAATTTAAAATTGGAGCCCCCACCATTTAAATAACTGACGCAGCGCCTACTTCAATCCCCCAAGCCGTCGTAAAGTAGCAAAATTTCACTTTTCCACTTTTTTTATGCGGCAAAAATTATCCGAAAGCTGATTATTATTCACGACGAATGTTACTTCTTTGCATTGAGTGAGTGAAGAGGGAAATGCGAAGTGGCGAGGCGTGCTGTATCGGCGCCGATCGCTGTCGCAGCGTGCGGGCCGGGTCTGTATCGGCCCCAAATATCTTGTTGGAGTACTACTGCATGCTTTTATTGGTATGGCAATCCAGGATGTGAGGAATGTGGGCTAGAAATAATTAGTTGCCGTCGAATAGGTGACTCTAAAACAAAACAAATGATGAATAGAATATAATATTATTATTAAATAGAATATTTGTTTTAGGAGGATTATTTTATCTATCTTTATTCTAGTCTAGACTAAGAAAGAGGCATCTAAACTTTATTTTAGCGTTTGTATGTAGAGTCATACAAAGTAATATAAGAAACTATTCATTAGTAGTCTTTGGAACTATTCAACCGATTTAATTTTGAAACATTCGTTTAGGTAGATACAGTCGAGTTCATAAACTTGTGAGCAAACATTTGATCAAAAATATCTGAACACGCTTCCACGCCGTTAAAAATAATCGTGTTCAGATATTTTTGATCAAATTTGTGCTCACAAGTTTATGAACTCGGCTGTACTGATAGAAAGTTCCAGTATTCCAGATCAACATAGTATTTTTTACTGCGGAAAAGTGCGAGGTGTCCACGGGACACAAACGAAGTCACGGACAACAACTACCTAGTCAGTCACTAATTTTAGGTATAATTTATAACTATAATTTTAGGAGTATTCGGATTAAAAAATATATATACGGCTAACGACGAAAAGCACATACGAAAAGTAATATCATAAATAATCATAACTAGCTGTTGCCCGCGGCTTCGCCCCGTTGTATTTTTTCTGTATTTTCTTCCATAAAAACATTCTCCTGACGGTAACGAACACTACAAAAAAAGAATTAGCGAAATTGGACCAGTCGTTCCCGAGTTTTGCGCTTAGCAACACATTTTAAGATTAATTTTTATTTATATTTCGGATTAAAAAATATATATACGGCTAACGACGAAATTTTTTTTAAATTTCTTTCTTTCTTTCTTTCTTTCTTTTAAGATTCATTTTTATTTATATAGATAGATGTTATAATTTTGCATAAGCCATTAGGAATTGATCACTCGAGCAAATTAGCTTTTGTTGATAAGTAGGTAAGTCTTTTTGTTCTTGTATTTATACTTCAGTATTCTGTGCTTCGATACTTATGGTAAGTAACTAACTTGCTTAACCTGTAATCAAACCAGTAGCGTAGCGTTTAATTATGAATAATTTGAAGAAAATACAAATCTTTACATATTGTTGCATAATTTCATACTTGATCACGTTCATGACTTACTAGCATTAACTAAATCTAACCTAATTACTTACATCAAATCCCACTTCAGTTCTTATGTATTTTTTTCTCGCTATTACCAGGCAGCCATGATGTTTTACGGCATAGTGTTAATGAAGACTTTTTTTTTAATTGCTCGAGTTGAGAGCCGCGCCGGCGCGTCTATCAGCCTCCATCGAGGATATGTCGAGAGCCCCTGACAATGGCGTCGATTCGTAATTAAAAATGGCGGACCATTTTTATCGAACGGCTATGGATTCTAATAAAAGAGCGCAGTATTTTCGAAACTGCTTCACTTTAATAAATCCACGTGAAAGTTTCAATAAGAATTAGTAGTAACCTCGCGGGGTTTTGAATCTTTAGTTATCGATATTGCTTTGTAATATTTCTTAAATGAAAGGTAATTAAAATAAGTTATTATGTAATGATCAAATTCTTTCATTTAGATATATTTTTGTCTCTGTCTAACATATTATTTCTAATGTTAGATGATGATGATTATATGATAGTGTACATTTTGCTAAGGAGCAGACTCTGTTAACACTGGATACTCATAGATACCTACAATTTTGTACGGAACTCTGGGATGCGTGAGTCCATCTCGAATTTGGCCGGTTTTTAACTTCACGTAGTAACCATTTAGAATAACATCTTTCTTATGTTTATTAGGTACTATGTCATCCTTTTGAGATACCGAATCTTCTTCGGAGAGAACGCACTGGCGCGTCATTGCGTCATGCTCGATGGCCGACAAAAATACCTGCAACAAACATTGAAACCACGCACTGAGCAGAAGCAAATAAAACATAGTCGAAGTCTGTTGAGCTTGTCGGCTGTAATTCCACCAGGGAATGCAACAACTCGTTAATTTTGGCTGAGCAATCGATAAATAGCCGCACTGTCCCACGGCGATGCTGTCGTCGGAGCTCAGTTTTAAGATATTACATGAACAAGAAGTAAGAACCACGGAGGACATTATAATATGTTGTTTCACAGATTTAATGTAGGTACACACCTACAAGGTTCTTAATGAATATTGTCGTCCGTCTTTTACGGGTAGATTTTTTTGTAACACAACTGAAAGTATAATATACTGAGCGGCAAAAAATGGGGCCCTCATATTTATGCAGAATCGGTAATTTTGTATGAAGGGTGGGCCAAATTTTGTGCCGCTGAGTATATTTAGATCGAAAATACAAACTGAGACATGGATACACAGAAAAACCAGAAAAAGAGACCAACGCTGGGAATCGAACCCAGGTCCTCAGCAATCTGTGCTGCGTGCTATAACCCCTACACCACCGCTGGACAGTGGTTTCGATATGGTTTCACGGGATACCCGTAAAAGTAGCAAATTTGGAGTTGAAATAAAAAATACAAAAAGACTCCAAAAAACCAATCATATATTTAGATCCTTACTAACTAGTTCTACTAATATTATAAATTCGAAAGTTTGTGCGTGTATGTTTGTTACTCCTTCACGCTAAAACGGCTGATCGGATTTTAATGAAGTTTGGTACATAGGTAGATAGCTTGACTGTGGAAGAACACATATAGACTCATGAAATTTGGCATGATTGTTTTTAGTGTAACGTAACTGCATTGTCAATGGAAAATCCCGATTTAGTTTTTGGGGATTCCCAAGACAATTTAGTAAAATCTCAGAATTTCTCTTTTTAAGGTTTCATAGTCAACTAGGAACCCTTATAGTTTCGCTATGTCTGTTCGTCTATCTGTCGGTCCGCGGCTAAGCTCAGAGACCGTTACTACTGGAAAGCTGTTATTTGGCATCATTGGTCACGCCGACAGGGGTATAATAAAAATAAAAATACAAATTATGGTACCTCCCATTTCCCATAGATGTAAAGTAGGGGTGATTTTTTTTTCTCGACTAACTATTATAGTGTGGGATATCGTTAGATAGGTTCTTTAAAACCACTGGGGGGTTCCTAAGATGATTTTTCTATTTAGTGATCTGTTTGCGAAATATTCAACTTTAAAGTGCAAATTTTCTTAAAAATCGAGCCCCCCCCTCCCCCTCTAAAATCTAAACTGTTGGGTGAAAAAATTTGAAAAAAATCAGAATGGTAGTAAATTATATCAAATTTACAAGGAAAATTATAGCGACTAAGGTTTCTGAGAGCTATTAGTAGTTTAAGAGTAAATAGCAGCCTAAGGTATAAAGTATACCTAAACTTGGAAGATTCCGTACACAATACGGAATCCTTAGAAAAATATTATTTGATTTGTTCGTAATGGCTACGGAACCCTATCCTGCGCGTGTCCGACACGCTCTTGGCCGGTTTTTTCTTATTTATTTCATTAATCCTATAGTCGCTTATTTTTTATAATCTGCACCAGATACTTCAATTTAATCTCACCATAACCAAACAAAAACCTTATCAACGCGTATGTCCAAAAGTTCCCAATTTCCCTCATATCTCCGGAGAAACGCGTTGCGATAAGCCCGCCACACAAAAGGAGGTTAAAATAACCTCTTTATCTCAAAATTGTATTTGCAATATGAAACGTTACCCATTTTCTTGAGAAAATCCGACATCAAATGCCGCGAAATGTTTTCTTTCAGGACTCCGCCGGAGTGTGAGCTCCTTTGATGAGCGATACATTGATTCCTAACACGCCGCGCAATTTTCTCTAATAGAGAAGCTTTGCGATATTCGCTGGGAAATATCTGTAACATGGCTGCCAAACCCTCGTAAATTCCCTCACACCTTTTGGTAGCAAATCCAATAATGTGTGACCCATTTAAGTTTCTAGCCGCGCACCGATAACGTCTTTAAGTCGTGGTACGGAAAGAGTTACGGGGGTCAATTCTATTTGGTTACATGCGTTAGTGCTTGCCAATATTTTATGGTGTAACACATTATGGTTCTAATCGGTCGCAATAATTTTATTGTTACGTTTATTTCAGTTTCGAATGCAACCAGAGTTCATTCTCAGAGCAGTCAAATATATAGTCTGCTAATGATAAGACTACCTGTCTCCCCTTTGGAGTATCACTCTTAATCACTTCAATTCGCACTTTCATTTCTTTTAAAGTAGGTATCTAATCAAATAATACTTTAGCTTATCTCGCTGCCTTCATCCCTGTGCACTGTCTCACGACCACACGTTTCTGCAGCTCCGAGTGCAACAACGTTGGCATTTTATTTTCGTTTCTTTATTCTTTTGTGTGGTCACGAGATAATATTTAGCATCGCGTTTTTCTTCGCTTCAGCTTTACATCGCTGCTATTGCGTTAAAATAAACTTGTTCACTTCTTTTTCCTCCTACCTTTGTTTACTTTATCAGACGACGAAAGGCAATAAAGCAAAGAAGTACATTGCGAAATTCGTTTATGAATGAAATCTTGGATTCTTTCGCTTTATCATGGTCATTAAATTCTGATATTACTATTCAAATGTGATCTGCGTCAATTTTTTTGTAAGGTAGATAGGGTAAATCGACAATAACTGGCCACCTTAAATACACTTAAAATGAATTCTAGTCACCTATAAACAAAGTTAATTATTAGTATAAGGTGTCAATTAGTGGGGTGCCCTTCGAAGGATATAACAACAATAAAATTGATATAATGCAATAATTGATATAATTTTCATTTGATATAATGTAATTGATCTTAAAAACCAAACTTATTTCTATTAAGATTGGTTTTTGGAGTCTTTCTTTATTTTTTATATCTATTGTTATTAATTCAATTTGATTTACTTTGGGTTAGGTCAGGTTAGGTTCATATTATAAAAAACTTCTGTGAAGCTCCTATACTTTGAAATTATATCAAATTTTGTTATATCGAAAATACAAACTGAAACATAGATCACAGAAAAACCAGAAAAAGAGACCAGCGCTGGGACTCGAACCCAGGTCCTCGGCATTCCGTGCTGCGTGCTGTACCCCTACACTACCACTGGACAGGAGTACAGACACAAATTTCTTCTACGCACCACATATCTAAGCTTGTTTGTTTCTTAATTAGTCACTTTGATTTTTGGTGCATAGGAGAAATTTGTGTCTGTACTCCTATCCAGTGGTAGTGTAAGGGTATACGGCACGCAACACGGAATGCTGAGGACTTGGATTCGATTCCCAGCGCTGGTCTCTTTTTCTAGTTTTTCTGTGCATCTATGTTTCAGTTTGTATTTTCGATATGGATTTTACGGGATGACCGTGAAAGTAACAAAATTTGGAGTTGAAATAAAAAATACAAAAATACTGCAAAAACCAATCTTAATGTTGTTAATACAGTGAAATATATCTTAAGTTGTTATACTGATCATTAGACTTCCCAATTACTGGCCACCCTTCAATAACTGGCCAGTTTATACTAAAATGAATTCTGTCCCCTATAAATAGAATTCATTTTTAGTATAAGGTTGCCAGTTATTGAAAGGTCACCAGTAATTGACGATTTACTATATAATGGGACAATTGACATCAATTGTTCCAAGCTATTCGAATAAAGCAAAGGTTGAACTTAACAAGGAATAAATATCCTTAAACAAATAAATAATATACACATTAAGCTTAATACATTTTAAACCTCACGAAATATCCAATAATTCCAAACAAACATTTTTTTTTCCATAGACACATGAGCTTCATAGTCAGGTTTTCTAACCTCTAGAATAGCTGGTCGTCTAGTAATGTTTCTCATTGTATTCCATCGTTATTATTCTCTATTTTTTAGCTCATAACTAATAGCTTATCAACACATTGATATTACTTGGTTGATCAAAGTCAAGCGCGAGGGCGCACCCTAACATGTCCTCATTACCTCAAATTGGCAAAAATCTCTTCTCCTCTAATGAAACAATAATTCTTTACAGAAGGCCATTTGTATGTAAAGGTCGTATAATAAAAAGTCGTTCGAACACCAAACAGAGAGCAATGGCGGGACACACTCGGGATTTGCCAAATATTCCGCTAGAGCTCCGCAGCCATCCGCCGGCAATGAATTACCCAATAAAACCAAATTGAACAAAATAAATATCCCATTATGCCTGTTTTTCTATTTGCCTGGAATCTGAGGGAGGCTTTGTTAAGTGTTTTTCCGTGTAGCGATTGATACGGACATATTGTTTTAAATTCAAATCCGTGAGATTTCCGTTAATCAGTTTGGGTTTAGGATTAGCCTTAAATTATACTGAATGAAATTACGATCGCCTCTACGTTATTTTAGTACTTTAAGTCGAAATTTGCATTCAAATTAAAACAAACAGCTAGCTCGTTCGTGCGATGCAAAACGGAACCACGATGTCAATTGCAGTGGTACGAGTACTTAATTTTACATAAATTAATTGAGGGGAGTTGTTTACAGACAAAGCGAAAGAAAGTTGTGGAAAAGTTAGCCGGCTGATAGCGCCCGATCAACTCCCCCTCCCCTCCTTCCGAACCGCAACCCACCACCAAGTCACTTTTTCGCACTTTTGTGTTTGTTCCAGTTCAATTAAAATTTGAAAAGTGCGCAAAGTATCACAAATAACGAAGCCACTTACTTTTAAAACGGTAATATCTGAAAGAAAACTTAATGAAGGGATCGTCGAATATTGTAATTAATTTTAATGAGTAAATTCTCTGTTGTTTACCGATTTTACAATAATGGTTTTAAGCTTTGTTAAATAATATTGAGTGCAATTTAAAACGCGGCAAGCCCGTTAAAACAGCGTCTTGTTCAACATTTCATTTTAATAACAAGTAAGTATTTTGCTTTATCGTAACAAAGCCCGCAAGCAAGTCATCCTCATGTATATTCAAATTCATCGTATTCAGAGACGTATTTGTAGTGCAGTGTACATAGTTTCTCCTTCGCTGTCTTCTAAATCCTACGATGCCTGTGTTGATTGAGCAAGCTTTCTCTGTGAGTATTGTCACAGGTATTGTAGTGCTTTTAGTATCATGAGCAATTCTGATTACGTGACTTATGTTCTGTCTAATTTTAAATCCTTCACTCTATTCTTAAAGGTAGTTTTTAAGGCAGTAATAATGTTGAGATAATAAAGCTTGAGAAAAAAAATTAACTGGTCAGCACTTCATTTGTACTTCGGAACGGTTTTGTGCTCGCTTGAGTGGTGTTTCTGATAGTTTAGTCTGTGTGACATGTGTGATTTTAGTGAAAGTGGAAGATGGCTAGTTTCTGCATAAAACACGTTTATGCCTATATTCTAAGACATATAATTCCGATTATTTTAAAACACGAAATTTATTTTTCCGAATTTTAAAATATCGATCTTTTTATTATCCGATTTTTAAACTCCGAAGAATGAAAAACACGAAATTTTATTGTTAAGTAGAGTGATCCGATTATTAAATTTCTGAAATGACATCGCTAATCCAGAAATATGACATTCGGCAAAATAAACTTAGTTGTTTTAATAATCGGAATCTTATATTTCGAATCTCGAATTAATATCAATCAATTTAGGTAAATTAACCCGCATAGGTTAGGTTAGGTTAGAATTGCGTCAAGGCGCGTAGCGATTGCTCAAAATGAATAACAGTTACTACTTTTTAGACCAATCTAACCTACATAGCTTACTTTTAGAAGTCGGGTAAGTTATTGATCGGTGTATTGATAATCGGTATTTTAGTAATCAGAATTCGTATTTTTGACATTTTGGATTATTATTGAGTCGGACTTGTTATTGTCCGGTGTATTAAAATCCGGAATTTTGAAAATCGTAATTTTAAACCTTAGATATTTTTAATTTTCGGATTTATAAAAATCGGCTTTATGAAGAATCGGAATAGTCATATTAGGAGTTTTAAAACATTCGGAATTATAAAAATCGGTATTTTGAAGTTCGTGATTCCGACTCTCGAAGTTTAGTTTTTCGTTTTCATGTAGTGTACCCTAATGTCGCGCATGTATGGTGGCAAAGTAAGAAGTAACTAAAGGGTTGTACTTAGTTAAAGGTACGTCTTATGTTACATTTCTATCCAATTTGTCAATGGTACCTACAAAATTAATAATTTGCAAATTTTATTTCACAAAACTCATAATGTCAATTTTAATGTCAATTTTGGCTCTCTAAAATAATACCTATTGCCAAGCCGCCTTTAATTTATTATCAACCTCATTCTTTTTATCTCTTTTTTTACGTAGGTAAAGAATTGTTATTATTATTATTCCCCTCAATAGCGGCCTTAAAGCTTGGGCCAATGTCAGTTAAATTAAAGATAAATATATTCTTCTTCTTCACGTTGTACGGTGATTGTAGTTTTTGCAACTTGATAGCAAAATTCCTGAAACCACGCGGAGACAACTTGCGCATTAATAAATGTCAGACACGTTAAGGTTAATCGCCGCATAAAACACTATCAAAATTATACTTCAACTAGCCAAAGAAGCAGAAATACCAAAATTAGATATCGTCTACATCCGCCATGTTCGAATGCTACAAATCGAATCATAAAGAAATGTTCCTTCCAAAGTAGCTTATATTTTTGACGGGCTAATCCGGCTATCCGTAGGTAATTTATTGAATCAGGCGTTACTTTGCGGAGGTCCATATCAATGAACTAAAATAATTTCCTTGCTCACCCGCGAACTTACGATAGCTAAGCTTATGCAAAATATGCGTGTTCATGTAGTTCCTCCACCACCACACTGTAAGAATACACACAAATCACACAAACCCATCTATCACTACCACCACACTACACTGACGCGTTTCGAACTCAACCAGAGCTCATCTTCAGAGTGACACAACCGTACACCATGCTACCAGTTGTTAGACTAACGAACCACAACCACCGTTTTAATTTGTCACTGTAACTCCCCAAGTACCCACATATATTTTATGAAACAAAACAAAATTACACAATTTATTAATAAATTTTTTAACCGTCCTTCAAAACTACCTTGATTTTTATTTATTTACTGTCAAGGCATGTTTTATTAACTACCATTGCTGAAATTAGATCCAAGCCGTAGCAAGGGAGATGAAACTAAATTTACCTGCTCATTAATAATAGACCCCATACTGTTGTATCTAATTATCTCCATGCATTCTAAAACATCGAGACGAGAGATATTTTGCATAAGCTTAGCTATCGTAAGTTCGCGGGTGAGCAAGGAAATTATTTTAGTTCATTTATCCGTAGGTAATTTGATAAAATCATGCAAATTGAAAAAAAAAAACACCTTCACACTGTTGTATAAAACTTCATCAAAATACCAAGTCGTCTACATAATATACAAATAACCATCTTTGTTATTTACTCGAGAGCAAGAATGAAAACTAACCGACTTCCTTGATAACATCCGACCCGAAGAGACGTGAAATTTACCTTCTGTGCCCAAGCCGAGATAAGTCGGGTTTTGGGAGAACCTCTGCTACAGCACAATGTTAGTAATATTCATTTTTAAGTAGCTACTTTTAACTAAGGTGTATTGCTATAAAATACACAGCATTCTTGTCAGAACATAATCGCGAAAAAAGCGTAGTTTAACTAACAACTAACCATACTGTAAAAAATCATCTAGACTTTTTATTTGGTTTAAGGTCAAAAAATAGCTAGCATTAACCAAATGCTATATGATATGCCGTATCTAGGGTAAGGTTATGTCGATAAATGTTAGATTAGAATATTCTGAAATATCAAAACTCACGCGCTAATTGAGTTAATAAGGTTTTTGTTTTAAAATTTAAATTTTAATACAAGCTTTTTTGTTGACTGTATTACGTATTTTTTGACTATGCAAACAACAACAAAAAAACAAAACATACATATTTACATACTAGCTGAAGCTCGCGACTCTGTCCGCGTAGTATTCGTTTATCGCTATCCCGCGGGAACTATGCAATTTTCCGGAATAAAAACTATCCTATGTCCTTCCCCGGGACTCATACTATCTGTGATTGAGTAACATATATCCAAACATCTTCACAAACTTTCACATATGTATATAATATTAGTACCTAGGATATATTTATTATACACAGTTGAGCCAATAAAGGATCATCTTATCTTACGTTTATAACTACTTATATTTATACATAATTGCAAACATTAAGTTGAATGAAACCTTGTAAAAAACGCCGTTAACCTCAAATTCAAATTCATAACTTGGAATAAAATTGCAGCGAAACGCTTTATTTTAATATTTTCCAGTTGAAAACTCACGCATAGCAAAACTGTAAATTATCATGGTGAGTGTACCGACGATGTGTCATTTATATCGCATATTAATGCAACCCAACGAAACGAGGATTTATTTGGCACACGTTAGAGGACCGGACCGCCCTCGAAATCAGCCCGAATTGATAAAAACCTGTGACATATCCCCCTCTCAGTCCCGCCAGTAATAAAGTTGTTTGGTCAGAAAGGGCTGGCCTTATCGGGCTGGTTTGTGAATGGGTCCGAACGGCGGCTGACCGACGGATAAATCAATTTAACACAGCATTTGGCTTTAGCGTCCTAATGTTATAAACTTTACTTAGAGTTTGAAAACTATTGGTTGAAGCATATTTACGAGTTAAAATAGACACTATTAATATTGAAAATTATCATTTAGTGCTAATAAAATCTCTGTTTTGACCCTCAATGCAAAAAGTGGTATGTTATAATTATAAGTTTGAAACCAAAGGCTGTCTGTTGTCTGAAATCATAGTTCTCAAATGGATGCACTGTTTTAAATGCCTTTTTTAGGGATCCGTACCTAAAAAATTAAAAAACGGAACCCTTATAAGATCACTTTGTTGTCCGTCTCTCTGTCAAGACCTTTTTCTCGGGAACGCGTGGAGGTATCAAGTTGAAATTAACACCTAAAACTTATGCCTGTAGCGCCCCTTGAAACTGTAAAAATAAAGCCTCTACATATTAACGCAATCAAAAGATACGGCTTTTTGAGCCTTATTTTTCATAAATTTCGCAGTGGAATCAAAACCTATAAGGGTACTTCCCGTAGACCTAGAATCATTAAATTTGGCAAGAAGGAAGGTCTTACAGCACAAGTAAAGGAAGAAATCGCTAATTTATTTCATTCGAAAGCGATGGTTTATTTCGACACCTTATTCGTAGATCAAGGTGGCGTAGTGGTACACGCGTGGACTACGGTGCACGAGGCCCCCGAGGTCGAACCTTAGAATAGCAATTTTTTTTTTGTTTTCGTTTATTTAGTTTTCTTTTTCCATTGTGTTAAATTTATTCTACTTTATATTTTAGATTCTTAAATTTAGAGGAAACACACACACACACACACACACGACATCCACCATCCATCATCATCCATCTTACGACATGCACGGAAGAAATGGAGAGGTGTAATTGTAGGAAAAAACAATCGGATAAAATGGGAAAAATCCTCGAGACTTAGATAGATAGATACTTAGATTAGATAACTTACAAGTAACGAGAAGTTACAATCAATAACACACTACGAATAAAAATAAAGGAAAGTATCATGAATGCACAACATGATATACGGTGACAGAATATCTGAACAGAAATATTTGAAAGCTTCAGAAAGGCTTCAGAGCAGTCAAACTGGTTTGACCTCCTTCAAGTTATCGGCTGGAAGTTCTCCAATCTTCGCCCATTGTCTCAGCCGGGGAATTTTGAAAGTAAGCACATACCTTCTAGGAGATGCCTATTGCAATAGTCATTTTTTTTCTTTATTGGGATACAATCGGCAAAATTATTAAGTACAAAGTAATAAGTAATATACTTACCTACATTATTATTAAAAAGGCCAAAACAGTTTCCACTTATAGTTAACAATAATAACAGATTGGTTGAGACAGGAGAGATTATCTAGATATAAAATTAAAGTTAAAGATGTACTTAAATGTAAAAATATTATTATTAAAAATGTATGCAACGGTATTATACAACGATTATACAACGATCCTATAAACATCTAATGCCTCACTGCATGACGACTACAAGGAGTCATTAGAAAATTGTGTTGATGATGATGATGATTTCATTAATTTAATTAATTGTAGAAATGACTTTGCTATCTTTAATTTTATTTAGGGTAGCCAGTATAAAGAAACTAGACGGTACATGAAGACATAGGTACTTACATAGACCAATTAAAACGTTTAAAGCAAGTGTTGCGAATGGCGAAGTAAGGCTAGTTTAAACTACTTCCACTTTGAACTTTTTACGAGTTCATTTTCAAGGCATAAGAATTGCCCAATACTGCACAAAATGCTAATATCTTCCAAACTCTCCCATTATTTTTTGATATTATGTATGAGTGATGTTTATATGTGTATATTTAAGTGGAAGTGGTGAAGGGCAGGTTCTGCATGAAAAAATATATGTCACAAAACGACGCTGCGTTGCAATTTTATTGGGAGAAACAAGATAAAAAAATCTAAATATCGCAAAGTAGATTCCGTGTAACAGCACTTAGAATCTCGTCTATAGATACTGAAGCATTACAAAGATACAAAATGAAGCCACTTTGAGAGCGTTTTCAGACTGTCTGAATTCCAACAGCAAATTACAGTTTCAATGCAGTTCTGCTGTATTGTTCTATTGCGACTACAACATAAATGCAATTGTACTGCAATTTGAAAGTCTGCAAACTCGTCTGAATACTATCTTACTTAGCTAAGGAATAACTAGTTTTTTCTAGATCTAAACCCCAGCTTTAATATCAATCAAAGGTTAATTGACAAGTGCTTTTTTTGTTAATAAAAAACCTACAAAAACTAACAAATATATTTATTACAAAAGCAAAGAGAAATAAAACTTACCTAAAATCCATTGATATAAATGTACCTTACGATAAAATCATTATTTCAAATTTCACCCAGATTGCTAATGTTGGGCAGAGTAGCCATAAAGCATGGCAATGCGAATACGTTGATAGGGAAAACAAGCCTTCCCTATGGCCACCTGTAAAAGTGCGAAAGAAATTAAATTTATAAATAAGTATGATAAATGCTAGAATGGCTAGTGTGACTATTTAGTATATAGCAAGCACTCCAAATCCATAACTACTCTTAGAATTAATTGTCTGTAAGGTACACAGTTACAAGATTTGCAATGTCAGCCTTATTGGACTTCGCACCTTCACCTTCGCGCCTTGTAGCACTGACTTCGTCTTTAACTATTGCAGCCACTCAACTTGCCGTTCAGTTTAGTTCAGTTCACTCAAGTTGAGTATGGTTCTATCATTATAAAGTTTTAAGTGACAGTGACGCAATTACTCCAATGACGTGGACTGTGGAATGATAATATATAATAAATGACAAATGAGGCAATAAAATATTGTATTCCAGTTTTTACCTTAAGATATCTTCGACTTGACAAAACCGGACTCAGCTTAACAAGTCAAATACTTACTAGCCCTATCTTGAGACACGTCTACGCAATTTGAAAGGGGTCTTGATGATTACCTTAAGAGATAGTTGACCTATTTCACTTAGGCTCAGCTCAGAGCCAGACGAGCTTGGACATTTAGCCAGTTATACGGGATATGAAGTTATATTCCAGAGTTCCAGTTATATAGCCTTGGGAGAAATTGGATTTCGAGTGCCAGCCGATAGACGATGGGGCGAAAAAATATAACGTGAATTACCAACATGCTTCTTGCAGACGTCGGAGTCAAACTGGGTGTAAATTACTTATTTCGAATTATACTTACAAGCATGTATGCTTATCAAACATTAAATTTAATTCTATTTGCACAAATCGGATTATCTTTTAGATATACAAAATATACATACTCGATTCAGATTAAAAAATTGTGACGATGTATTTAGTAAATGCTTATAATACGTTTTTTTAGTAAGTTCTTTTTCACCATCAACATTTAACAGTACCTACCACAACTTTTGTGTAGAGTCTGACATTACACAAAAGATTTGTACTTCGACAGATCGAAGACAAGCTACATACAATTTTGATACCGAATCGGTGCTCTTTGTATCATCGTTTTTTTTAAATTTTACATTAGAATGGATGATTTTTTCCATTATGCTGAGCTGTTGGTTATAATTCAATGAATAAAAATACATATTTGTCCTTGAAAAGTTAGGATTTTTTTATAAAAATTATAGAAACAATCATTCGACCAAACTATATTGGTAACGATGTTTGTTGGCGTTAGCCTATAAAAATATTCTACTGACCGCATGCATAACGTACTAACCGCATAACTTAGAGCGTTACCAAATTATCAGGTGTTGCACGCTGATATGATATCGGGACAAATGAAATGTATGAATTATGTAGATACTGAGTATTTTGCGATACGATACAATTTACAAATTTCCCTACTTGTGTTAATATCGTATGGCGTCCGACAACTACTTAAAGGGTTAATGTCCATACACTGCACAAAAAAACCACACATTTAAGTTTTAGCACAATGTTTACTATAGGTATCACCTAATAAGAACTTTTTTAAGGGAATAACAGCATAACTTAGGAATTAATTATGTTATTATTTTCTTGGTCTTTTAAAAGAGAGATACCGGTCGTTATCTCTCGATTACGATCATTCAAGGGCCAACTTTTTATTGCACTTTGTAATTACATAACCGCATGATTTATTAAGGCAGATGCGAGTGGAACAGCAACAATTTTATCGTTTATATACGATGGGCAATAAAATTGGTTCAGCGTTCCCCGTTTTTAATAACCAAGGCAAACAGGCTCGACAGACTCGGGCCGCGGCCGGCGACGCAGAATAGACTAACATTTTTTTAAACCTGATACGCATCTCTAAAAATTAGCCAAACTAAATTGGAATTTAAATGCTTTTGGAGCTTATACCCTTCAGGTTGCAGTCGTATGACTGAACAACGGTGCAAAAGTGAAGTGAAGTGTTGTTGGATAGTGCAATAAAAATGTTACAAAGATATTTCTACTATAAGGTGTATCAATAGACTTTATAAAAAGTGTAAACAAATCGATTTCATAATAATTCTTGTATGAACACCCACTGGATCGAATCAATAACACATTTATCTATAATTCGTGTCTTTTAACTAGACGTCTTATCACTTTTTTCACCAAAATCCACTTGATTTCAATATTTAATTTTCATTAAATTCAGACGACCAGATGGCCTAGTGGTTAGAGAACCTGACTACGAAGCTTGAGGTCCCGGGTTCGATTCCCGTGTCGGGGCAGATATTTGTATGAAAAATACGAATGTTTGTTCTCGGGTCTTGGGTGTTTAATATGTATGTATCTATCTATATAATTATATTTATCCGTTGCTTAGTACCCATAACACAAGCTTTGCTAAGCTTACTTTGGGACTAGGTCAATTGGTGTGAATTGTCCCGTGATATTTATTTATTTATTATTTATTTATTGGAAAAACCTTCGTCAGAATCTGACTTTAATTCTTGAATGAAACATGTGTATAATCTGTAGGAGCATAGACTAGCGTAGAGATGGTGGAAAATTTGACATTTTAAAAATCGATTGATGCCGATTGAATAAGCGATTTTTATTTACCTACCTTAAAATTACAAAATAGTTACTGTTTTTATAATTGATTAAACAGGCTTTGGAATTAAATCAATTATTATAAATAATAAAATAGACAAAAATACTTTGATCTATTCAATTAATAAATTAATCGATTTACTGAACAGATCAATTATTTTGCAATAGGTTCTAGGTTTTCACATCACTAAATGTCTGTGGTTAGCGTCTTTGTTTACACTTTTCATAAATTGGATTGAAATACAATATAATTGTTTTTTAATCTCCTAGCAAATTTCGACATGTTACCAGTATCATTTTTAAGCCGACCAAAAGCTTTTTATATAAAGTTATGAGGCTTCCCTGAGTGAACACCGTCTCATTGTGAGCCAATGACCAATTTGTTAGGAAACCCCGAGCAAATCTGCAAAACACAACCCAAAATCTGATCGTACCAATCCCCTTTTCCATAAACTTTGCAAATAGCCTCTTTAATAAAGTTAGGGCGACGCATTACTTTCAGAAAACAAGTCAACTTCGACAACAATGGACCATTAAGCAAAGGAGTTCAACTTATTTACAGCACACCTACCGGCCAACTCCTATGAAGCTTCGCTTATTCGCTCTTTTGTTCTTATTAGAGTTTTCTTACTTCATGCTACCTAGATCTTAAAGTTCTGGACCTATTACAGGCATCCTCCTTTCAATCTATGTAAAAGTTTTGATAAGATAATTTTACGTGTATTTTATGCATTCAACACTGTCCCTCCGTAACTGAACAAATAATATGTACATTTCTTGATTACAAATATTATAATTTCGATAGGTACTACCGAAAAGTAGTTACTACAGTTCGAGACTAATTTGAACAGTTATAGATGCTTACTGTTTTCAACAGAAAATATTATTTTCTGCTAGAAAATTAGAAAACAGGAGGTAGAAATTATAATATAGTATATTTGCTGTGCTAGTTGCATTGCAGTTTCTGAAATGTATCTCGTATTGAATTGAGTTTTATTTTACGTCCTCGACTGTTCCTAAATGTTTTTGAACAAACTGTTTCGTGTGCTCTGCCTACCCTATTTGAGAATACAGGCGTGATGTTTGTGTGTGTGTGTTTTTTTTAGGTTTAGTTTCACCTATCATCTTTGAAAAATCATTCTTCTGTTTTGCGTTTTTGATTAGTGCGCTTCTCATTGGTACCTAATTGTGCTGGAATGAAATCCGTCTATCCTTAGGGTACGTATACACATTTGTATCATTTTATCTTCGTTACGTAGCACCGTAGAATAACATCGTCATTAGTTCGGCCGCGAATAGATATGTGCTCACGCAACACGACGTATTTCATACCCTGCAATTCACTTCGCATCGCGTATCTCAAATACCAAATGGAGCGTCCAAGAAAAATCGTGCAAACTGCATTACATTGCGGCGCTCGATTGATCACTACGAATTCGTTTGCTGTACGGCCTCGCAATGTACCTAATGCAACTTGCACGATTTTTCTCGCAAGTCTAAACTCCGCTTAATAAGCCTGATTTTGATACGTTAAAATGATTCAAATATGAACCTTCCCTTGGCTTATAGGTTATTCTTTGTATTTAATCACGCTTGCTTCAATGTCTACCCTAGTTTCAATTTAAATTTGCGTATCGGCGGGGTTTGCCTCTCCGAAATAAATTAGGTCAATTATTATAGACAGGTGCGGTGCGCGGGTCGGCGGTCCGTATATTTTTACCTTGACTACGAGTTTTGTACCGTCCTCGTTATAATATAAAGTTGGCGAACATTTCAGCCCTTTGTTTTGGGGCAGTAGTTCGAAACTTTACCTGAGCGGAATTCTTTATGAGAACAATACAACTAGTTACATAGTTGGCTTTATAAATTAAGTGCTCAAGCAGCTTTAAAAAAATATTATTGTATTTTTTGGAAATATTTTCAAATCAAAGAGATTTTTAATTTTAAATGTTTAACTCTCCTTTACTCACGCTTCCGGTGGCGTGAACCATTCGATCCAGTAGATAAATGGGAATTTACAATATTCTCATATATGAGTGTGCGAACCAGATAAAACACCGATGAAATCAATCCTACAACCAATAAACAACTTACAATTGTCAAAGTTATGTTTTAACGTCTTCATTAAATGTGTACCTTTCGGTAAACAATCAGCATTTCATTTCGTTTGATATGCGAATTGTACCTCTATTCAATATTGGTGTAAATCCTCATTTAGATTGTGCGAGAAATATCGTGTGAGTTGCGGTAGGTAGGTACATTACCGTCGGTGATCGATCATCCGAGATTTTACTAAATTCGCATGAGATTTTCCAAAAGTTATATCGTGGTCTTTATATTTACGTTGCATGACGGCCACCCGTGCATAATTTCGCGTTTTTAGAAAATGAGGTTAAAAGTTTAGGATTTTAACCAGATTTAAAACCAGATTAAGTGGGGATTGACGTAAAAGTATATATGTTATTTCCAATATCAAGTAAACTGTCTAAATCACACACACACAAGTACGCACGCATCTAAACACACAGAGGTACGTAAGCATTAGTACTAATACGCTAGGTTATGTTTTAAAATAAGCTGTGTTAACAAGCACGTACTTGCAATGAACTTTAACAGTTTACAGTTAGTTATCACGACCACGGATAGGGGTATAGTATTAAAGGCATAATTATGCTAAACGTTTTAAGAGGCAATTAGTCGCATAATGACTACGATTGTGAAGCAAAAAACAATAAACTATAAAAATCAATAACCCGACTGCCTTAAAAAATGCCAAAAAGAAGAAAACAAGTCTTCTAGTGGACTAGTAAGAATTTTTGAGTGTCACGTTCACTATTTAAATGGGTCCCGACTGTTGAACTTTAAGTTAGCTACTTAACAAAGTTCTAGCCCACTAGAAGGCTTGTTTCCTTCTTTTTAGTATTTTTTAAGGCAGTCGGGTTTTTGATTTTTTTAATTTATTGTTTTATTTCACACTTTTTTAATAGTTCTGTGATATCCCACTCGATAGATTTTAATAAAAATAATTTTTTGAAAACTTACAATTTGGCGCCAAAAATCCGCCATTGTGATTTTTCAAGAATTTCATGTACCCAGTGTCACTCGCGTCATCAAGGCGAA
The DNA here is from genome assembly GCF_025370935.1 of Choristoneura fumiferana. Classification (NCBI taxonomy): domain Eukaryota; kingdom Metazoa; phylum Arthropoda; class Insecta; order Lepidoptera; family Tortricidae; genus Choristoneura; species Choristoneura fumiferana. Next base: position 9,790,228 of record NC_133485.1, on the reverse strand, counting down.
TCCAATGACGTATTGATACGTGATGTATCCGATTTTGATAAATGATATCATTCAGCTCAGCCGCTCAGCCGTTGAGTAGTTACGAGAGGACATAGGAATAGACATACACACATAAATACATACGTCTCAAACACATAACCCTCCTTCTTCGCAGTTGGGTAAAAAGACGTTGGAATTGAGATAGAATTTGAACACAGTGGCAATCAGAATCGTGCCTGATGTGTTAATAGTACGAGCATTGATCGGTTGTAATTCGTACGGGATTTGGTAATCATTTTAGTAATCAAAGTTATTTTTTTTATAACGAGCTACTTTACTAATATAGACTGCCAGTGCATTTTTTCCTTGTCATTTAAATTTGACTACAGAACCGTAATGTAAATTGCGCTGAACCATATCGAAAATACGGCGTCCACGGGCTCTTAAATACTGTTGCGTTAAATAACAATTAGGATTGGATTTATTTACTGCTGACTTCATTTGCTACCTGTACCTGTTTACAATAAAGTAGGTATGATAAAAAATTTAGTGATTTATTAAAATCATACGCATTTTTTTAACAAAATCCCTGCGTCGTTTTGCCTCACATGCAAAAATTACCTTTCATATGGCGGGTATTGTTTTCATATGCTAATTAGGGACTAAAAGCAAGTTAACACGTAAAAGAAAAAACCATAGTTACAAAAATGTTACAAACTGATAACATCTGACATGGGCAGCAAGTGAAGTTCAAATTCAACCATCAAATTTAATGTACTTAAACTTAGCACACCTTTCATCTAGCCAAATGTGATTCAATTGTTATAATTATAAAATAAGTTGGGTCACGCTACCTACTTCATCAGCCTGTCCAGGGCTATTTTGAGACTTTCCTCATAAATTCTTGAATGATTAATTCATAAATTCGATTTAATAGCTGTATGACTTCAGACTTTATTCAAACGGGAGTTCATCTCATACAAATTAAACGGCTGACAATCTCAAAGAAGAAAATTATATTGAATTTTATTATGACGCTGAAGAAAATTTCAGAAGCCTCACTTGATTTGGAGTAATTAAATTAAGAAGTCCTCCGGCGGAGGATAATGACTCTCCTTTTGATTAATAAATAGGAATTCTTGGCTGAAACTTGCCAATGATCTTTTTAGGGTTCCGTACCCGAGGGGTCACAGACGGAACTCTGTTGCTGTCGCTTCGCAGTCCGCTTGTCTGCCTGTTCCAGGACTGTATCTCGATAACCGTAATAGATAGACAGCTGAAATTTACAGATGTAGACACGTGGTAGTATGTCAAGCCAAGCTCAAGCTATAATAATTATTTAAATTGTCACCAAGACAAGAAATAATAAAACAAAAATTAAAATTAAGGAGGTCCCGATATAGGAGACGTACCTAAGTAATATTTTTATTGTTCTTACAAAGTTTAAATCTTTTCCCTAAGACCAACTTACGCTTGCCCAGTTTGCTTGTATGTTTAACATTCATAAAGATTGAACGAAAAAAAGGAAGCCTTTTTGCATGGGTAAAAACCTATTGTTTTCGTTCTGTCTCTATAACGTTTAAATACCTACATGTAGGTACAAATCTCAAACTGGGAATTATAATAGACGTACAAACACAGGGTACAAAATTATACTGCAAATCGGCATATAGTAAAAACTAGTGAAGTATAAGTTGGTCTTGTAATAAAAAAATTGTCTGTCTCTTTGTGTTGTCAGGCGGCTATACTCTTTGAAACCGGTAGTCAAGGTTATTTTTAAATTCGTCAATTTTATATATGTAATATTAGGTTTTCCTCTAATGCGAAACCCTCGATGCACGAGCTCCACTCGCACTTGACCGGTAACGGTCACCGACGTTGCTCAGAGAATTAGTTCGCTGAAGTGGCGTTGGGCTGAACACGTCTGTCGCAGGACCGATGAACGGTGGAGCAGACGAGTCCTCCAATGAAAACTAAAGACGGGAAAACGTAGTGCAGGGCGAAGGCGAGGGGTTGAAGACAAGTGTTGTGGCGCGCCATGAAAGAGGCCTATGTTCAGCAGTGGACTGCTGTAGGCTGATGATGATGATGATGATTTTCAACGAATAATATAACACTTTCACTGCAGAATCCAAATTACCAAATCGAAGCATAGTGTAATTGTATTCTGTTACTTACTAAGTACGAGTAACTAACATTATACCTACTTTACAGTCAGTAGACGACAAAAAGATGCATATTGACATTGTCGGAGATATACTGGAACCTTAATTTCAAAGTAATAGCTAATATGAAAGAAAAATAGGCCCTTTGCAAAGTTGGAAAAGTAAATTCAGGATAGCCCGTAGTGCGGGTAGCTCCCTCGTTTTCAGTATAAATCAATTTGTTTAATGGTACTCGGGTGATTTTATTTGTTCCCTCCGTTCCTACAAAGATATATTGTGCTTTATATGGAACACATTATCATCAGGCCGCTTCTCGAGTGCAGGTGGAAGAACCCATAAAAATAAGCCGTAACTTTCTCAGCTGAATTGGTAAAAGGCGAGTTAAAAATATATTTCTCAGTATCTTTGATGCATCAACAAATTACAAACAACCATCGTGATTGTCCATCTCATCATATTTCCATTTCATTTTCGACCTGCGCAAGTCCTTTCTAAGAACTGTAGACTGTAGTTCCCATACGGGCCCCATACGGGTCCCATGCTTTGCAGATGTATCCAGCCAACCGCACGATGTTTTTTATCACTGAAAAGCTCATGGTTAATTTTAAGTGTAATTTCGCTCAAAAATCTGGAAAAACTCAGAGCTATCGTGCTCGACCCACGACCCTCGTTTGAGAGACAATATACAATATCGCATAGGTCCACAAACTGGGGTGCCACAGATTTTTTATCATGATAGTAAGCAACTTAAATACGTGACTTTCCTCAAGAAATAACATTTTCATTCGTTAATTACGTAGGTAATTCATTTATTATCTACACAATCTCTCTTACGAGCGTCTCATACATACATTCCAGGAATCTAAATATAATGAGTTACCATATTTTTATATCACGAATAAAATGTATATTTGAATCATGGACAAAATACAACGTAACATTGGCTTAATTAATTGCCAGTGCTAACCAGGTGTTGCTAATAGCCTGGTAAATGACGCATCAATTTTCCAAATATTTCATTTAAATTTTCACGCATCCAGTAAAATTACTTTTCGTGTAATTTGCAATACCTAACTCAGTTATTCAGTCCTCTCCAAATATCTTAAACGCGGAATAATTATTATAGAGGTACGGCTAATTTAATGAATGCAATATTTGATAGTTACCTACGAAGTCGTAAGTGGGTGAAGACCAAAAAGTTTTAACGGTGTGCATACAAATGTGTGGTTAATTTTCGTGTCACAATGGAAAAAGTTAATGGAAATTAAAACTACGCGTAACGCAGCTTTAACGCTGCGCAACTTTTTGGTCTTCACCTAAGTGCTATTTTTCCGATGAGATCCCACGAAAAACCAAACGGAAAATATAAAATAGCATTTTTAGTAACGAAAAATAAAAAAAAGCTTAGCTTATTTTAGTGCCAAGATCGCGGTTTAATTATTATGCCGCCGACATATTTCAACTCTGTACACTAAGCCACCGCCATCATGCCTTAATACGTCACGTTCATGTTTCACAACGCCATTGCCATTGTTGTTCATTAAACCTCGGTCTAGGATGTCACGCGTAGGTAGACAAATGTATGGGACGTGGAAAGAATGGGGCTACCGTAGTGGGATAGTGAGCTAATGGTTAGCTTCCAGAGGCTGGTTATCTGATCCCAGAGGTCGCTGGGTTTTCTATTTTCTTCAGTAACAGTTGTGCACATGTATAACAACATCTTATGTATTCTATATTATGTATTCTGGCAAATAAAGCATTCTCATTCAATAATGAATATAGATCTTACACGGAAATTCGTGCAGAATTCAACAATGTATATTGTACCAGAATAGGGTCATTATTTAAACGTTTATTGTATTTGATTTACGTGTGCACATTTTTGTTTACATTATAGAATATTCTGTTACAGCTTCCAGGTTATATAATAAAAGTACAGGACGTCTAAATAATAATCAAGAATGTCATCGAATTCTACAGACAAAACAAAATGTATCTCGATAATTGAGGTGGTTGAAACGCTCGAATAATGACCCTGTTGTATCTATTTCATTCAGAATTTAGAATATGATTATTAAGCCAAATTTTACGCCGCGCATTTAAGCCAATACGCAATTTATGACGCTGTGTTGTAACGACAATTTATGGCTCCTTTGGATCGCATTGTGACGTAAATTATTGTATTTTGTATGTACTTGAACAGTTCTGGTTTATATTTCACGTAGTACAGCAGACAACGCTGGCAGCTGTCCGTCTAACCTGTGAGACGGTCTAAACTAATGTGCGCTACCTGGCTAATTTATTCATACCCTAATGCTATTAAAGTTATTGTAGTAGATATAATTGGTAGATTCGAGACTAAAATCGCTTAATTGCAAAAGAGATAGAGAATTAGGATAGGTATTTTTATGGCAACAAATTTTTAGTTAAGTCTTAAGTAGGAAAAATATTCGTTGAATTACAATAACACATTTTTTTTCTATAAATGTTAAAATTTGAATGGCCAAATATGGAAACAAAAGCTGGTTTAAGTCGTTCTCCTTGTCTTCTTTTTCAACCTTTCACCACCCAATGCTGAGTGTAGGTCTCTTCTAATGCACGCCATTCTTCCCGGTTTTGCGCCTTTCGCATCCAGTCCTTTCCGGCCACTCTAACAAGGTTAAAGTCGTTAAACGATATTAAACTTAACAATTCCTTTTAGCTCTTAATTAAGTCACGCTTACCTTAATCTGATGCCTTTTATTTATACCTATGTAGCTCAGTTATGCGAGTACAATTTAAACCTTGCATTTAAAGCCCCACGGGCCCAATTGCAATTTTGTATTGAAATTCACTAATACCTTTTGCTTGTAATTTATTGGGCCCTGGTCAGAAGCACTCTGTATAGTATAAGCTCAACTCGTCTTTAAAAGATTGCAAGTTACACTTAGTTCCATACAAAATGTATGCAACGTAACATTTAAAATGGCATCATTCGTATGTTACTAGTGCAATCTCCAGCTTCCCCTAAAGTCAATAAAAATAGTGTTGGGCACAAAAATGCGTGCCGCGGAATGCAGGCGACGCAATATCCCACTGATGACATTCTGAGCACACCTCCGTGACCTATTTGTCTTTGTGCCGGCTGTATTGCTCGCACCGGTATTCCCGTGGTTGTATTACTTCTACAGTTGTTGTAAAAAACGGCACAATATAAAAAAAAAACCTTAAGCAATATGCAATATGCCACTATTAACAAAATAAATTATGATCGAATAAATATGATCGTTAATCGAAATATGATAAAAAAATAAGACGGTATATAAATTCGTTTGTACTTATGCACACCTATGGCCTGTTTCAGCTCTCATATAAAATCTTATCTTATTTGACATATATCTGTGATGCCGTCTTTGTTTATTTGTCCGAATAAACAGAGATGGCATCACATTTATCCGACACATAAAATTTATCAATGAATGGTAAAACCGGCCTAAATATAAACTAGTTTGCTAATGTCATTCGGAACTCGAAACAAAAGATCGAAGAAAGAAATGTCCCGAGCGACACATTAACATTCTGGTTATTATTATCTGTACTTTATTTGCCTTAAAAAAACTTATTTGTTCAAAATTTGTAAATCTATAGCGTAATAAACTTTATAATTAGCAATACACACGACTTAAATATTTATGAAAACGGTTTAAACACAATCTGTCAATCTATTCCTCAACATTGAACCCCAGAAATAAACAGGCGACTACAAAACGAACTCTCGACTTTATGTTTACGCTGTAAGGTTGGAATTGAAAACCCTTCTAAGTACCGCATATTATGTTGGCGAGTATTGTTAGGGTTCCATTGTGTCGCTAATGAGCGATCGTTGAATGAATCCACGCACCTTTCCACTTAGCTATAAATCCTTGTGTGCTGACCTGTGGCATTGTGGTCTGGTTTCTGTTTAGGGTTCCGTAACCAAATGGAGCCAACACGAGTGCCTTTCTATCTAGTTGTTTCGTCATGATTGATGTTATCGTGGTCGTCAACAGGTGGTCTACAGTCAGAATGGGTTATTTGTTTCCATCGGTTTCTGTCCACGGCGGCTCTGACGGCTGAGCTAACTTAGGGGATTTTGAGCCCTTGATTTGATCGGTGCGTAGATTTACCTCGGGCTGGTTTGTCATTTGTATTCCCAACTACGTCAAAGTTTCGAGGCTCATCACGCGTTATATGGCAAAAATACACTAAATGCGTTAGTGCACTAAATCGTTAACAAACGGGTTTTAGTTATTTCTAGACTTATTAGTTAAATTTTGGGATTTCACATCAAACCGTGGAAATATCAAATTAAAAAGTGGTCAATAATAATTATTGTTTATTAAAATATTATATTATTCCAGACGTCCAGATACCAATCTCATCCAAATCCGAACAGCCATTGACGTGAGAGTAACAAACTCACACACACACATGTAATCCACTTGCTCATAAACTTTCAGGTTCAGAAAAAGTCGTATGATATGATTTATATACAAATGATATATTCGATAACAATTCAAAATATGCTACCATAGTACCGTTTGGTCGTAAATAACGCGAAAAGAAAGGTGAAATGAGCTTGTACAATACATGTGAACCCATTGATGTGTATTTAATGATGCAAATTCGCAGCAGGTGCTAATTTTATTAAGAAAGTAAGAGGATTGCTTTTTAATGCTTGCTCCGTGAGAGGTTTTTGTATCAACGCCTTCCGCGTTTTGTAGCTTGGCGTGTCTCGAAGTATTCTGTGTTTTGAGTGCTTTATTTTTGCGAATGTGTGTATGGGTAGGTGAAGATCAGTAAACCTTTAATTCAAAGTTGCCGTTATAAAACTGTTAAAACCGGAGGCCTTTATCTGACGCACTCGGAATCGCAATGATTTTATCGCTTCCTTCTGTCACGCGGTGTGCATAGATTACAAATATAGAAATTTCCTTCCTTAAACATTTCCTTGCACTCACAACAAACAAGTGTCAAATAAACCCCTATTACGGTTTCCTTTCACATTCAATTATACCAAGTCTCTTAAAAATACATTCTTATTCGACTGGCAATTGTCCTAAGCGTTATCCGCAATCAGCCGCTTCTTACAACAACACTCAGCAAATCTGCCAAATAACAAACGCACAGACTGCTGACTCGCATTATGTAAATATTTATGAGACACAATGACATTACGACCGCGAAGAATAAACGAAAGCCATTCAAGATATTGATATTATGCTTTATCGCGGAAAACTACTTTCATTCTATATTTCGCGGTATAAGGCGAAACGCAAATTTGGTTTTCATATCGGCAAAACTTCCTGTTTGGTTCAAAATTTGGTTTTCATATCGGCAAAACTCCCTGTTTTGTTCAAAATGTTTTGTCTATTAATGTATTGTATTAAGATTGTCAAAATAAAACCCAATACAACATTTTGCTTTAGGTTCAATGTGTGTTTTAAAAAACCTTTAAGATTTTAGTAGAATAGACTTAAGGAGGATTTAAGGAGAAAGTATCACTAAAGCTGAAAGCTAAAGTCTAGACAGGTGTTTCATTTTCAAAGATCAAACTAAGATTTTAATGAGGCTATTAATTGAATAAAATCAATTAAAACACGTGAAACTATGTGCGCATTGATAGCAGGAGAGTCACAAAAGCGGCGACACCGGTTCGTAATAAATACACACTTCAAGTCTTTATTTCAGTGAATAAAAGCAATCTTAGGCAAATACTATTCAAACAATTAAAATTTTATTCAACGATTCTCTTTTTTTAAGGTTTGCTAAAAAAAGAAGTCTCTTAATTTATAGCTACACGCTCCTTCGTTGTAAGAGCTTAAAATGTTTAAGCCGGTTTGTTAAACATCTTTCTGTAATTGAACAAAACTTCGCTCAAATTAGGGAACCTGTTTTCCCTTTTCCCTTTATTTACTGTCATTATTTATGAAAACATGTTGAACATGTTAATGAAAATGTCGTGAATGGCAATTCTTCATCAAGTGTTTTGCACAATACGTTTAAAACTGGGTGCGGTGATATGGTTGAAAATAAATACCTATATACCTCTGCGTTATTCAACCAATATTTTTCAAGGGGAGTAACCTGTATTTGCATTTCGTTGCTATCGTTGATTTTAGAACCGTGTATGTACTGTACGACGGTTCTATAAAGCATCGTAGCACATTGCTACCAATTGGGTGCTACGCGGCCTACGAGCATACGTTGTAGCACTGTCTACGAACACAGTCAATACATTGAACGAACGTGTTGGCACGGGGAAATGATGGCTGTATGCGGGAAGGGATGGAATAACCTCAAATATTGGAAATTGTGGTAAATCGCGTCAAAGGGCGTCGCTACGGTCCAATAATTTGCTAAATGTCAATTCATTGGGGGCGAACAATCCAATAGATAAATCAAAATGGGACTTTAGCAGTACAATATATGTTAACTTGTTGGTTATCGTGTACCCTAATTTGCAAATGCAGTGGAATCTACATATAAACTTAAAACTAAAATTTAAATTTAACTGCCTATTTAATCCATCTATCTATTAGCACCACGTGGTTGCTGGGACCGCCAAATATTTTTATTAAGTTTAATATTTAATAAACAATTTTGTGTGTTTGTCACGTTTTCTTATATGACTCATTAAGGGAACTATAGGTGTGTTTGTATTTCTTTGTCTTCAATTTCATGTTTATATATGACTGTTTGTTTCTCAATAAATAAATAAAAAAAAAAACACCAGTTAGTCTCACACTTTTTTTGCCTGCCCTTCCGCGCGCTTACTATCTTACATCGTCCGGCACCTGCTTAGCCGGTTTACATATCGCCCGTCTAGAAAACTAAAAAAAAGATAAGTGAGTTCTATTTGACTAAACCGACTCAATGTCAATAAATACAATATAAAAACCGGGCAAGTGCAAGTGGGACTCGCGCACCGAGGGTTCCGTACACATAATATAGGTATGTAAACGGGAATCGTGTCTTGAAGATATTTCCCGCTTTTTCCGAGTGATTTAATTCATCCAGTGTAAGAAGAGCCTGCTCCTAGGCAAAACGTACGCAGTGTGGGGTCAGATTATATTGGTTATCGATATTTACAGACAGACAAAAAATCAAGATTTTCAGACTTTTCTAGTTCGTTGTGTTATAATAACTACCTTCACATCAAATTTCAAGTTTCTAGGAAAACAGGAAGTACCCTATAGGTTTTCAGTGCTCGGCAATTTGTATAGAATCACATTGTTTAATGACTGTAACATTTGATTGCGTTGACTTTAGAAGTTTGATTTTTTCAGGGCTTCAAGGGACCGCAATCATGAGTATTCGATATCAATTTCAGTTTGATACCTCCACGCTTTCCTGAGAAGGGTCTTGACAGACAGACAGACGGACAACAAAGTGTGAAGGGTTCCGTTTTTTCCTTTTGAGGTACGGAACCCTAAAAATGAACTTAAAATATATGCCTTTAACCTCTCGATTTGTCTCGAGTGGCATTGGTAAAGGGAAACTGTGGGGGGCCACCTTTTAGAATATATAGATACGGACAGTAGCTGCTGGTTTGTGGCTTGTAACGTGCTCTGCTATTCTGGGTTGTTAAGGCTCACCCTATTATTCGGGACAGTGGACCATAAGCTCGGCGAGCTACACTAAGATCATTTAGGCGGACGTGCATTGCCTTTCGTGCTGACTGCGCCCTATATTGCCTAGCATAGTTGATTAACAAACCAAAATTTACACTCCAATCAGTAAGTACAACGCTGCAACCAGTCTGTACAATACAATCGCTGGTGCCTGTCTTTCGCTCCTTCACTCGTAGGTCGTATCGAATATTTAGTTTCTTCATAGGTATTGTAGGATAGAACTGGCAGCTTACATGATACCTATAAATATAGGATATTATACTACTTGCTTTAGGCTCTCCAAGCCCTAACTCCGGTAGAAAGTTCTACGCTGACACTATTTATGTTTTTTTTTAATTTGTTACTCGTATTCCATATCTCTATTATTTGACTCTATGTTCTGGCCACAACAATCCAAGTTATCTATTTTTAGATGAAACTATGCTCAGATGTGTTACCAATAATAAGTATACAGCGTGGAGACCAATAACTTATTTACGTGGGTTCAATTTTGAATCTCTCTTAACATAGCTCGATTCTATCAAGAACGTGCTACAGTTAGATTAACATTGACTATAACGCTGTGACGTGCGATTGTATATTGCTTCATGTTGCCCCAAGCAAAGCATGGCGGCGTACTGTTATTGATGTCTTATTGTTTATAGCTGAACAGTTCGACGATATATTGGATTGCTACCTACCTTTATGCTAATTAAAGATTATGTTTGTAATTTATGGTCAGTTAAATTTTTTTAGTGCATGATTGACTCTATAGTCAATCAGAATAAGTGTGAGGATTGGTATTGGGATCGGTTTGTACCTAGTTATCTGTATCGATTTGTTGTCCTATTAAGGTTGTAAATGTAGCTAATACAGCTGGCCGGTTTGGTTGAAATTTGGTATGCTGTAGTAAGATGAAAGTCTGGAATAACACAAAGTTTACTTTTTATCCCAACCACATGGGACTTATGTAAAAAAAAATGTAAAATCCTAATCATCAAGTTTAGAGACAAAATTTTGCTCGAAGATAAACCCTTTGTGACCAATCTAAAACGAATTCACCCTGCGTACATTTTACTTAGAACCAGGGCTCTACTAACACTGGATATTCTAAGATAACTACGAATTTGTACTGACCCATCCAACTTAAACTGTGCCGGTGTTTTGAGGTGCGGAACCCTAAAAACGCGCAGCATTAAATCAAGCCGTGTTATAAGTCCTATTCGTTTAGCCTGAGGGTGATTCGTGAGCGCACGCGGAAGCGGCGCAGACGTAGCCAATATAGAACCTCTTGTTTGCTCAGTTTGTTTATCTGAGTGTTTAGTTGTGATTATAACGAACAAGTGCTTAGAATTTTACAAGCAGTAGGTACATTTGTTCATGTAAATTTAAGACACGCCAGTAAGTATTGGCGTCTTAGTGGGTCTTAGTGGCTAAATAAAAGAAAAGTAAAAGAACGAAGTCTCATCTGACCGATTTGAATCCTAGACGTGCGGTTTGTAATTTAAACACTATAACCGCTAAAATAAAATCATGCTAGATCGATTGTTCGTCCCCAAAAACCTGTACTTCGAGCTATTTCCGTGATTCCCGAAATAAATAAATAAACATGCAAGAATGAGATATACAATGTTGCATCATTGCGCGTTAAACGATGTTTCCGCGTCCGAACTAACGTTCATGATACTCGGTGCTACGGTTGCAGAGATAAAATGATACGTTAAAATGATACTAATGTGGACCTACCCTAAGGAAAGGCGGATTCCATTCCAGCACAATTAGGCACCAATGAGACGCTCGCTAGTCAGGAAATGCCTTTGCCCTGTCAAGCTGTATAAGGACTTTGTGATTATACAAAGGCTGTATAGCTGTAGGTAGAGGAGTCGTGGTTGTCGTGAAATTAAACGGAAATCGAACGAAGCTGCGGCCGCCTCTAACTATAACCTCGACAGATAGCAGATGCATCTGGCTATTATCGCGCCGTGATTGGATCCGTAGGTTTACGATTGACATATCCACTAATATTATAAATGAGAATGTTTGTAAATCTGTTTGTTTGTTACCTTTTCACGTCTAAACCGTTGAACCGATTTAGATGAAATTCAGTATAAAGATAGTATGCTTACCCGGAAAGAACATATAATAGTTTTTATCCAGGAAAATTGCATGATTTCCTCTGGGTAGCGATAAACGAATTCTACGCAGACGGAGTCGCGTGTAACAGCTATTAGATTGATAAAATTGTACCCATTATGGAGCTAATGAACTAGAAATAAGTACGTTCTTAGCTCACCCGCAACCAAAGCAATTGTGTCACCAGAAAACCGGAAAATTAATTTGACTTTTTAGTACCTACAAGTAGGTACAGTCAAGCAATTCGATTCCTGGGCCATTCATAGAAACTTATCAATATAGCAATACTTACTTTTATATTTATCTATAAAACGTTAACGAATGAGTAGACTAATCATTTACGACAAAATTCAAATGTGACTAGGAAAAAATCTTGTTTCACAACAAAATATATTGTCACTCGACATATGTCTGGTCATCGTCCATCTCGTTGGTGGACGTCCTAATTGATTGACTGTAGATTATATACTACAATCTAGTACTTAATCGTCCCATACATAATTTCCACTATGGTTCCATTAATTTAACAAAATCTTGTTACCGTTACTTCCGCCGACGTTTCAAGGTGTCCAATAAGGAAGTGCGGAATCTGTCGCGGGACAAATAATGGTTTCTGGTAAATATTGAATGAATAAAAGAACTCCCCTCTTCCCATTTTCAGTTCAAATTCTATCTGTGGAAGGCAAAGGGGCCGCGTAGCCTCAGCGTTAGTTATGTGCGACTTTTACGACATTCTCCTTTATTATTTTCGGAGCAGTGTGCGGCTAGCTTTACTGCACTACGACCGTAATAGGACAGTTTTGCAAAATTACATTCAAGCCGACGTGTATCAGATACAATGTGTGTAACGTTGAATGAAATGAGGTTTACGAGTACTGCTTTGGATATACGTAGCAAATATCAACATGTTTAAGATTTCTCTGAGATTCTACGCCAGTATTTTAAAGGAGCAATTCATTTACACGATGTTACAAAAATACTCGTAAAGCGGAAGGGGGTTAAATGGTTCCTTATAAAGTGTTCATTAAGAATATTTGAAAACCGTAGTATTTATCACTGTACGTTTAACCGCCAAAAAAAACATTACACTGTTCACTGATAATAAAAATTATATTTGTAAAAATATGAACTTATTCAAAGTTTCAAAAATAAGTACCACAGACTCTTATTCCGACGCAAAAAGGCCGTATATAGTAACATATTTTTGAGTGGTTCGAATAGATAGTTATTTTTGCACTTGACTGTCCGCGTGGATTTCGGTTATCGCCATCCCGCGGGAAATATGCAATTTTCCGGGATAAAACTATTATATGTCCTTCCCCGGGACTTAAACTATATGCAGGTATACCGAAATTCATCTAAATCGGTTATGTGGTTTAGACACACGTATCAGTGGAGCGAAAGAGTCTTAAAATAGGTTTATACAAGTTTTCTCGCGATGTCTCTTTCACCGTAAACCTCGTGGTAAATTTCGAATGTAATTTCGCACATGAATTTCGAAAATCTCAAGAGTTGCGACTCCGGGAACCCACGACCCTCTGCTTGAGAAGCCAAAGGTCAAACTACATGGCCACCACGGTTCTTGACTGACGTGAGTGATTCAATCAAAATTTCCAGAAAAATCGTTCCAAGGATATTTAGCCTAACTACCTACTAGCTTAACAATTATGCCGAAACATTCTAAATGTTTAACTTATGGTATGGCGTGTAAATAGCCAATTTTTTGGGGTAGCAGACCAGGAGCAACCAAATTATTATGATCATTTATTTAGGTATTTAATTAGGTTGTGTTGTTAGTTGTATAACTTGTTATAACCGGCGCGTGTATTGTTACAGCAGTGCGCGCCATGCCCGAGCCGCGGCGAGTGCCGGCGCTACAGGAACCGCCGCGGCACGTCGAGTTCACCAACAGCACCGGCGCCGTGCTCAGCTGTTCCACCAGGGGAGAATACCAGGTACAGCATCGTCACTAGAAATGCGCTAAATAGTGCCGTTATGTGATGCGACATCATATTTTACATCTCTGAAATATCATATCACTCGAAACATCACCCGTTGGATGACGTTGCCGCTGTGCAATGTTTGTATATATCTACCATATTATGATCACTGTATTTTATGTTCTGACAATAAATAAAATGATTATTGAGTGATGACATTACCTACTATGGAGGTACTGAGACAAAGCATTACTTTCATCTCTTTAATTGCGCTGAAGTTGGAAAGAGAGCCTCTGGTAAGCGAGTGAAAGAACCTATGATACCGAATCAAACCGATACCGAGTGATGTTTGTTTTATCTGTGCAATGTTTGGCATGTATGGCTATAGAATACTATAGATATAACTTGTTAAGTTTCTTGCCAGATTCTTCTGCACAAAGGTTACTAGGCTATTCCTTGTGTTTTTCCTGCTAAATAACGTGTTTAATAATGGTATCTCAATTTGAATAATCGAAACTGAATTATGTATTAACCGATGCCCCAGATCAAAATCTAAGCTTTGTGTTGATTTGATTAACTCTATTAGTTAAACCATCAAATCATCGTTTCGCAGTTGGAGCCATTGATGAACCACAAACTGACTTAAGTAAGTCGGAGTTGGCGCAATGTTAATCTTTATTTTATTGCTTAGGCTTTTAACAGTGTTTTCCAAAATCAACGTTTTCTTATATTTTTACTTTACAAGTTTTCAGTAGAATCTTGAGCAGAGTCCTTAATATTGTCTAATGCGCTGACGTGCGCGATGGCCCTTACCGTTTCTTTCTCTACCCTCGTCTTGTACCGTGTGACAGAAATAATTAATTCCAAAAAAGAAAGAATTAGAGCGCTTTCACGTATAGGCGTTTATGTCGCGCGACTGTAGCGCTTCTAAGTCGCATCCATATGTCGCAGGGAAATGATAAAAACAGAGATTTCATCAACTTCCTCAGGGATATGATCAAGTCCCGGGAGATGATACAAAAACATCGCGTTGCATCATTTTCCTTGCGAAATTCAGTGATTTGATCAAGTCTCCGAGCCGTTTTAGGGGAATGATAGATTTATAGCAATGGCCGATGGATTTCTTTATTACCTTTAGCAATTTGATCAAATCCCTGAGCTGTTTTAGGGAAAAGATAAAATGAGCTATTTAAGTCAACTAGATTCGATCATTTTACTAAACACGTCTAGTAATTTGATCCAATTCCTAAACAGATTTAGGAATATGATCAAGTCCCGAGAGATGATAAAAAAACATCGCGTTGTATCATTTCCCTTGCGGAATTCAGTGATTTGATCGTCTCCGAGCTGTTTTAGGCGAATGATAGAAATATAGCAATGGCCGAAGGATTTCATCATTTCTTTTAGCGATTTGATTAAATCCCTGAGCTATTCTAGGGAAAAGATAAAATTATCATTTCCCTGCGACATTGTCTAACACGCAAGAGTGCTACTTCTTAAGAGCGCTTTCACATATAGGCGTTTTTGTCGCGCGACAGAAGCGCGACTGCAGCGCTCCCACCTAGCGGTGGCAAATACTGTGAACAGCCGCTGTAATGTGAGGATTCGCTGTGCAGCGCTTCAGTCGCGCGACAAAAACGCTTATATGTGAAAGCGCTCTTAAGAAGTAGCGCTCTTGTGTGTTAGACAATACGATCTCAGGTTTGTTCCGATCACTAACATCGGTACTAGCTATGTGGCCCCAAGTAACAGCCATATTGCGTCGGCCATATTGGCTGGCATAAGAATGTTAATCCGAATTAATTTTCTACTACTCATTTAGATGTTAAAGCCCTACATTGTTTAGAAAAAAGGCGGGTTTTTGTAACTGATATACCTAGTGCTGAAGATTAAGAGTTCGTATTTTGGAAATTACATAAAATGAAGGAAAGTATATACTTTTTTTTAATTTATTTAACTTAAAACAATTAAACATGCATTAAGTTTAGTGTTACTCGCCAAACTGTAACGTTTATTGGCGAGAAGCGCTGATTTTATTTTAATTTACTTACATAACTAACCTAACCACCTCATTCTACGGAAAGAATATGTAGTACATCAAGTTAAGTTGAAAAATGTGTACTTTGTAGAGTACTTACATGTGGCATTTATTCTCACAATTTATTTGTTCTTTATAAAGTACGCTAAAGCTCCGAAAATGAAACGCAGCTCGAACCCAATTGAACAAACATCCACAATCGTGTAACATCCGTTTTTAGGGACGTATTAAAACGAAAGATTTATCTCAAACGCGGAGTAACTAATGAAATAAGACACAATAACAAATTGAGACAGTGAGAGATAAGCTGAATATTTTACCGATTTGTCTCGTTCCGTAATTCTTTCGTGGAGGAATAAACAAAATCCGATGGCAGATCCTTCTCGGGCTGTCTGCGATCCAAATCTGCCACTTCGAGTAACAATACACGATGTCAGGATTGAAAACGGTCCGTAATCGGTGACGCACTTTAGTGATAGTTATAGATAGTTTAGTTGTATTTATTTGTATTTATTCAGTGCAAAGTTTGTTTGTTTGGCTCAAAACTTGTGAATCAAGTTTGACTGGCTTCTAGTAATAAATAAATTAATATCATGGGACAATTGACACCAATTGACCTAGTCCCAAACTAAGCAAAGCTAGTACTACGGATACTATGCAACGGATAAACATACTTATACAGATAAATACAGACTTAAATACATTTTAAACATCCAAGACCCGAGAACAAACACTAGATTTTTTATACAAATATCTGCCCGGCCGGGAATCGAGCCCGGGACCTCAAGCTTCGTAGTCAGGTTCTCTAAACACTTGGCTATCCGATCGTCATTCGATAATCAGATTGACTTTAAATTTAGTACGTATATACGGAGTCTACAACAAGTACAGTCAGCAAAAAAGCTTGCAAGTATTAAAAATTACATTTTAGAAAGGATAAGCAACTTTTTTCTAACACACTTTTATTCGGTTACTAATTCTTTTATCGGTCGTCTACAGGGTTTAATAATAATATATATTTTTTAATTTTACAGCACATTGATTTTACTGTAATGCTGTAATTTTTTATTGGCAAATAAATAATAATTTAGTTACATTCTTATCGGGTTAATGCACTTTTTTGCGAATAAGTAATATTGAGCGTAATTTCTATAAAAGGTAGGTAAGTATCTTTATTATTATTTTTTTTATAATGTTCTTGTATATTGTATTTTCTTAGTGCTATTTTCATTTGTTTTCGGCGTTTGAA
>NC_133485.1:9746868-9766120 GCF_025370935.1 Choristoneura fumiferana | reverse complement strand
GGCTATCGCGCGCTGTCCCTAGGGAAAAAAGTAGCCTATTCACTCTCTGGTAGGCTTGAGTCGGTCCTGAACTAAGAACTAAAAGAATGAATTCCCATCGCGGACCGAAAAGAACTAGTCCTCGTTAACGATCTTAATCGGTCTCGGTCTCGTCCGCGCTACTTTGGGCTCCGGAGCTAAAACGGAGCGGGAGCTAGGAGTGAGCGAGGTGAACGAGAT
This sequence comes from Choristoneura fumiferana, assembly GCF_025370935.1. Taxonomy (NCBI): domain Eukaryota; kingdom Metazoa; phylum Arthropoda; class Insecta; order Lepidoptera; family Tortricidae; genus Choristoneura; species Choristoneura fumiferana. Next base: position 9,765,901 of record NC_133485.1, on the reverse strand, counting down.
CGAGTAAAAGAGCGGAGCGGACGGCATGCGCGGTGCTCGGTCGATGTGAACGAGACAAATAGTATTATTTCAAAAGCGTATCCTAGTCAAGTGAGAGAAAGACGCATTTATTTTAAAATTGTACATTGTCCGCTTGTTTGATGATACCATAGAACCATACTTAGAAACCCGGTTAAACGAAAACTAAACACTACGACAGCAAATAATATTTGTTTTTTTTTTTATCTGATTACAACGTAATTTTTATTATACTCCTTATTTTTTAACATTCCGATCTTTAGCTCCCGTTCAGTTTATGACCGATTCGAGTCTAAACTCCTCCCTTCCCTTTCCCTTTCCCTGTTTTGGTCGGAGCCGCTCGGAGCTAAAGGAACTAAAGACCGAACTAGTTCATTTGACCGATTGACCGAGATTGGAGCCTCCCTTTAAAGACCGAGCGGCGCAAGTCTACTCTCTGGCCCATAAACTAACTCTATGTCAAAAATCAACGACGGGCAAACATACGACTCACAGACTTTCGTATTTATAATATAATATTAAGTATGGATGGCCACCCGTATTTTAAAATTGGGTCATGTGCGTAAACGCGGTAGTATAGTGCGTCATTTCATATTAGACAAGCTCTAGCAATGTTATGCTAAATAAGAATATTCACTTTAGATTTCGATAATGAGATTAGTTCGGTTATGAAAGGTAAATTAGAAGACGTTAATTATTTTCGCATGTAAGTGTAACGGGGATATAGCTCAGTGGTAGAGCAATCGACTGCAGATCGATAGGTCCCCGTTTCAAATCCGGGTGTCCCCTCATGTATTTTTTTGTCCGGATATTTTATTTGTTGTCCATCTATTTTTAATAACCACAAAGATTTATCTTTTATTTAAATCAGTTATTTCAAAATATAAATAACTGCTATATTAGGTACTTAGTGGCTCCGAAGCGGTAACGTTTCGTGTGCTCTGCCTACACCATTCTGCGTACAGGCGTGTTGTTGTGTTGTGTGTGTGTGTGTGTGGTGTGTGTGTGTGGTGTGTGTGTGTGTGTGTGTGTGTGTGAACTATATTACTTACGTTTTTGGAAGTAATTGAGTACTGTGGAAGATATTTTTTATGATAAAAATAAAAAGTATATTATAACCAACTCTGATAAATATTATTTTGACACATAAAAATAATAATAAGCATTAACTAAAACGTGCAATATTCACTTGCATTTACACAAAAAAAAATTTGAACAAATAATTATGTCCAATGAGATTTGCAAATTCTTCCGGACGTTAGTGAGTTTTACTTAACACCCTTATAAATATTTTTACCGTTTTTTTTTTACTTTTTTCTACTTTAATTTATTATTCATTTAATTAATTAATTAAAGTACCGCGCGAAATGCAAGATTATAACTACTTTGAATAAAAAAATCAAAATAAGGTCTCAGGGGTTTCATTGAAATTATCTCAATAATAACTTACTGAATATTTTGAAACACTACTCTACAGAAAATAAAGCACTACGACTGCTGGAGAGAATATGCTCCGAGTTCTTAACAGGATAAGAGTAGAATACGGAATACGGAATTCACCGAAGAAGAGTTGTAGTGGCAATGGACGGGCACATCGCACAAACAGCTGATAAATAAGCGTTGGGGGAGAAAGTAATAACCTACCTACAAAAGTTGGAAAACCTTTGACATTTCAAAGTTCAATATCTCAAAAACGGCTCAAATTTCTAAATAAAAAAAACCACATTAAAATCGGTTAATCTGATTAAGCGCTACGGTGCCACAGACACAGCGGTCAAACTTATAACACCCCTCTTTTTGCGTCGGGGGTTAAAAAAACATGAACTGGAAGACGCGTTGGCAGGCCTCCCAAGAGGTGAACTACCGACATCGCGAGAGTTGCGGGCAACCGGTGGATGCAAGTGGCGAATTGTCGTTCATTGTGGCGTCCTAAGGGGGAGACCTTTATCCAACAGTGGACATCTTCCGGCTGATGATGATGAGTTGCAGAATACGTTTTGAAATAACAACTGACAAAGAAAATTACTACATGTAAACGAGGTGGAGAAATACCCTCTTGGCTAGACTGATAGAAATTACTAAGGGTTCAAATAATTGGTTTTACTAAAGGAACTACGGAGCCCAAATTGCAACAGAACGAATGGCTGCATAGCTGCTGGGGGATACGAGAACTAGACACATTTTTATGCCGTTATTGCAGAACTTTTAGGACTATGGAAAGACACACTAGAAACAACAACAGTATTCATTAATTTTCGGTGTTGTTCTGGCTATCTGAACACTGCATTTTATTATTCCACAATCAATGAACTAAAATAATTTCCTTGCTCACCCGCGACCTTACGATAGCTAAGCTTATGCAAAATATGCGTGTTCATGCAGTTCCTCCACCTCCACACTGTAAGAACACACACAAACCACACAAACCCATCTATCACCACCACCACACTACACTGACGCGTTTCGAACTCAACCAGAGCTCATCTTCAGATGACACAACCGTACACCATCCAACGGACAACGGTTGAGTTCGAAACGCGTCAGTGTAGTGTGGTGTGGTGAAAGATGGTTTGTTGATTGTGTGTGTTCTTACAGTGTGGAGGTGGAGGAACTGCATGAACACGCATATTTTGCATAAGCTTAGCTATCGTAAGGTCGCGGGTGAGCAAGGAAATTATTTTAGTTCATTGATATGGACCTCCGCAAAGTAACGCCTGATTCAATAAATTATTCCACAATCATTTATACTTTACCATCGAGAAAAGTTTTGGTGCGGACTGCAGAGGACAATTTTATTAACATTACTAGCCGTTACCCGCGACTCCGTCCGCGCAGAATTCGATTTTCAGTATACCGCTGGAACTATAAAATTTTCCGGGATAAAAACTATCCTATGTCCGTCCCAGGGACTCAAACTATCTGTAGGTATACCGAATGTCATCTAAATCGATTCAGCGGTTGAGACGCGATGAAGTAACAAACAAACGAACAGACTTACAAAATTTCGCATTTATTATATTATTTTATGTTATTAGTGCGAGTGGGAAGTGGGATAGTGGGATAGGGGATATGCATGGAACAAAAAAGTTCTTTAAAATCATCATCATCATCCCCAGCCTATATACGTCCCACTGCTGGGCACAGGCCTCCTCTCTGAGAACAAGAGGCTTGGGCCATAGTTCCCACGCGGGCCCAGTGCGGATTGGGAACTTCACACGCACCATTAATTTCTTCGCAGTTTGTGCAGGTTTCCTCACGATGTTTAAAAAATATATTAATGTAATTAAAAACCGAAAAAATAAAACGAATGATGTAAAAATCATCAATATCCATACTTCCATACTAATATTATAAATGCGAAAGTAAACTCTGTCTGTCTGTCTGTCTGTCTGTCTGTCTGTTACGCTTTCACGCCAAAACCGCTGAACCGATTTGGATGAAATTTGATACAGAGATAGAATAGACCTTGGGAAAAAACATAGGCTATCTTTTATCGCGAAAAAAACGCTTTAAGGGGTTGAAATAGGGGATGAAAGTTTATATGTGGAAGTTCGTCGCTGTCGAAGATAAAACCATGAAACTTGGCATTTAGGCACTAATAAGAAATAAGTCGATATTTGTTTGAGCTTTTTTAAAAATTCGACCTGTGAGGGATGAAATAGGGATGAAAATTCATATGGAAGGTCGTCATTATCGAAGATAAATCGATGAATCTTTATTAAACTTCCCATTCGGCACGTGATTAAAGATAAATAGACATTTGTTCACGCGTTTTCTTTTAATTTCTCCTATGAAGGAGTGAAATAGGGGATGACATTTATATAAAGATCGTCATTGTCGAAGATAAATCGATGTTCTTTATGAAACTTGGCATTTGGCACGTGATAAGAGATAAATAGATATTTTTTCCCGCGTTTTTTTATTCTTCCTGTGGGGGTGAAATAGGGATGAAAGTTTATATGAGGTCGTCATTGTCGAAGATAAATCGATGGTTCTTTATGAAAGTTGGCATTGGGGCACTTATAAAAAATAAATAGATATATATTTGTTCAAGCGTTTTTGAAAATTTTACCTGCGAGGGGATGCAATAGGGGATGAAAATTTATATGGAACGTTGTCATTATCACAGATAAATCGATGAATCTTTGTGTTTAGGTATTCGATAAGAACTAAAAAAAATCGGTTAAATTCGACTTGGACTCGCGCATTAAGGGTTCCGTACGTAGGTATTTATGAATATTCAGTGCAAGCAGAGCCTATTTTAAGCTCATAAGCAAAATGTACGCAATGTGGGGTAATTTTAGATGGCTTATTGACATAGACAGTCAGACATGAAAAATTATGATTTTCAGATTTTTCTTATTTATTTTGCTATAAAAGAAAAAAAAATGCTAATAGAGCTACTTTTATACAAAATTCCAAGTTTCTAGGACAGCCGGAAGTACCCTATAACTTTTTCTGTCAAGGCGATTTGTATGGAAATACCTTTTTAATGACTAGCATTAAATTGCGTTAACTTAGAAGTTCAATTTTCTCACAGCTTCCGGGACTATTGACCTGAGTTTAGGTTTTTAATTTCAACTCGACACATACTCCGCGCGTTTACGGATAAAGGGTCTTGACAGACAGACGGACGGACGGACAGCAAAGTTCCTTTTGAGGTAGGTACGGAACCCTAAAAAACATTTGTTCCGGCTCTTTTCACATTTCGTCATTTTTCATACTTGAAAATATGGGGATGAAAGTTCGTCGAAACAAGTTTACTACTTATAAGTATATTTATCGGAAACATGTGTAGCTATGCTTAGTAAGAATGCCGTCTTAATTATAATCCTACCCTCCCTAACTTACAATAAAGGACGTAAGATGTCAAGAGTTCACTATGAAGAATTAGTCCTTTTGTGTTGGCAGGGTAGAATACACGTCGTTTTGCTAAAATGTGGCTACCCACAAAATATTTATGTTTTACCAAAGAATGAAAGAACAAAAAAAAAATATTTAGATTAAAGCAATGTATTAAAATAGGTTATTTTTCAGTAAACCGTAGAAGTTTCTATGTTCTATTATTCGCAGAATAGGTACCCTAAATAACTTAAATACTTTCCAAAGTTACTATTCCACGCGGACGAAGTCGCGGGCAAAAGCTAGTAGGCATAAATAGATATAATTATATAGTATATAAAGGGCGATAGATGACCAAGTGGGTTAGAGAACCTGACTACGAAGCTTGAGGTCCCGGGTTCAATTCCCGCCGGGGCAGGTATTTGTATGAATAATAAAAATGTTTGTTCTCGGGTCCTGAATGTTTAATATTGTTGAAACTTCATTGTACTGGCCATCAGATATTGTGTTTTTGCTTGACATTGATTTGATTTGTTGATAGACTTCAATACAAATTTGGTTCTGAGAATATTTGTTTTATTAGGTTATGGGAATTTTACAAATATTCCTTTTATAAGTAATATTCTTCTATTTTTGGGATTAGTTTTACCTTTTCAATTTGTGTTTTGCAAATATGAGTGTCCAAAAATTGGATCGCTTTAATATTGAAAAGCTACGCGGACTGGAAAACTGGTTGGTATGGAAATTCGATATAAACCTTCAACTAACTATGCATAAATTGCAAGATGTTGTGAAAGGCGTCGAAACTCTTCCTGTACCCCTAAAGAAAGACGCGTCGGCTGACGAAACTGCAAGTTATCAAAGGAAACTTACCCAGTATGAAGAACGCGACGCATTACTCCAATGTATCATCGGCTGTAGCGTCTCCGCAGAACCTAAACGCCATATACTCACTGCTAAATCCGGTAAGGAAATGTGGGATATACTTCACTCAGTATACGAGCAGAAGAATGATAGAAGACTAGACTTGTTGTATTGCCAGCTGTTCACTTACACTAAAGACGAAGCTGACGACATTGCCACGCACGTCTCTAAGCTGCAGGCATTATGGCAACAACTCAATGACGAATTAAAGGAAGAAGGATCTCTCCCGCAATCATTGTTGATGAACAGGATTCTTAACACATTGCCTTCAGCATATCTTGAGTTCAAGAATGCTTGGGAGTCCGTACCTAAGGAGAACAGAAGTATTTCTACTCTTATGGAGCGTCTTCGTCTTCATGAACAACGTCTTGAAGACTTGGATACTAGACCTTCTACTTCCACTTTTACGTCTGAAAATGCTCTTTTATCAAATAAGAAGAAAGACAAAGTCAAGTGTTCACATTGCAACAAAATTGGACATACTCACAAACAATGCTTTTTGCTGAAGAAGCTTAAGAAGCGGAATAAGGGTAACGAAGCCATTCCGAATGATGGTGATGCATTTCTATCTCGACTTGATAATTCAAATTCAAACTGGATAGTTGACTCAGGAGCATCTCACCATATTACGTCAAGCGCCAATTGGTTTAGAAGCTACACACCTTTCGATAACCCAAGAGCTTTACGACTGGGAGATGATCGAAATATGTATGCATATGGCCAAGGAACTATTGATGTTGAAATGTCGGTACAAGGTAAATGGAAACGTGCTCATCTGAATAATGTTTGGTATGTACCTCAAGCAGGACAAAATCTATTCTCAGCTGGTTCAGCATTGGACCATGGATATATAGAGATAGCTGACAAGGATAAGCGTGTCTTCAAAGATAAGAGCGGCCAAGTCAAAGCTGTCAGTATTAGAGATGGTAATCTATATAAACTTTTGATGAGAGTAAGGACAGTTAATGCTTGTGTTGTCAAAGAAGGAACAAGCCTACAGATTTGGCATAAGAGACTCTGTCGCCAAAACAAAAGAATGGTTAAGAAATTTTCGTCAGCTGAAGAAAATTCCTTCGTACCATATAGCGATGCCGACTACGCCGGAGATAAAGACACAAGAAGGTCGACTTCTGGTTACGTATGTCTGGCCGCAGGGGGAGCGGTGTCCTGGTCTTCAAAGACACAGAGATGTGTGACTCTTTCAACCACTGAGGCGAAGTTTGTGGCGGCCAGCCTTGCAGCCCAGACGGTTATATGGCTCAATCGACTTTACAAGGAAGTTCGAGGAATCGGGGTCATACCTACTGTTTATGTGGACAACCAAAGTGCTATTAAGCTTGTCAAGAACCCAGTGTTTCATTTTAAGACAAAGCATATAGATACGCGCTATAAGTTTTTGCGAGAGCTTCATCAAGAGAAAAAGGTCAATGTCCTCTACGTACCTTCTAGAGAACAAGTAGCAGATACGTTTACGAAAGCCCTATCAAAGGAAAGCTTTCTTAGAGCACGAGCCTCACTAGGACTGGTGAGTAAGCCTGATCTGATGCAGGGGGAGTGTTGAAACTTCATTGTACTGGCCATCAGATATTGTGTTTTGCTTGACATTGATTTGATTTGTTGATAGACTTCAATACAAATTTGGTTCTGAGAATATTTGTTTTATTAAATATGTATTTAAGTATGTATTTTATCTACACAAGTATGTTTATTCGTTGCCTAGTATCCATAGTACAAGCTTTGCTTAGTTTGGGACTAGGTCAATTGGTGTCAAATGTCCCAAGATATATTTTATTTTTAATATAATATGTCGAAAATCTTTAGGTATAAACTAGTGTGTCATCTTAACCCAAAAAATCAATGACATTCTCTTTTAAAAAACTTCACTGTTCAGAGCGTTTATACCTGCGGAGCCGGAGCTGCCAATGTTGCACTTTTGTTAGTTTTTCTCGATTATTCCATAAAAATTTAATGAAAATTAAAAATATGGTCTGATAGAACTCTTTATATAAGTAATGTGTCTACTCCAATAGTTATTTCGTCATAGACTTTTATATTGTTTAAAAACGAACAAATGCTTTGTAACTACCTTTTACTGGTAAAGTCTATAGTTCGGGTTGCGTGCTGGGATGGAAGAGATGAACAAAGTAGGTAGCTAACATTCTTTAATAACACACATGTATGTTATAAGAAAAGTTCAGAAGGCGGGCTAACCAGGCGGGAGTCGGGGCGCGTTGGTAGGCGCGTGGCAAGTAAGGTGGTTGTGTACCGACTGGCGTCCGTTGGCCGCGGGCCCCGCGTGGTTAGCTAAAATGCTGATCACACAATATGTGGCAGGGGTGTCGCCACATCACTCCCCCCCCTTTTTGAGAAAAATAAAATGTATACACAAAAAAACTTAGCCAAAAATAAAAACAATTGACAACTTGTAACCTCTTTTCATGACTGACTGTACTCTTATATTGTTTACGGTAATGCTGATGCAAATAAATCGACGCTGCGCTCATGTTTACGACGTTTGTAATATGATCGCTCTGTGCCCGCGCTGACGCTGCTCCACTGCTATGCAACGTGACTGGGCTGGAATGCGGCGCTTGTAGGTCCCGCTTGATCATGCTCTGACGAGAAAGTCTTCATGCCATACGCCTTTGCGGCTGTAATGACTTCATGAGCGACCTCTGCGTGTAATGGCATGACTCCCTGCGACGACACTCGACGGTGCAATGAAGATCCTCTAACCACACGCTTTGGCGGCTGTGATGGCTTCAAGATGGATTTCAAATGACACGATGTCCGGCGGCAATATATAACATCCTTTAACCACACGCTTTGGCGGTTGTGATGGCTTCTAGGAATGAGACGACGTTCGGCGAAAATATTTGCTGATGTAACGATATGTGTTTGTGTAAGATTGGTCCGGAACGGTGCTATCTTGCTTTTGCCGCTATCAGATAGCAGTTCGGTGGTCTGACTGCTCGACTGTTGAGGCTTTTACTTCTGAGGTCACTTTGTGGTTTCACTGAATTTAACCGCCTGGTTAGCTCACAAACGAATCTAGTTAGTACGTGTTCGAAAACGGGTCACCACTGTAACTACCTTTTACTGGTAATGTCTTTAGTTCGGGTTGCGTACTGGGATGGAAGAGATGAACAAAGTAGGTAGCTAACATTCTTTAATAACACACATGTATGTTATAAGAAAAGTTCAGAAGGCGGGCTAACCAGGCGGGAGTCGGGGCGCGTTGGTAGGCGCGTGGCAAGTAAGGTGGTTGTGTACCGACTGGCGTCCGTTGGCCGCGGCCCCGCGTGGTTAGCTAAAATGCTGATCACACAATATGTGGCAGGGGTGTCGCCACAGCTTATTAATGGTTTTGAAGAAAATAAAAGTCTATCACGAATAAATATATAAAAACAATTTTATCAGACCACATTTTTTTATTTTCATTAAATTTTTATGCAATAATCGAGAAAAACTAATAAAAATGCAACGTTGCCAGCTCAGCAGGTATAAATAAACGCTCTTAATACCTACTGCCATATCCCCACTGTTGTGCGTTCAAATGGTATTTTTTATCTTTTTATCCGCAAATGCGTCGCTCCAAGTTTTCGTATTCCGTGAATATTTTTCTGTAGCAATTCTATTCAGCGACTGAAGTGGACCTGGAAAATAGTTGCGGCTGTGAACCAAAATGGCTAAAATAGCGGTACCGTACTGTTTTTTCTGCCGGTTGTAATTTTTAGTGCTGCAAACCTGTTTTACTTTCAGAAAAGATGTGCAAAGAATTGTTTTGATACAAGTTACAACGTTCGACTTTTGCTGAACAATATTTTTACTGTCAACTTCTTGCCTTAAAGTATTTAAAAATAAATTCAGACGCGGGTTTTAGTTCTACTATTCTCTGTTTTCATAATGACGTATTTTGTTGTTTTATAGTATACAATTGTGTGTTAGTAAATATTTGAAAAATTCAGATGCATATTTAAATATACCTTAGATACTTTTCTTCTGCAATGAGGTAGTTGCCTAAAAAATTAGAATTAGTCGTCACTTTGCTCACCCTTGGCCAAAAAGTAACGTCTTATTCAATAAATTATTTAAAATGTTGGATATTTTTTGACTGACTGAGAATGACTTTATGTTTTGATTGTATTGATTTTGGTTTTTTCACTATTTCAAGGAGTGGCAGATTTGACATATTAATTTCAGCTTGATGAACTCCACACTCCTGAGAAAACGGTCTTCACAGATGGACAGACGGATAACAAAGTTATCCTATCAGGGTTCTGTTTTTTCCTTTTGAGGTACGGAACCCAAAAGATTAGACCAAAGCGGCTTGCACGAGTATTGCCGCAATATCGTTCAATTTTCGATAAATTTCATTAAGCCTCTGACAACGTGTGTTCCGATACTTGATTTAGTATTATTAAGCTGTCAGTTGCCGATCCCGGGGGCAGCACCGAACAATAGCACTCGATTACTGCGATGTTGGCTAACCTGACTATAGTTCGGATAAATTTAAAGTTGGATTAATCGGTTTACTTCGTTGCGTTCGGAGAACTGCAATGTGTTAGACTGGTGATGTAATATGTCTTGGGACTTACGATTACTAATTATCACCTCGGCGTTTCGACCACATTGCAGCGGCCCTGGTCACAAGTCGACTACAGTGTAGAGTATCACGTTCTTTTAGCCTTTTCCAACTACCCGCACTTGATTTTCTTGTACCCGACTTATTCACTACTGTCACATAGTCAGTGTACCTAATCACTTTGACATACAATACACGATATCCCGCGATTTATCCGTGTTAAACTTTTTCATCACACTTGCTCTTAAACAGTGTCGTAACATGCAGGCTACCTTGGTTGCAACCCCCCAAATAAAGCCCTCGATCTTAATGTGTCTGTCATGAAACCGAAGGTCAGTAAATGAGTCATTGCCCGTACTCATTTTCTTGTCATGAAGCCCAAGGTCGGTAAATGAGTTTGATACTGCTGCGCGCGCTGCTGCAGGAGCGCGCGCACGTCGGGCACATGCTGCGCCGCGGGAGGGTGGCGGGGAGCTGGCATTGCCTAGAGCGCAGTCAGCGGTATCGGCAATTTTTGAAAAAATATTAGTTTTTCTTTTACTAATATACAATTTTACTCGCAAATGTGATAAAAAATATTGTATGTGGCACGAGCGGTACTAGAATTACGAACATCGACTCATTAAAGCCCTCAGTTTTCGACTTCGGGCTTCTAATAGACTCGTTCGTAATTCCTTATTTAAGACACAATGTACTATTTCATCCTGGCCATTTTTGATACTGTATATGTTCACATTTTCGAATACTATTTCATATTCCTTTTTTTTGTCATCTACTTACACTTAATTCTTGTGTATGTGCCCGTAAACATGTATACTTCGTATTTTACCCAGCAACTCTACACCGTGTTATTTTTGATATCCGTTAACTTAAGGACAATCTATAGGTCTAAGACACTAAACTTACCGTTTAGTTTTTTTTAAAGATAATCAAGAGTTAAGATAATTAATTATTAGCAGTAAAACAGCGTAAAGGTCTTTAATTTATGTTTTTTTTCCAAAGTCCATAACTAATACGTGTTTAATTCACACAATACAATACAATACAAATATTCTTTATTGCACACCATAAATCAGTACAAAAAACTTATAATATAAACACTTAGATTCAGGTTAGGCGGTCTTATCGCTTAAAAGCGATCTCTTCCAGACAATGGGTACAAGAACTTATGGTTATGTCAAACAAAAATAGGTGGCGGAAACAGAAACCGAAAACAAGAACAAACAAAAAATTAATAATATTAAAATAAATACAAATGATATCATTATATAAATACATACATACAATATACTTATACAATACATATACTACTAACATAAAATAGCAATTTATCAGTATGTTATATTGTGGCATTGGTAGTATCTAATTAGGAAGGTTTAATTCTGTTTATTCTGAACTACCTCTGTACCTATTAAGAACACTGTAATTCGTTTTTTGTTTGGAATACCAACTCGTCAGGGCGCCCAAGATACAGGCACTGCCTAGTTTGGGGCCCGCTGACACTGTATCTGAATCAATAAAAACTTTTCATTTTTTCATTTTTTTTTTTTTCTAATTGTCAAAAAGGCCGTAATGGGAGAAAAGGTACACATAGGTATTTAGCAAAAGAAAGTTAAATATGTGGATTTTTTTGATGCCTCTCTTATGTATCACGTCAATGTCACTTGTCAAATTTGTTTATTTTACAATTTAACAATGAACGTGAAGCCACTATTGTGCAAGAAATAAAGTTTTTTTTTGTTTTCGAAAAAAAAATGTTGTTTTTTTTATTTCGCGAATGAGTTAATTATCAGGTAGTTCATTATCAATGAACTGAGTCGTCTGCCGAAGTTCACGGCTATCAAAAAAAACACGGTGTATAGTTTTCCTGCAAATATTCGGAGATACCTACATCGCGACGAAATTTCGACTATCATCGAATTACATGGAGAGGAGAGATTATATTCCGTTTTTAAGCAGGATAATAGAATCAAACTTAATTGCTTCATATCTGCCACTGATACTTGTCGTTGTCCGATCAACACAACCCATTTTTACTCGACTACGGCAAAGCCAAAGGAAGAGTAATGATTTTAGCAGTCTATGTATGTTTGTATTTTAAAACGTCTATTATTAAACAAAGATAATCTGCGCTGTTAAAACATGATACCAGAAAACAAATATTAAAATTCTTTACGGTAAAGTTCTCATTATTTATTTGCCCCAATACACACCGAAATTAATAATTAACAAACAAACGATTTAAACAATTCAGACTATTTGCCGCCGAACAGTTAGTTGCCATGGAAGTGGAAGCTTGTATCCGTATATCCCGTTACATTGGCGGGAATTTAATTTCATCCATCTGCTATTTACAATATCAATAGGTAGGTACAGTATAAAAAGGTAAAACTAGAATGTTAATATAGCTCTTGACTCGGTTTTCTTCGTTTTCCTAAAGTTTTGAATGTGAAAAAAAAACCGATCGTTTGTTTCGAATTCCGAATGACATTAGCAAACTACATATTTTCATTGTAGCATGGTGCGGGTGACAGCTGTCAATATCACAAGACTAGAGAGTCAAAGTGGCGACATTTTGAATCGAAAAAAACTAATGATTTAAAAACTTAATCATAATGAATGTCATCATTAATCGATTATTACGCTAATTTTGTGATGAGAATATTAGTGAAATCTAGGTTTGGAATATTATTTGCCAGTTAAGTTAGGTTAACGGAGTTGCAAGAATATTCGTTACTTACAAATTAAGAATACCGATAACTAAGGATCCATTAGTCCCATCACTAAAAAGTCTCTGGTGTTACGTTACATGCTACATTTCTTCACTTAATTGTGCTTTGAATTTTAATTGATTGATTAAAAATCTGATGGCTTAAATTTATTTCGTATAAATAATATAGCTTTTTTTTTAATTTATTCTCAAAACGCCAGTCATATTCAGGTTACAACTGAAATATACTTCCATATATTTAGAACGCAGTAACTTTTTTGAGTAAAACGAATGTGCATCAAGTGTCACTTACCAGCTAGAATGAAAGCACTGTAGTTTAAGTTTACCTGGGTGACCTATATTTACTCAGAATTTTTCACCGATGTGGATATTAAATAGTTTTCTAAAATAACACGCTGAGCTAAACCATGGACAAACAGTAACAGTAGTAATAAAGTCCTCGGTACAAAAATATTAGGCATTCTATTATCTTTTGTCAATCAAACAAATGAAATGTAATAAAATACTAACGGTTTGATCCAGGTTGGTCGAAAAATAAAGCTATTATTATTAATTTTTAAAAATGACAAATAAGCACGTCAAAGTCAAAGGGAGTGCTTTGTCGTCGTCGACTAAAAACGTCCCTAGGCATCGGACGCGGAACTTTAAATGGCTTTGTGTTTCACCGCACCTATTGATTAATTTTATTTAACGGAATATGATGCCGTTTCCGTCTATCCGAACAAATCAAAAAGAGACGGCATCACATTTATCCGTCTAATAAATTTAATCAAGGCCGGTGAAACAGGGGGTTAATCTTCATCAATCATCATCCTTGTCTGTTCGATAAAAAAAATCCTTTGTTTAATTAACAAAGGAAGAAAATACTTCATATTAAATATATTGACCCGGATAACTCACGTCGAGTTTAGCCTGACATGTAACATGGGGTGCGCGTGTTGCAGCAGCCGCCGAGTCGCGTTGCTCCGAATTCTAAGGGCTTCGGATTAGCCCAAAACATGTTGGGCTAAACTCGATTTAAGACGTGAGTTATCCGGGTCAATATATTTAATATGTGTGAGTCTCACGGTAGTTTCATGTTCAAAAAAGGAAAAATATACGTGTTTAATATTTTCTGATAACTAAAATGACCAAGTAAGTAATTAGAGTTCATTAGGACTCTAACCCCCTGCTCCACCATACAATTAAATTTATTTGACGGATAAATGCGATGCCGTCTCTGTTTGTTTTGTTCGAATAGACGGAGACGGCATCACATTTATCCTTCAAATAAAACTAATATTGACACAGCCCCTAACCCTTTTAATGTCCAACGGCAATATATCCAAAGGCGTGTACAGAAGCATTATTTTATTTGCATTCCGGTCCGGTCGCGCGACCTGTCGCCACTAAATTAATTACCGCGCAATTAATTAAATATTCGAGTATGTTGTCGCCAGCAATGTTGGTACCTACTTGCAGCCATGGTGTTGCGGTCACTGTTAATCTATTTTTACTCGACTGCTCCATGCAAAAAGGGTAATGTGTATATCAGCGTATTTTATAATTTCTAGAAGACGCCATTCCTAGAAGAGACCCCTTTTTAATTTTTATTTTTGCGTCAATCAATTTTTTTTAATCTTTTTTAAATTATCTTGTAGCAGTCAGTAATCAAAATTCAATTATGGCTATTATCAGATGCCATACTGTGAAAAAAAAATACAAATTATATGAAATGGGAAGTCATAGAATAAATACTTCTTAATCATTATTCGGTATGTTTTACGCATGGATATCACATTTATCTCATAAATACCAGAGACCATAGCGATTAATAAGAGTATCGTAATGTAAACAGACAGAAAACGAGGTTCAGGCACAACCTAGATATTAACCATGCATGTCTAACCAACTTACAAAAGTTAAAATATCATAAAGTTTAATATATCAAAAAAAACTTGACAGATTTTATTTCAAACATAGCTAAGACCACATAGAAACTCGCTTAATGTAAAAAACTCATCGGAATCGGTCCATCCATTTGAGATATGATGCTGCAGACAGACAAAAATTTTAAACATTAAATAGATTTAGACACAATCATAATTGAAGCATTGGGAGCAACAAGGGCGTTCTCTATTGTACAACATACGCTCTTGTGGCACCCAATGCTTCAATTATGTTTAAAATAGAAACTAAAACATATCATTCGAAAAGTTTAACTATATACGTTGTCCTGCCCGGAAAAGCAGCACTAAATTAAATATGATAACATACCGACAGCAGCGCCACCTACCGGTCCAATTATGTTTCAAGACATACAGGAACCCATTAAAATATTTACACAAAGTTTCATCCAAATCGGTCCAGCTGTTTGTTGGTTGACAAACACGTACAGAAGAATTAAATCTAGCGTAGCTACATAATGTCTACATAACAAGAAACAGTTGTCAGAGTAGGTACTGGCTTCGCTTGACATAGTACTCCCCGGAGTGTAGCTTAGATGGTCTATATCCGACTTGAACCACTCGGGTTGAAATTACTTGTTGACTATGACAAATTGACGAAGATAAATCTAACTGTGAATTCATAGATTAGACATAGTTATCAACTGTATTTTTTTAATCTTACATTTGGTTCAGCAAATGCGATGCAATTAAAATATATATCTTCTTCTTCTTAAATATAAGAGCTATGCTCTTGTCGGTGGAGTAATCGCCGCTCCGCACGGTCTTTGGCCAGCTGTTTGATTTCCTGATACGACAAGACACCCGCCCTTTCCTTCACCTGGTTAAAATAGGTCAATCTTGGTCTTCCCCTAACTCGTTTTCCTTCTATTTTGCCTTCCAGTAGGTTAAAAAAGAAATTGTCGTGTCGTATCAAGTATCCTATCATATTTCCCCTTCGGCAATTTATGGTCTCCAGTAGCATTCTTTTTTCTTTGACCATGGTAAGAACTTCTTCGTTGGTTGGTAAAAAATATATAAGGACATTAAATATAGGTCAATGTCTGTCAATTGTATTTGTTACTTATTTTGTACAATAAAGAGTTTACATACATACATATAGGTAAGCAAAATAGAAATGGTGCATCATTCTTTACATCTTTCCTACCATTTTAGAATGTACTTAGGAGTCGTGATTTATGATAGTTGTGGTAAATGGTACGCCACTGCTGACACGTGCAATTGATCAATAATTTTTGGGTAGTTGGTCGGGTTTCCCAGTGGTTCAGTTGGTAGGACACCTTGGGTGCACTTATTTATAAGCGCGTATAGGAGTAACGAATCTGCATCCCGTCTGGTGCAACCGAAAATCTTTTTGTTTTCAAAATCTGACATTTTGTTGAGCACGTTTGCTAATATAAAAAACAAATAATGCGGCAATCCAGAATGAACTTTAACAACCTTGCTATTTCGCTTATTCACAAAGACCTCTCATAGCCATCACTTGAACATTATCTTCGCCCGTCAAATATGTATTATGCTGCAACAGGTTTATAACTTTTACAGGAACAAAGTGAAAAGTATACCGTATCTACTATTTAGTACGCGCAGATGAAGACAGTGATCAAGGTCCATGTTAAAATTCATACATTCAGCCCAACAAATTCACTCAAAAGGTATTAAGCCCTGCTATTTATTTCATATACAACACATAAAGCTGCAGACACAATTGCTGAGGTAAGCCATAAAGACAATATTATACGCGGGTTATTCTTTCCGCGGTTATTTTAAATTTGCTTTGTCTAGTATGGAATCGCGTCCTGGTTCTGGATAATAAATAGTATAATAAACAAGATTAACGGTGCATAAGGAGGCACGTTTGGGGGACAGTGATGTAGATGCACACGAAGCAAGCGAGGAGTGTTGCACTGTCGCGAACTGCAAGCGAATGTTGGGATAGAAGTTCAATTTAAGTCGTATGGTTTGCTCAGAAAATTTGATGCAAATTACAAATACAAATAATTTAATCGTAGGCACATTCAGTCATGCAGTAAATTAATAAATTATAATAGCTAGCATCGTTTAAATTGAAAAAAAAAAAGTTTTTACCTACCTTTTTCCAATGTATCTTTTTTCATTAAGATCTGTAATTTATTTTTAATACATTTATTTTATTTTACCTGACTATTTAGCGGCTCTGAGGTGATCTATGTTGATATTTATATAAATAATACGAATGTTTGCTCTCAAGTCTTTCTTACTTTTAATATGTATTAAATTATGTACATAATAATCAGTATGTTTACCCTTTGCTTAGTAGGTACTTGTAGTGAAAGCTTTGCTAACTTTAGGACTTCAATCAATTGATGTCAAATGTCTCTCCTCATATAATTTGTTTTACGGCCAGAAAAAAAGAAAAAAAAATGATTTTAAAAGTTTTTAAAATCATTGCAAATTTCCGAAGATGAAAAATTTGCCGACGTTTAACAAATGATACCTTTGAGTTCAATTGGCGTAAAGGACAAAATGCCACTTTTCAGGAGAAGAAAAAACGTTTTTTATTTCAAAAAATCTGTTGTATTTTTTTCTTTGTTTGACCAATATTTTCGATGTCTATGAGAAAAGTGCTTAGAATTCTTGTCTTTACAGGATAGTCCGGTGACCATAACGCTAAATAAGATAGTTAAAAAGTTAAGTGTCCTGTACACCCTGGAAAAAACGTCCAGTAGTCCCTTACGTCCACATCATTTTAAAAAATATATAGTAATTTAAGCCGTAAAGGTCACTTTCATACAAAGTAAATGCAATTTTGGGGTGTAAAGTTCACTATAACTTACTAAATACTTGTTATTTTCTGTAGATTACTATAACTTACAGAAGTCAAATTATGTAAAAATATTTAGTATTTTGCTATAGTTATACGCTAGTAATTACATAGTAGTGATATTATTGGTTACGTAACGATAACTTATCGTAAACACATTATCACACCGAACTTACATTCATGAAAGTAAATTATTGTTGTGTAATATTTATAATTAGTTTGTTCGTTGTTTTATGTTAGTAAATTAATCTAGGTTATATTGTGAATGAAAACACAATGATGGTAAAGGTAACAATTTATTTTAATCATTTTTAATAATCAGAATAACTCATAGCTCACATACATTAGATATTTACTTCATTCTTATAATCAACTAACGCGATTTAATCAAAATAAAATTAAAAATGAGATCGCTTTAAGTTCAAGTTATGTATCATTAACCCTAATAAAGTATATTTGTACTTTTAGCTGCATATTACAAAATGTAACTTGAATAGTAAAACTCTTAACGCTTCAGTGGAATCACAAAAACAAAATATTTTGTTCAAGATGAACTTATAAAAATAAATAAATACTCATAAATAAATATTAGTTCGTGACAGTATATAACTTACTATAACATTTTTGTACTAAGAGCCTTAAATTAGCAAACACTGCAACAAAACACTGTTTTAGTAAGTTATTACTCTCAGGAACTAATATCATTAAGTTTCTAGAAAAAAAGTACTGTTTATTAAAACAAAATATTTTGTTTTGTGATGTCCACTGAGCGTTAGAGTTTTACTATTCAAGTACGTTTTGTAATATGCAGCTAAAAGTAGCAAATTATACTTTATTAGGGTTAATGATACATAACTTGAACTTAAAGCGATCATTATAAAAAATATTTTGGAATAAGTCGAGTTAGTTGATTATAAGAGTGAAGTAAATACTAATGTGTGTTAGCTGCGAGTTATCTGATTTTTAAAGATGATTAATAAAATAATTTGTTACCATTATCATCATTGAGTTTTTATTCACAACACAACTAGATTAATTTGCTAACATAAAACAACGAACGAAATTATAATAATAATATTTACCCGACAATAATACATATATTCCATGGATGTTAATTCACTGTGAAAATGTTTTTACGATAATTTATCGTTACGTAATCAATAATATCATTACTATATAATTAC
>NC_133485.1:9736357-9746768 GCF_025370935.1 Choristoneura fumiferana | reverse complement strand
CGCTAAGAGGGCTGTCCTCGAAAGGGTCTGCGACCCACCGAAACATCTTTTCATGTACCTCGTCCTGGCGGCAAACCACGACCACTCTGCAAGAGTGTCCGACTAAGAAGAAGAATATTTTAGATTCTTAAATTTAGAGGAAACACACACACACACACACACACACACGACACCACCATCCATCATCATCCATCATCATCCATCTTACGACATGCACGGAAGAAATGGAGAGGTGTAATTGTAGGAAAAAACAATCGGATAAAATGGGAAAAATCCTCGAGACTTAGATAGATAGATACTTAGATTAGATAACTTACAAGTAACGAGAAGTTACAATCAATAACACACTACGAATAAAAATAAAGGAAAGTATCATGAATGCACAACATGATATACGGTGACAGAATATCTGAACAGAAATATTTGAAAGCTTCAGAAAGGCTTCAGAGCAGTCAAACTGGTTTGACCTCCTTCAAGTTATCGGCTGGAAGTTCTCCAATCTTCGCCCATTGTCTTAGCCGCGGAATTTTGAAAGTAAGCACATACCTTCTAGGAGATGCCTATTGCAATAGTCATTTTTTTTCTTTATTGGGATACAATCGGCAAAATTATTAAGTACAAAGTAATAAGTAATATACTTACCTACATTATTATTAAAAAGGCCAAAACAGTTTTTATAGTTAACAATTGGTTGAGACAGGAGAGATTATCTATATAAAATTAAAGTTAAAGATGTACTTAAATGTAAAAATATTATTATTAAAAATGTATGCAACGGTATTATACAACGATCCTATAAATGGAGAGATAAATATAGGAATCACAACATTTCAAACATCTAATGCCTCACTGCATGACGACTACAAGGAGTCATTAGAAAATTGTGTTGATGATGATGATGATTTCATTAATTTAATTAATTGTAGAAATGACTTTGCTATCTTTAATTTTATTTAGGGTAGCCAGTATAAAGAAACTAGACGGTACATGAAGACATAGGTACTTACATAGACCAATTAAAACGTTTAAAGCAAGTGTTGCGAATGGCGAAGTAAGGCTAGTTTAAACTACTTCCACTTTGAACTTTTTACGAGTTCATTTTCAAGGCATAAGAATTGCCCAACACTGCACAAAATGCTAATATCTTCCAAACTCTCCCATTATTTTTTGATATTATGTATGAGTGATGTTTATATGTGTATATTTAAGTGGAAGTGGTGAAGGGCAGGTTCTGCATGAAAAATATATGTCACAAAACGACGCTGCGTTGCAATTTTATTGGGAGAAACAAGATAAAAAAATCTAAAGAAACTATGAAATAGCATCTAAATATCGCAAAGTAGATTCCGCGTAACAGCACTTAGAACCTCGTCTATAGATACTGAAGCATTACAAGATACAAAATGAAGCCACTTTGAGAGCGTTTTCAGACTGTCTGAATTCCAACAGCAAATTACAGTTTCAATGCAGTTCTGCTGTATTGTTCTATTGCGACTACAACATAAATGCAATTGTACTGCAATTTGAAAGTCTGCAAACTCGTCTGAATACTATCTTACTTAGCTAAGGAATAACTAGTTTTTTCTAGATCTAAACCCCAGCTTTAATATCAATCAAAGGTTAATTGACAAGTGCTTTTTTTGTTAATAAAAAACCTACAAAAACTAACACATATATTTATTACAAAAGCAAAGAGAAATAAACTTACCTATTTGAAGCCCCAAATCATTGACATAAATGTACCTTACGCTAAAATCATTATTTCAAATTTCACCCAGATCGCTAATGTTGGGCAGAGTGGCCATAAAGCATGGCAATGCGAATACGTTGATAGGGAAAACAAGCCTTCCCTATGGCCACCTGTAAAAGTGCGAATGAAATTAAATTTATAAATAAGTATGATAAATGCTAGAATGGCTAGTGTGACTATTTAGTATATAGCAAGCACTCCAAATCCATAACTACTCTTAGAATTAATTGTTTGTAAGGTACACAGTTACAAGATTTGCAATGTAAGCCTTATTGGACTTCGCACCTTCACCTTCGCGCCTTGTAGCACTGACTTCGTCTTTAACTATTGCAGCCACTCAACTTGCCGTTCAGTTTAGTTCAGTTCACTCAAGTTGAGTATGGTTCTATCATTATAAAGTTTAAAGTGACAGTGACGCAATTACTCCAATGACGTGGACTGTGGAATGATAATATATAATAAATGACAAATGAGGCAATAAAATATTGTATTCCAGTTTTTACCTTAAGATATCTTCGACTTGACAAAACCGGACTCAGCTTAACAAGTCAAATACTTACTAGCCCTATCTTGAGACACGTCTACGCAATTTGAAAGGGGTCTTGATGATTACCTTAAGAGATAGTTGACCTATTTCACTTAGGCTCAGCTCAGAGCCAGACGAGCTTGGACATTTAGCCAGTTATACGGGATATGGAGTTATATTCCAGAGTTCCAGTTATATAGCCTTGGGAGAAATTGGATTTCGAGTGCCAGCCGATAGACGATGGGGCGAAAAAATATAACGTGAATGACTGATTACCAACATGCTTCTTGCAGACGTCGGAGTCAAACTGGGTGTAAATTACTTATTTATTCGAATTATACTTACAAGCATGTATGCTTATCAAACATTAAATTTAATTCTATTTGCACAAATCGGATTATCTTTTACATACTCGATTCAGAGTAAAAAATTCTGCGATGTATTTAGTAAATGCTTATAATACGTTTTTTTAATAAGTTCTTTTTCACCATCAACATTTAACAGTACCTACCACAACTTTTGTGTGGAGTCTGACATTACACAAAAGATTTGTACTTCGACAGATCGAAGACAAGCTACATACAATTTTGATACCGAATCGGTGCTCTTTGTATCGTCGTTTTTTTTAATTTTACATTAGAATGGATGATTTTTTCCATTATGCTGAGCGGTTGGTTATAATTCAATGAATAAAAATACATATTTGTCCTTGAAAAGTTAGGATTTTTTTATAAAAATTATAGAAACAATCATTCGACCAAACTATATTGGTAACGATGTTTGTTGGCGTTAGCCTATAAAAATATTCTACTGACCGCATGCATAACGTACTAACCGCATAACTTACAGCGTTACCACTGCGTTACCAAATTATCAGGTGTTGCACGCTGAATGATATCGGGACAAATGAAATGTATGAATTATGTAGATACTGAGTATTTTGCGATACGATACAATTTACAAATTTCCCTACTTGTGTTAATATCGTATGGCGTCCGACAACTACTTAAAGGGTTAATGTCCATACACTGCACAAAAAAACCACACATTTAAGTGTTTTAGCACAATGTTTACTATAGGTATCACTTAATAAGAACTTTTTTAAGGGAATAACAGCATAACTTAGGAATTAATTATGTTATTATTTTCTCTCGATTACGATCATTCAAGGGCCAACTTTTTATCGCACTTTGTAATTACATAACCGCATGATTTATTAAGGCAGATGCGAGTGGAACAGCAACAATTTTATCGTTTATATACGATGGGCAATAAAATTGGTTCAGCGTTCCCCGTTTTTAATAACCAAGGCAAACAGGCTCGACAGACTCGGGCCGCGGCCGGCGACGCAGAATGGACTAACATTTTTTAAACCTGATACGCATCTCTAAAAATTATTAGCCAAACTAAATTGGAATTTTAATGCTTTTGGAGCTTAAACCCTTCAGGCTGCAGGTATAACTGAACAACGGTGCAAAAGTGAAGTGAAGTGTTGTTGGATAGTACGATAAAAATGCCACAAAGATATTTCTACTATACGGTGTATCAATAGACTTAGTGTAAACAAACTGATTTCATAATAATTCTTGTATGAACACCCACTGGATCGAATCAATAACACATTTATCTATAATCTTATCTTTAGTCTTTTAACTTGACGGCTTATCACTTTTTTCACCAAAATCCACTTGATTTCAATATTTAATTTTCATTGGAAAGACTTTCGTCAAAATCTGACTTTAATTCTTGAATGAAACATGTCGCTGCTTATCAATTAAAACGGCCCAACTCAAAATCGAACTTTTTTCAGTAGAGCGAATTAAAAATAAAACAAATTTAATTTTGGAATATCTTGTATTAAAATGAACGTAAAAACATTCTTCTATGTGCTATTAAGTCCCTTGGTTAATCAAGAATAGCTGCAGTATAAACTTATAATGAAATGGCACATCTTTATAACAATAAAATAATAAAAACAGTGACTACTTTGAGTTAAGTCTTAATATTTTTAATATTATTATGAGCAAGAACGTCACAACTCGTAATACTTACACAGTAATACAAGAAAGTATGGCAAATAACGACCTATTTGTCTTTAGGTCATGTGATAAAGTAAATTTTATCATGAATAATGTCGTATCAGATTTTGTGCACAAAATATAATATACATTTCTCTTTAATAACGACCCATCCTGTATTGCGCACAAAATTTTACATCAAAATTATTGTCAACAAGGTCTGAACACAACTTCCGACGTCGGACAAGGTCTAGATTTTGTTTTTAATTGCACATTAACGTTTGCGATACTTTCAATTATTCTCATTAATTACCTTTTATCATAATACAACATCTATTTAAGCATATAAAATCACATTATTATCACGAGATTTATAATATTTACCGTATTAAAGACTTTTTAGTGTATTTTAGAATAAAAAATTGAGTACTTCAAAAACACAACATAATTATACTGAGCGGCAAAAATTTGGCCCTCAAATGTATGCAGAATCGGTAATTTTGTAAGAAGGGTGGGCCAAATTTTGCGCCGCTGAGTATAATGATAAAACTTGTTACTAATCAAAATAAAATTCTCCAGATAAGAACAAAATCATCTTCTAGGACATGGAATTTTCATCCCGGTCAAGAGTTCCTGTGGGATAAAATTGACTAAAACATCATTATCATCCGTAGGACGTAGGACGTCCACTGTTGGACATAGGCCTCCCCCATAGGCTTCCAGTTGCTTCTGTTGGAAGCGGCCTGCATCCACCGTGAACCCGCAGCTTTAACCAGGTCATCCGTCCATCTCGTTGGTGGACGTCCTACGTTGCGTTTGTCGATTCGCAGTCTCCATTCGAGAACTTTTCAGTGCCAATGACCATCTGTTCTCCGTGCTATATGGCCTGCCTATTGCCACTTCAACGAGCTGATTCGCTTGGCTATGTCGGTGACCCCCGTTCTTCTACGTATCTCCTCATTTCTGATTCGATCCCGTAAAGAAACTCCGAGCATAGCTCTCTCCATAGCTCGCTAGGCAACTTTGAGCCATTTATAAGGCCAATAGTGAAGCACCACGTCTCCGATCCATATTATGTCATCACTGGCAAAACACACTGGACTTTTGTCTTAAGGCTCTTTGGGGTTTTGGACGAAAAGACGTTGTGGAGTTTCCCAAACGCTGCCCATCCGAGTTGGATTCGACGATTGACCTCCTCCTTCAAGTTTGACCTACCTAATTGACATACATACGCGTAAACAACTTCAAGAACCGAACTCTCAACCATAAAAGGGGCAGTCACCACACGGACATTCGACATAATCTTCGTCTTGTCCATGTTCATTTTGAGGCCTACCCATTGGCAGACTCGATTGAAGCCTTCAAGCATCGTGCTGATTTCTTCCATCGACTTTGCTGTGACCACAAAACAGTCGGCAAATCGAAGGTGCGTAATGTATTTGCCGTTGACATTGATGCCTAGTCCTTTCCATTCCGGAAGCTTAAAGGTGTTTTTCAAAGTGGCAGTAAACAGTTTTTGAGATATGACATCTCCCTGTCTTACGCCTCTTTTCAAGGGAATCGCCTTGGAACTGTGTTCCTGTACTCTGACCTCGGACTTAGACTCTGACATAGTAGCGTTTCTATACAAATACATCAACACTTCGATATACAGATAGTCATCGCTGGTGAGTCTCAAGCACTGCCTATGTTACGACCGAATCAAAGGCTTTCTCGTAGTCCACAAACGCTAGACATAGCGGCAAGTTAGACTCTTCGGTCTCCTGTATGACCTGCCGCAGCATGTATGTGGTCTACGGTACTATGACCTTTTCGGAACCCAGCTTGTTCGGGTTGTTGGAAGTCATCGAGCCTGTGATCGAGACGATTAACAATGACCATGGAAAACAGCTTATAAACATGGCTCAACAGCGAGATGGTCCTGTAGTTCTTCAATAAGGTGTTATCACCCTTCTAGAAGAACAACTTAACACCACCACGCTCTTGTTCCGTGCTTCTGGCGTTGTACCTTCGAGCAAGACTGAATTAAAGATCCTCTGAAGGATTTTAAGGACCGGTGATCCGCCCGCCTTCAGAAGCTCTGACGGCGTGATTCCGTCCTCACCCGGCGCCTTATTGTTCTTAAGCTGTTTCAAGGCCATCCTTATCACATACAGGCTGATATCCGGGATATTAGTCTTATTAATTAATCCGAGAAGACCTTT
This sequence comes from Choristoneura fumiferana, assembly GCF_025370935.1. NCBI lineage: Eukaryota > Metazoa > Arthropoda > Insecta > Lepidoptera > Tortricidae > Choristoneura > Choristoneura fumiferana. The sequence continues at coordinate 9,740,270 of NC_133485.1, read as the reverse complement.
CTTCTTTTGCTCTGCCACTGCAAGTTTTTGTTGCTAATCATCTCTGAAACCAACCAACAATATTTTAGTTAACGTGATAGCGTGATAAACTAGTCAATTAAATATAATACTACTAGCTGTTGCCCGCGACTTTGCCCGCGTAGAAACCCTTTATCTCGGAAAATTCGTATTTTCCGGGAAAATAAGTATATATCTTAGGCCTCAAGTTATCTCTGTGCCAAATTTCATCGGGTTCGGTTTAGTGGTTTGGGCGTGAAAATGTAACAGACAGACACATAGATAGCGTTACTTTCGCATCTGTATTATTAGTAAAGACTATAACATAGCGTAATGCCAATTCGCGCTTGAATAAATAATTTGTTTTGGTAAATAGTGGCTATATTTGCTTTAAATAAACTAGTTATGAGTATGGTCTATGGTGCATAGTGTCCCAATTAGCTATTATATCATTTAACACGTTCGCGTGACCACCGTCAATATCCGACAAATAGGGTACTATGCGTTGTGTCACATAGTCTAATCACGTCAGACTTTATAAAAACGTTAAAGGAACTACGTGGTCGGACGTTCGGTGTTCATAATAAATTGCAGTAGTTCCATCCTTGCGCCGTATCATATTAAATTACCAAAAATCTTGCGCCACATAGTATAACATTTTTTGACTCCAAAAGAGGCGACGCACACGCTCTTAAATGTGACTACTCGCAGACGCACAACGTCGGTGGACGCTATATTTTGTTCCCGCGCCTATACATTCAGACATCCTGTTCACGTGACGGAGGACGCGCTCGCGCTGGTCGCGGCAGGTGGATTCAGCAACGAATTTGTCCACGCAGCTTTAGTATTATTTCAATATTTTTGTATGAATAATAGTGTATTTTTGTTATATGTTTCATTCTTAGTGATGTAAACTTTTACTCGGATGGGTTTTTTATTGTGTTTAGTGAGTTTTTAGGGAATTGTGATGCTATGGTTCTAACTCAATTACCGACTTATTTCTCACATCTAAACGAGTAATTTCGTAAAGTATATGTGTGTAGTTCTTGCTGTGATAGTATTATGAATAATACTGCTAATATTATTATCCTCAATTGATTTGAGAGCTTTTTTTCTTTTAGATTAATAAAAAACTACGAGCATATAAAAATGCTTCTGTGCAAGTCTTCGAGGAAGTTCAATCATCTCGAGAAACATCACCTGACCCTTATAGTGATGACGGGTAGTTTTAGCTTAGATGCAGACTACAACCCAGGAGGAGACGAAGGTTCCAGCGCGAGCAGCATTGGTAATATTGCTGTAGGTGCACCAATAAGAGCAACGTCTTTCCAGCAAGTCAACCACAAACTACCAAAGCAGCAAAGACTCTGACTCGGCTAGAATGTTATAGATGAGACTGTATACGCATCCTCCAGTTCAGACAGTATTTTTGACAGTTTTGGCTACCTAAACTTGGCTAACTAAATATCAAAATAAACAACAACCCAAGAAACCAAGGCATGAAGTACTCGGTAAGTATGAGGATGACCTAACATATCGGTATCGTCTAATATTATAATAGAGTCTTAGGAAATGACTTTACTTTGGAGTCTATCTCACTACCACAAGACCCGGCTGAACTGCAACCAGACATAGATTTAGAAAAAACTCTTACAGAATAACTTTGCTACCTGAACAGGAATCAAACTCTAAAAATACCCTGACAGCTTCATTTTTACTCCCTGAATAGGAACCAAGTTCTGAAATTATTGATTGGTAGTGAAGTTTCACATCAAACACCACCCACCATATTCTGGAAATAAAGAAGGTAACCAGCTCTCTATTCTTATCATCGGGAGATCATCCTAGCCATCTTCTTTTACTAGATACTGCAGCATCATGCTCTTAGCAACCGGTAACGACAGTTCTCCAGTATCAACACCGTACCATGAAATGGTGGAAACAGATCAAGGATCTCCACAGGCACAGGCACCGGGGAAGGACCGAGCTCAATTTCTCTTTATATTTCATTAATTAAATACAAGATAAATTGGCAAAGCTACAACTACATCATACATCTCGTAGTATCAGTTCGTTACCATTCATTACCGGTTGCTGAGAGCATGATGCTGCAGTATTTAGTAAAAGAAGATGTCTAGGATGATCTCCCGATGATAAAAATTAGAGAGTTAGTTACTTACCCTCTTTATTTCCAGGATATGGCGGTGTTGGATGTGAAACCTCACTATCATCAATAATTTCCGAGCTTGGTTCTTGTTCAAGGAGTAAAAATGACGCTGTTAGGGTATTTTCAGTTTGATTCCTGTTCAGGTAGCAAAGGGTACTTATTGTGTGAGAGCTTTTTCCAAATCTACTTATGTCTGGTTGCAGTTCAGCCGGGTCTTGAGGTAGTGAGATAATCTCAGAGGTAAAGTCAATTCCTATATAAGACTATCTAAAATCTCAGATGATACCGATATAGTTAGTGTATCATCATCACACTTCCCGAGTACGTCATGTCTTGGCCTTGGCTTCTTGGGCTATTGTTTATTACTTGTTAGGCTTCAGTGCCAAACGATTGTCAAAAATACTGTCCGAACTGGAAGATGCATATACAGATTTATCTATAACACTAGCTGAGTCAGAGACTTCGCTGCTTTGGTATATAGTATGTGGCCGACTTGCTGGAAATACATTGCTGTGATTGGTGCACCTACGGAGACGTTACTAACGCTGCTTGCGCTGGAACCTTTTTCTCGTCCTGGGCTGTCTGCATCTGATCCAAACTACCCGTCATCAATATATAGGGTCATGTAATGTTTCTCGAGATGATTGAACTTCCTCGATGACATGCATAGAAGCATTTATTACATGCTTGCAGTTTTCTATCCATTTAAAACAAGAAAAAGCCATTTGCCAGTATGATATGGCTGCCGTAATATGACGTTGCTTTATTCTTTTAGTATAACGTTACATCGCATTGTGACACTACGTCAATTGACGTTTCGATCATGTTGCCGTAATATGACGTTGCTACGTTATTGTAGTATTATGTTACGTCACTATGTGACACAACGTCATTTGACGATTCGATAATATTGTCGTGATATGACGTTGTTAAGAATATGTATAATTACAATATCAGTTGTACGGTAGAACGTCTATAAACGGTGACGATTAATCCCGCATGCGCCGTAACGCTAACTATTTTCTGTATACAGTCAAAGCTCAACTTGTAATGACGTGACGTCTCATTGTATGGAAAAAGTTGTGCGATATCGCATTGACCGAAAATTTTGGGCGTTCGCGCGAACGTGTTAAGCATGGCTTACTTTATTCGATAGACAGGCATATTTTGCATGGTAACAATAAAAATCGTTTTCCGTTTCGTAAATATAGGCTAAATTCTACATATGAATAAGTAGTATACTTACTTTTTCATGAAGAATGTCGCACTTCGTAATGTAACACTATTGCAAAAAAAAAGGCACAAATAATTAGCTTCCCTTTTCGTAAAGATGACTGTATTTTGCGATGCAGCCTTATTGCATAAACAATAAGTAACGATCCCGCGGGTTTTTTCGCGATGTGCCGTTGTTCACCAGAGATCGTAGTAAAGTTGTCAAAAGCCGCGGCGCAACTGGCATGCGGCCGCTCTTACCGTAAAAATAGCGTCAAGTTTCAACCAATCACATAACGGCACATTGCTGCCACGGGGTCATTTTTTGAAGTAGCGACTTGGGTGTCTTATTCACGACAAAGTTTAGCTTATTCTCCACGCAGTTTATAGTTAGTACGAAAATGGTAGTATTTGCAATAGTGACTTATTTAGATAAGCAGCGATGTGTATAAATCTGTAGTAGCATAGACTAGCGTAGAGATGGTGGAAAATTTGACATTTTAAAAATCGATTGATGCCGATTGAATAAGCGATTTT
>NC_133485.1:9698631-9736257 GCF_025370935.1 Choristoneura fumiferana | reverse complement strand
TATTTACCTACCTTAAAATTACAAAATAGTTACTGTTTTTATAATTGATTAAACAGGCTTTGGAATTAAATCAAGTATTATGAATAATAAAATGGAAAAAAATACTTTGATCTATTCAATTAATAAATTAATCGATTTACTGAACAGATCAATAATTTTGCAATAGATTCTAGGTTTTCACATCACTAAATGTCTGTGGTTAGCGTCTTTGTTTACACTTTTCATAAATTGGATTGAAATACAATATAATTGTTTTTTAATCTCCTAGCAAATTTCGACATGTTACCAGTATCATTTTTAAGCCGACCAAAAGCTTTTTATATAAAGTTATGAGGCTTCCCTGAGTGAACACCGTCTATTGTCAGCCAATGACCAATTTGTTAGGAAACCCCGAGCAAATCTGCAAAACACAACCCAAAATCTGATCGTACCAATCCCCTTTTCCATAAACTTTGCAAATAGCCTCTTTAATAAAGTTAGGGCGACGCATTACTTTCAGAAAACAAGTCAACTTCGACAACAATGGACCATTAAGCAAAGGAGTTCAACTTATTTACAGCACACCTACCGGCCAACTCCTATGAAGCTTCGCTTATTCGCTCTTTTGTTCTTATTAGAGTTTTCTTACTTCATGCTACCTAGATCTTAAAGTTCTGGACCTATTACAGGCATCCTCCTTTCAATCTATGTAAAAGTTTTGATAAGATAATTTTACGTGTATTTTATGCATTCAACACTGTCCCTCCGTAACTGAACAAATAATATGTACATTTCTTGATTACAAATATTATAATTTCGATAGATACTACCGAAAAGTAGTTACTACAGTTCGAGACTAATTTGAACAGTTATAGATGCTTACTGTTTTCAACAGAAAATATTATTTTCTGCTAGAAAATTAGAAAACAGGAGGTAGAAATTTTAATATAGTATATTTGCTGTGCTAGTTGCATTGCAGTTTCTGAAATGTATCTCGTATTGAATTGAGTTTTATTTTACGTCCTCGACTGTTCCTAAATGTTTTTGAACAAACTGTTTCGTGTGCTCTGCCTACCCCATTTGAGAATACAGGCGTGATGTTTGTGTGTGTGTGTGTTTTTTTTAGGTTTAGTTTCACCTATCATTTTAGAAAAAACATTCTTCTGTTTTGTGTTTTTGATTAGTGCGCTTCTCATTGGTACCTAATTGTGCTGGAATGAAATCCGACTATCCTTAGGGTACGTATACACATTTGTATCATTTTATCTTCGTTACGTAGCACCGTAGAATAACATCGGCATTAGTTCGGCCGCGAATAGATATGTGATCACGCAACACGACGTATTTCATACCCTGCAATTCACTTCGCATCGCGTATCTCAAATACCAAATGGAGCGTCCATTCTTAAGCTGAGTTTGGACTTGCAAGAAAAATCGTGCAAGCTGCATTACATTGCGGCGCTCGATTGACCACTACGAATTCGTTTGCTGTACGGCCTCGCAATGTACCTAATGCAACTTGCACGACTTTTCTCGCAAGTCTAAACTCCGCTTAATAAGCCTGATTTTGATACGTTAAAATGATTCAAATATGAACCTTCCCTTGGCTTATAGGTTATTCTTTGTATTTAATCACGCTTGCTTAAATGTCTACCCTAGTTTCAATTTAAATTTGCGTATCGGCGGGGTTTGCCTCTCCGAAATAAATTAGGTCAATTATTATAGACAGGTGCGGTGCGCGGGTCGGCGGTCCGTATATTTTTACCTTGACTACGAGTTTTGTACCGTCCTCGTTATAATATAAAGTTGGCGAACATTTCAGCCCTTTGTTTTGGGGCAGTAGTTCGAAACTTTACCTGAGCGGAATTCTTTATGAGAACAATACAACTAGTTACATAGTTGGCTTTATAAATTAAGTGCTCAAGCAGCTTTAAAAAAATATTATTGTATTTTTTGGAAGAATTTTCAAATCAAAGAGATTTTAACTTTTCAAATGTTTAACTCTCCTTTACTCACGCTTCCGGTGGCGTGAACCATTCGATCCAGTAGATAAATGGGAATTTACAATATTCTCATATATGAGTGTGCGAACCAGATAAAACACCGATGAAATCAATCCTACAACCAATAAACAACTTACAATTCTCAAAGTTATGTTTTCAACGTCTTCATTAAATGTGTACCTTCTGTAAACAATCAGCATCTCATTTCGTATGATATGCGAATTGTACCTCAATTCAATATTGGTGTAAATCCTCATTTAGATTGTGCGAGAAATATCGTGTGAGTTGCGGTACATTACCGTCGATGATCGATCATCCGAGATTTTACTAAATTCGCATGAGATTTTCCAAAAGTTATATCGTGGTCTTTATATTTACGTTGCATGACGGCCACCCGTGCATAATTTCGCGTTTTTAGAAAATGAGGTTAAAAGTTTAGGATTTTAACCAGATTTAAAACCAGATTAAGTGGGGATTGACGTAAAAGTATATATGTTATTTCCAATATCAAGTAAACTGTCTAAATCACACACACACAAGTACGCACGCATCTAAACACACAGAGGTACGTAAGCATTAGTACTAATACGCTAGGTTATGTTTTAAAATAAGCACGCACTTGCATTGAACTTTAACAGTTTAAAGTTAGTTACCACGACCACGGATAGGGGTATAGTATTAAAGGCATAATTATGCTAAACGTTTTAAGAGGCAATTAGTCGCATAATGACTACGATTGTGAAGCAAAAAACAATAAACTATAAAAATCAAAAACCCGACTGCCTTAAAAAATGCTAGTAAGAATTTTTGAGTGTCACGTTCACTATTTAAATGGGTCCCGACTGTTGAACTTTAAGTTAGCTACTTAACAAAGTTCTAGCCCACTAGAAGGCTTGTTTCCTTCTTTTTAGTATTTTTTAAGGCAGTCGGGTTTTTGATTTTTTTAATTTATTGTTTTATTTCACACTTTTTTAATAGTTCTGTGAAAATGGTAGATTATAACTTTTATAACCCATATTGTTTAGAATTAGCTTTCATTTGATATCCCACTCGATAGATTTTAAAAAAAAAAATTTTTTGAAAACTTACAATTTGGCGCCAAAAATCCGCCATTGTGATTTTTCAAGAATTTCATGTACCCAGTGTCACTCGCGTCATCAAGGCGAATCCAATGACGTATTGATACGTGATGTATCCGATTTTGATAAATGATATCATTCAGCTCAGCCGCTCAGCCGTTGAGTAGTTACGAGAGGACATAGGAATAGACATACATACATAAATACATACGTCTCAAACACATAACCCTCTTTCTTCGCAGTTGGGTAAAAAGACGTTGGAATTGAGATAGAATTTGAACACAGTGGCAATCAGAATCGTGCCTGATGTGTTAAATGGTTGTGTAAATAGTACGAGCATTGATCGGTTGTAATTCGTACGGGATTTGGTAATCATTTTAGTAATCAAAGTTATTTTTTTTATAACGAGCTACTTTACTAATATAGACTGCCAGTGCATTTTTTCCTTGTCATTTAAATTTGACTACAGAACCGTAATGTAAATTGCGCTGAACCATATCGAAAATACGGCGTCCACGGGCTCTTAAATACTGTTGCGTTAAATAACAATTAGGATTGGATTTATTTACTGCTGACTTCATTTGCTACCTGTACCTGTTTACAATAAAGTAGGTATGATAAAAAATTTAGTGATTAGAATATTTATTAAAATCATACGCATTTTTTTAACAAAATCCCTGCGTCGTTTTGCCTCACATGCAAAAATGACCTTTCATATGGCGGGTATTGTTTTCATATGCTAATTAGGGACTAAAAATCAAGTTAATACGTAAAAGAAAAAACCATAGTTGCAAAAATGTTACAAACTGATAACATCTGACATGGGCAGCAAGTGAAGTTCAAATTCAACCATCAAATTTAATGTACTTAAACTTAGCACACCTTTCATCTAGCCAAATGTGATTCAATTGTTATAATTATAAAATAAGTTGGGTCACGCTACCTACTTCATCAGCCTGTCCAGGGCTATTTTGAGACTTTCCTCATAAATTCTTGAATGATTAATTCATAACTTCGATTTAATAGCTGTATGACTTCAGACTTTATTCAAACGGGAGTTCATCTCATACAAATTAAACAGCTGACAATCTCAAAGAAGAAAATTATATTGAATTTTATTATGACGCTGAAGAAAATTTCAGAAGCCTCACTTGATTTGGAGTAATTAAATTAAGAAGTCCTCCGGCGGAGGATAATGACTCTCCTTTTGATTAATAAATAGGAATACTTGGCTGAAACTTGCCAATGATCTTTTTAGGGTTCCGTGGGGTCACAGACGGAACTCTATTGCTGTCGCTTCGCAGTCCACTTGTCTGTCTGTTCCAGGACTGTATCTCGATAACCGTAATGGATAGACAGCTGAAATTTACAGATGTAGACACGCAGTAGTATGTCAAGCCAAGCTCAAGCTATAATAATTATTTAAATTGTCACTAAGACAAGAAATAATAAAACAAAAATTAAAATTAAGGAGGTCCCGATATAGGAGACGTAAGTAATATTTTTATTGTTCTTACAAAGTTTAAATCTTTTCCCTAAGACCAACTTACGCTTGCCCAGTTTGCTTGTATGTTTAACATTCATAAAGATTGAACGAAAAAAAGGAAGGCCTTTTTGCATGGGTAAAAACCTATTGTTTTCGTTCTGTCTCTATAACGTTTAAATACCTACATGTAGGTACAAATCTCAAACTGGGAATTATAATAGACGTACAAACACAGGGTACAAAATTATATACTCGTACTGCAAATCGGCATATAGTAAAAACTAGTGAAGTATAAGTTGGTCTTGTAATAAAAAAAATTGACTGTCTCTTTGTGTTGTCAGGCGGCTATACTCTTTGAAACCGGTAGTCAGGGTTATTTTTAAATTCGTCAATTTTATATATGTAATATTAGGTTTTCCTCTAATGCGAAACCCTCGATGCACGAGCTCCACTCGCACTTGACAGGTAACGGTCACCGACGTTGCTCAGAGAATTAGTTCGCTGAAGTGGCGTTGGGCTGAACACGTCTGTCGCAGGACCGATGAACGGTGGAGCAGACGAGTCCTCCAATGAAAACTAAAGACGGGAAAACGTAGTGCAGGGCGAAGGCGAGGGGTTGAAGACAAGTGTTGTGGCGCGCCATGAAAGAGGCCTATGTTCAGCAGTGGACTGCTGTAGGCTGATGATGATGATGATGATTTTCAACGAATAATATAACACTTTCACTGCAGAATCCAAATTACCAAATCGAAGCATAGTGTAATTGTATTCTGTTACTTACTAAGTACGAGTAACTAACATTATACCTACTTTACAGTCAGTAGACGACAAAAAGATGCATATTGACATTGTCGGAGATATACTGGAACCTTAATTTCAAAGTAATAGCTAATATGAAAGAAAAATAGGCCCTTTGCAAAGTTGGAAAAGTAAATTCAGGATAGCCCGTAGTGCGGGTAGCTCCCTCGTTTTCAGTATAAATCAATTTGTTTAATGGTACCTACTCGGGTGATTTTATTTGTTCCCTCCGTTCCTACAAAGATATATTGTGCTTTATATGGAACACATTATCATCAGGCCGCTTCTCGAGTGCAGGTGGAAGAACCCATAAAAATAAGCCGTAACTTTCTCAGCTGAATTGGTAAAAGGCGAGTTAAAAATATATTTCTCAGTATCTTTGATGCATCAACAAATTACAAACAACCATCGTGATTGTCCATCTCATCATCTTTCTATTTCATTTTCGACCTGCACAAGTCCTTTCTAAGAAGGCTCGGACTGTAGTTCCCATACGGGCCCCATACGGGTCCCATGCTTTGCAGATGTATCCAGCCAACCGCTTAAGTGTAATTTCGCTCAAAAATCTGGAAAAACTCAGAGCTATCGTGCTCGACCCACGACCCTCGTTTGAGAGACAATATACAATATCGCATAGGTCCACAAACTGGGGTGCCACAGATTTTTTATCATGATAGTAAGCAACTTAAATACGTGACTTTCCTCAAGAAATAACATTTTCATTCGTTAATTACGTAGGTAATTCATTTATTATCTACACAATCTCTCTTACGAGCGTCTCATACATACATTCCAGGAATCTAAATATAATGAGTTACCATATTTTTATATCACGAATAAAATGTATATTTGAATCATGGACAAAATACAACGTAACATTGGCTTAATTAATTGCCAGTGCTAACCAGGTGTTGCTAATAGCCTGGTAAATGACGCATCAATTTTCCAAATATTTCATTTAAATTTTCACGCATCCAGTAAAATTACTTTTCGTGTAATTTGCAATACCTAACTCAGTTACTCAGTCCTCTCCAAATATCTTAGAACGCGGAATAATTATTATACGGCTAATTTAATGAATGCAATATTTGATAGTTACCTACGAAGTCGTAAGTGGGTGAAGACCAAAAAGTTGCACACCGTTAAAGCTTTAACGGTGTGCATACAAATGTGTGGTTAATTTTCGTGTCACAATGGAAAAAGTTAATGGAAATTAAAACTACGTGCTAACGCAGCTTTAACGCTGCGCAACTTTTTGGTCTTCACCCAAGTGCTATTTTTCCGATGAGATCCCACGAAAAACCAAACGGAAAATATAAAGTAGCTTATTTTAGTAAAGAAAAATAAAAAAAGCTTAGCTTATTTTAGTGCCAAGATCGCGGTTTAATTAATATGCCACCGACATATTTCAGCTCTGTACACTAAGCCACCGCCATCATGCCTTAATACGTCACGTTCATGTTTCACAACGCCATTGCCATTGTTGTTCATTAAACCTCGGTCTAGGATGTCACGCGTAGGTAGACAAATGTATGGGACGTGGAAAGAATGGGGCTACCGTAGTGGGATAGTGAGCTAATGGTTAGCTTCCAGAGGCTGGTTATCTGATCCCCAGAGGTCGCTTGGTTTTCTATTTAGTTCAATAATGAATATAGATCTTACACGGAAATTCGTGCAGAATTCAACAATGTATATTGTACCAGAATAGGGTCATTATTTAAACGTTTATTGTATTTGATTTACGTGTGCACATTTTTGTTTACATTATAGAATATTCTGTTACAGCTTCCAGGTTATATAATAAAAGTACAGGACGTCTAAATAATAATCAAGAATGTCATCGAATTCTACAGACAAAACAAAATGTATCTCGATAATTGAGGTGGTTGAAACGCTCGAATAATGACCCTGTTGTATCTATTTCATTCAGAATTTAGAATATGATTATTAAGCCAAATTTTACGCCGCGCATTTAAGCCAATACGCAATTTATGACGCTGTGTTGTAACGACAATTTATGGCTCCTTTGGATCGCATTGTGACGTAAATTATTGTATTTTGTATGTATGTACTTGAACAGTTCTGGTTTATATTTCACGTAGTACAGCAGACAACGCTGGCAGCTGTCCGTCTAACCTGTGAGACGGTCTAAACTAATGTGCGCTACCTGGCTAATTTATTCATACCCTAATGCTATTAAAGTTATTGTAGTAGATATAATTGGTAGATTCGAGACTAAAATCGCTTAATTGCAAAAGAGATAGAGAATTAGGATAGGTATTTTTATGGCAACAAATTTTTAGTTAAGTCTTAAGTAGGAAAAATATTCGTTGAATTACAATAACACATTTTTTTTCTATAAATGTTAAAATTTGAATGGCCAAATATGGAAACAAAAGCTGGTTTAAGTCGTTCTCCTTCTCTTCTTTTTCAACCTTTCACCACCCAATGCTGAGTGTAGGTCTCTTCTAATGCACGCCATTCTTCCCGGTTTTGCGCCTTTCGCATCCAGTCCTTTCCGGCCACTCTAACAAGGTTAAAGTCGTTAAACGATATTAAACTTAACAATTCCTTTTAGCTCTTAATTAAGTCACGCTTACCTTAATCTGACGCCTTTTATTTATACCTATGTAGCTCAGTTATGCGAGTACAATTTAAACCTTGCATTTAAAGCCCCACGGGCCCAATTGCAATTTTGTATTGAAATTCACTAATACCTTTTGCTTGTAATTTATTGGGCCCTGGTCAGAAGCACTCTGTATAGTATAAGCTCAACTCGTCTTTAAAAGATTGCAAGTTACACTTAGTTCCATACAAAATGTATGCAACGTAACATTTAAAATGACATCACTCGTATGTTACTAGTGCAATCTCCAGCTTCCCCTAAAGTCAATAAAAATAGTGTTGGGCACAAAAATGCGTGCCGCGGAATGCAGGCGACGCAATATCCCACTGATGACATTCTGAGCACACCTCCGTGACCTATTTGTCTTTGTGCCGGCTGTATTGCTCGCACCGGTATTCCCGTGGTTGTATTACTTCTACAGTTGTTGTAAAAGTGTTATTTTGGGTAAAGTAGCAAACATTTGGGCAAAAAACGGCACAATATAAAAAAAAAACCTTAAGCAAATAAGACTTAAACAAAACATAGACCAGCAAATATGCCACTATTAACAAAATAAATTATGATCGAATAAATATGATCGTTAATCGAAATATGATAAAAAAATAACACGGTGTATAAATTCGTTTGTACTTATGCACACCTATGGCCTGTTTCAGCACTCATATAAAATCTTATCTTATTTGACATATATCTGTGATGCCGTCTTTGTTTATTTGTCCGAATAAACAGAGATGGCATCACATTTATCCGACACATAAAATTTATCAATGAATGGTAAAACCGGCCTAAATATAAACTAGTTTGCTAATGTCATTCGGAACTCGAAACAAAAGATCGAAGAAAGAAATGTCCCGAGCGACACATTAACATTCTGGTTATTATTGTCGGTACTTTATTTGCCTAAAAAAACTTATTTGTTCAAAATTTGTAAATCTATAGCGTAATAAACTTTATAATTAGCAATGCACACGACTTCAAATATTTATGAAAACGGTTTAAACACAATCCTGTCAATCTATTCCTCAACATTGAACCCCAGAAATAAACAGGCGACTACAAAACGAACTCTCGACTTTATGTTTACGCTGTAAGGTTGGAATTGAAAACCCTTCTAAGTACCGCATATTATGTTGGCGAGTATTGTTAGGGTTCCATTGTGTCGCTAATGAGCGATCGTTGAATGAATCCACGCACCTTTCCACTTAGCTATAAATCCTTGTGTGCTGACCTGTGGCATTGTGGTCTGGTTTCTGTTTAGGGTTCCGTAACCAAATGGAGCCAACACGAGTGCCTTTCTATCTAGTTGTTTCGTCATGATTGATGTTATCGTGGTCGTCAACAGGTGGTCTACAGTCAGAATGGGTTATTTGTTTCCATCGGTTTCTGTCCACGGCGGCTCTGACGGCTGAGCTAACTTAGGGGATTTTGAGCCCTTGATTTGATCGGTGCGTAGATTTACCTCGGGCTGGTTTGTCATTTGTATTCCCAACTACCATCAAAGTTTCGAGGCTCATCACGCGTTATATGGCAAAAATACACTAAATGCGTTAGTGGCATATATCGTTAACAAACGGGTTTTAGTTATTTCTAGACTTATTAGTTAACATTTTGGGATTTCACATCAAACCCGTGGAAATATCAAATTAAAAAGTGGTCAATAATAATTATTGTTTCTTAAATACATATTATATTATTCCAGACGTCCAGATACCAAATCTCATCCAAATCCGAACAGCCATTGACGTGAGAGTAACAAACTCACACACACACATGTAATCCACTTGCTCATAAACTTTCAGGTTCAGAAAAAGTCGTATGATATGATTTATATACAAATGATATATTCGATAACAATTCAAAATATGCTACCATAGTACCGTTTGGTCGTAAATAACGCGAAAAGAAAGGTGAAATGAGCTTGTACAATACATGTGAACCCAATGATGTGTATTTAATGATGCAAACATTCGCAGCAGGTGCTAATTTTATTAAGAAAGTAAGAGGATTGCTTTTTAATGCTTGCTCCGTGAGAGGTTTTTGTATCAACGCCTTCCGCGTTTTGTAGCTTGGCGTGTCGTCGTGTCGTGGCTTCGATATTCTGTGTTTTGAGTGCTTTATTTTTGCGAATGTGTGAAGGTCAGTAAACCTTTAATTCAAAGTTGCCGTTATAAAAGTGTTAAAACCGGAGGCCTTTATCTGACGCACTCGGAATCGCAATGATTTTACCGCTTCCTTCTGTCACGCGGTGTGCGGCGTGTATAGGTTATCAAATATAGAAATTTCCTTCCTTAACATTTCCTTGCACTCACAACAAACAAGTGTCAAATAAACCCCTATTACGGTTTCCTTTCACATTCAATTATACCAAGTCTCTTAAAAATACATTCTTATTCGACTGGCAATTGTCCTAAGCGTTATCCGCAATCAGCCGCTTCTTACAACAACACTCAGCAAATCTGCCAAATAAACAAACGCACAGACTGCTGACTCGCATTATGTAAATATTTATGAGACACAATGACATTACGACCGCGAAGAATAAACGAAAGCCATTCAAGATATTGATATTATGCTTTATCGCGGAAAACTACTTTCATTCTATATTTCGCGGTATAAGGCGAAACGCAAATTTGGTTTTCATATCGGCAAAACTTCCTGTTTTGTTCAAAATTTGGTTTTCATATCGGCAAAACTCCCTGTTTTGTTCAAAATTGTTTTGTCTATTAATGTATTGTATTAAGATTGTCAAAATAAAACCCAATACAACATTTTGCTTTAGGTTCAATGTGTGTTTTAAAAACCCTTATAAGATTTTAGTAGAATAGACTTAAGGAGGATTTAAGGAGAAAGTATCACTAAAGCTGAAAGCGTGGGAAACTTATCTGGCTAAAGAGCTAGACAGGTGTTTCATTTTCAAAGATCAAACTAAGATTTTAATGAGGCTATTAATTGAATAAAACCAATTAAAACACGTGAAACTATGTGCGCATTGATAGCAGGAGAGTCACAAAAGCGGCGACACCGGTTCGGTAATAAATACACACTTCAAGTCTTTATTTCAGTGAATAAAAGCAATCTTAGGCAAATACTATTCAAACAATTAAAATTTTATTCAACGATTCTCTTTTTTTAAGGTTTGCTAAAAAAATAAAGTCTCTTAATTTATAGCTACGCGCTCCTTCGTTGTAAGAGCTTAAAATGTTTAAGCCGGTTTGTTAAACATCTTTCTGTAATTCAACAAAACTTCGCTCAAATTAGGGAACCTGTTTTCCCTTTTCCCTTTATTTACTGTCATTATTTATGAAAACATGTTGAACATGTTAATGGAAATGTCGTGAATGGCAATTCTTCATCAAGTGTTTTGCACAATACGTTTAAAACTGGGTGCGGTGATATGGTTGAAAATAAATACCTATATACCTCTGCGTTATTCAACCAATATTTTTCAAGGGGAGTAACCTGTATTTGCATTTCGTTGCTATCGTTGATTTTAGAACCGTGTCTGTACTGTACGACGGTTCTATAAAGCATCGTAGCACATTGCTACCAATTGGGTGCTACGCGGCCTACGAGCATACGTTGTAGCACTGTCTACGAACACAGTCAATACATACATTGAACGAACGCTCTTGCACGGGGAAATGATGGTTGTATGCGGGAAGGGATGGAATAACCTCAAATATTGGAAATTGTGGTAAATCGCGTCAAAGGGCGTCGCTACGGTCCAATAATTTGCTAAATGTCAATTCATTGGGGGCGAACAATCCAATAGATAAATCAAAATGGGACTTTAGCAGTACAATATATGTTAACTTGTTGGTTATCGTGTACCCTAATTTGCAAATGCAGTGGAATCTACATATAAACTTAAAACTAAAATTTAAATTTAACTGCCTATTTAATCCATCTATCTAATAGCACCACGTGGTTGCTGGGACCGCCAAATATTTTTATTAAGTTTAATATTTAATAAACAATTTTGTGTGTTTGTCACGTTTTCTTATATGACTCATTAAGGGAACTATAGGTGTGTTTGTATTTCTTTGTCTTCAATTTCATGTTTATATATGACTGTTTGTTTCTCAATAAATAAATAAAAAAAAAAAACACCAGTTAGTCTCACACTTTTTGTGCCTGCTCCTTCCGCACGCTTACTATCTTACATCGTCCGGCACATATCGCCCGTCTAGAAAACTAAAAAAAAGATAAGTGAGTTCTATTTGACTAAACCGACTCAATGTCAATAAATACAATATAAAAACCGGGCAAGTGCAAGTGGGACTCGCGCACCGAGGGTTCCGTACACATAATATAGGTATGTAAACGGGAATCGTGTCTTGAAGATATTTCCCGCTTTTTCCGAGTGATTTAATTCATCCAGTGTAAGAAGAGCCTGCTCCTAGGCAAAACGTACCCAGTGTGGGGTCAGATTATATTGGTTAGCGATATTTACAGGCAGACAAAAAATCAAGATTTTCAGACTTTTCTAGTTCGTTGTGTTATAATAACTACCTTCACATCAAATTTCAAGTTTCTAGGAAAACAGGAAGTACCCTATAGGTTTTCAGTGCTCGGCAATTTGTATGGAATCACGTTGTTTAATGACTGTAACATTTGATTGCGTTGACTTAGAAGTTTGATTTTTTCAGGGCTTCAAGGGACCGCAATCATGAGTATTCGATATCAATTTCAGTTTGATACCTCCACGCTTTCCTGAGAAAAAGGGTCTTGACAGACAGACAGACGGACAACAAAGTGTGTGCTATAAGGGTTCCGTTTTTTCCTTTTGAGGTACGGAACCCTAAAAATGAACTTAAAATATATGCCTTTAACCTCTCGATTTGTCTCGAGTGGCATTGGTAAAGGGAAACTGTGGGGGGCCACCTTTTAGAATATATAGATACGGACAGTAGCTGCTGGTTTGTGGCTTGTAACGTGCTCTGCTATTCTGGGTTGTTAAGGCTCACCCTATTATTCGGGACAGTGGACCATAAGCTCGGCGAGCTACACTAAGATCATTTTAGGCGGACGTGCATTGCCTTTTCCGCTGACTGCCGCCCTATATTGCCTAGCATAGTTGATTAACAAACCCCAAAATTTACACTCCAATCAGTAGTACAACGCTGCAACCAGTCTGTACAATACAATCGCTGGTGCCTGTCTTTCGCTCCTTCACTCGTAGGTCGTATCGAATATTTAGTTTCTTCATAGGTATTGTAGGATAGAACTGGCAGCTTACATGATACCTATAATATAGGATATTATACTACTTGCTTTAGGCTCTCCAAGCCCTAACTCCGGTAGAAAGTTCTACGCTGACACTATTTATGTTTTTTTTTATTTGTTACTCGTATTCCATATCTCTATTATTTGACTCTATGTTCTGGCCACAACAATCCAAGTTATCTATTTTTAGATGAAACTAGTGCTCAGATGTGTTACCAATAATAAGTATACAGCGTGGAGACCAATAACTTATTTACGTGGGTTCAATTTTGAATCTCTCTTAACATAGCTCGATTCTATCAAGAACGTGCTACAGTTAGATTAACATTGACTATAACGCTGTGACGTGCGATTGTATATTGCTTCATGTTGCCCCAAGCAAAGCATGGCGGCGTACTGTTATTGATGTCTTATTGTTTATAGCTGAACAGTTCGACGATATATTGGATTGCTACCTACCTTTATGCTAATTAAAGATTATGTTTGTAATTTATGGTCAGTTAAATTTTTTTAGTGCATGATTGACTCTATAGTCAATCAGAATAAGTGTGAGGATTGGTATTGGGATCGGTTTGTACCTAGTTATCTGTATCGATTTGTTGTCCTATTAAGGTTGTAAATGTAGCTAATACAGCTGGCCGGTTTGGTTGAAATTTGGTATGCTGTAGTAAGATGAAAGTCTGGAATAACACAAAGTTTACTTTTTATCCCAACCACATGGGACTTATGTAAAAAAAAATGTAAAATCCTAATCATCAAGTTTAGAGACAAAATTTTGCTCGAAGATAAACCCTTTGTGACCAATCTAAAACGAATTCACCCTGCGTACATTTTACTTAGAACCAGGGCTCTACTAACACTGAATATTCTAAGATAACTACGAATTTGTACTGACCCATCCAACTTAAACTGTGCCGGTGTTTTGAGGTGCGGAACCCTAAAAACGCGCAGCATTAAATCAAGCCGTGTTATAAGTCCTATTCGTTTAGCCTGAGGGTGATTCGTGAGCGCACGCGGAAGCGGTGCAGACGTAGCCAATATAGAACCTCTTGTTTGCTCAGTTTGTTTATCTGAGTGTTTAGTTGTGATTATAACGAACAAGTGCTTAGAATTTTACAAGCAGTAGGTACATTTGTTCATATAAATTTAAGACACACGCCAGTAAAGTATTGGCGTCTTAGTGGGTCTTAGTGGCTAAATAAAAAGAAAAGTAAAAGAACGAAGTCTCATCTGACCGCTATTTGAATCCTAGACGTGCGGTTTGTAATTTAAACACTATAACCGCTAAAATAAAATCATGCTAGATCGATTGTTCGTCCCCAAAAACCTGTACTTCGAGCTATTTCCGTGATTCCCGAAATAAATAAATAAACATGCAAGAATGAGATATACAATGTTGCATCATTGCGCGTTAAACGATGTTTCCGCGTCCGAACTAACGTTCATGATACTCGGTGCTACGGTTGCAGAGATAAAATGATACGTTAAAATGATACTAATGTGGACCCACCCTTAGGAAAGGCGGATTCCATTCCAGCACAATTAGGCACCAATGAGACGCTCGCTAGTCAGGAAATGCCTTTGCCCTGTCAAGCTGTATAAGGACTTTGTGATTATACAAAGGCTGTATAGCTGTAGGTAGAGGAGTCGTGGTTGTCGTGAAATTAAACGGAAATCGAACGAAGCTGCGGCCGCCTCTAACTATAACCTCGACAGATAGCAGATGCATCTGGCTATTATCGCGCCGTGATTGGATCCGTAGGTTTACGATTGACATATCCACTAATATTATAAATGAGAATGTTTGTAAATCTGTTTGTTCGTTACCTTTTCACGTCTAAACCGTTGAACCGATTTAGATGAAATTCAGTATAAAGATAGTATGCTTACCCGGAAAGAACATATAATAGTTTTTATCCAGGAAAATTGCATGATTTCCTCGGGGTAGCGATAAACGAATTCTACGCAGACGGAGTCGCGTGTAACAGCTATTAGATTGATAAAATTGTACCCATAATGGAGCTAATGAACTAGAAATAAGTACGTTCTTAGCTCACCCGCAACCAAAGCAATTGTGTCACCAGAAAACCGGAAAATTAATTTGACTTTTTAGTACCTACAGGTAGGTACAGTCAAGCAATTCGATTCCTGGGCCATTCATAGAAACTTATCAATATAGCAATACTTACTTTTATAGAGAGACATTTAAAAAATACGCGTATATTATTAACCACGAAACACTACATATTGTAACGCAAATTTGATACAGCTTTAATCTCTCATGTTAAGATTTACCGACAAAACTACAAATGTCGACTAGGAAAAAAAAAAACTTGTTTCACAACAAAATATATTGTCACTCGACATATGTCTGGTCATCCGTCCATCTCGTTGGTGGACGTCCTAATTGATTGACTGTAGATTATATACTACAATCTAGTACTTAATCGTCCCATACATAATTTCCAACGTATTCCACGTATTGAATTTAACAAAATCTTGTTACCGTTACTTCCGCCGACGTTTCAAGGTGTCCAATAAGGAAGTGCGGAATCTGTCGCGGGACAAATAATGGTTTCTGGTAAATATTGAATGAATAAAAGAACTCCCCTCTTCCCATTTTCAGTTCAAATTCTATCTGTGGAAGGCAAAAGGGGCCGCGTAGCCTCAGCGTTAGTTATGTGCGACTTTTACGACATTCTCCTTTATTATTTTCGGAGCAGTGTGCGGCTAGCTTTACTGCATACTTCGACCGTAATAGGACAGTTTTGCAAAATTACATTCAAGCCGACGTGTATCAGATACAATGTGTGTAACGTTGAATGAAATGAGGTTTACGAGTACTGCTTTGGATATACGTAGTAAATATTAACATGTTTAAGATTTCTCTGAGATTCTACGCCAGTATTTTAAAGGAGCAATTCATTTACACGGTGTTACAAAAATACTGGTAAAGCGGAAGGGGGTTAAATGGTCCCTTATAAAGTGTCCATTAAGAATATTTGAAAACCGTAGTATTTATCACTGTACGTTTAACCGCCAAAAAAACATTACACTGTTCACTGATAATAAAAATTCTATTTGTAAAAATATTAACTTATTCAAAGTTTCAAAAATAAGTACCACAGACTCTTATTCCGACGCAAAAAGGCCGTAGTAACATATTTTTGAGTGGTTCGAATAGATACTTATTTTTGCACTTGACTGCCCGCGTGGATTTCGGTTATCGCTATCCCGCGGGAAATATGCAATTTATTCTATGTCCTTCCCCGGGACTTATACTATATGTAGGTATACCGAAATTCATCTAAATCGGTTTAGTGGTTTAGACACACGTATCAGTGGAGCGAAAGAGTCTTAAAATAGGTTTATACAAGTTTTCTCGCGATGTCTCTTTCACCGTAAACCTCGTGGTAAATTTCGAATGTAATTTCGCACATGAATTTCGAAAATCTCAAGAGTTGCGACTCCGGGAACCCACGACCCTCTGCTTGAGAAGCCAAAGGTCAAACTACATGGCCACCACGGTTCTTGACTGACGTGAGTGATTCAATCAAAATTTCCAGAAAAATCGTTCCAAGGATATTTAGCCTAACTACCTACTAGCTTAACAATTATTCCGAAACATTCTAAATGTATAACTTATGGTATGGCGTGTAAATAGCCAATTTTTTGGGGTAGCAGACCAGGAGCAACCAAATTATTATGATCATTTATTTAGGTATTTAATTAGGTTGTGTTGTTAGTTGTATAACTTGTTATAACCGGCGCGTGTATTGTTACAGCAGTGCGCGCCATGCCCGAGCCGCGGCGAGTGCCGGCGCTACAGGAACCGCCGCGGCACGTCGAGTTCACCAACAGCACCGGCGCCGTGCTCAGCTGTTCCACCAGGGGAGAATACCAGGTACAGCATCGTCACTAGAAATGCGCTAAATAGTGCCGTTATGTGATGCGATATCATATTTTACATCTCTGAAATATCATATCACTCGAAACATCACCCGTTGGATGACGTTGCCGCTGTGCAATGTTTGTATATATCTACCATATTATGATCACTGTATTTTATGTTCTGACAATAAATAAAATGATTATTGAGTGATGACATTACCTACTATGGAGGTACTGAGACATAGCATTACTTTCATCTCTTTAATTGCGCTGAAGTTGGAAAGAGAGCCTCTGGTAAGCGGGTGAAAGGACCTATGATACCGAATCGAACCGATACCGAGTGATGTTTGTTTTATCTGTGCAATGTATGGCATGGCATTACGCGGCAGTGTGATAATACTCGCATACACATTACTGTCTAATCATCACATCCGCCTACACGTTCCTTTCAGAATATAGCTTGGGCTATGTAGTTCCCACGTTGGCTATAGAATACTATAGATATAACTTGTTAAGTTTCTTGCCAGATTCTTCTGCACAAAGGTTACTAGGCTATTCCTTGTGTTTTTCCTGCTAAATAACGTGTTTAATAATGGTATCTCAATTTGACTAATCGAAACTGAATTATGTATTAACCGATGCCCCAGATCAAAATCTAAGCTTTGTGTTGATTTGATTAACTCTATTAGTTAAACCATCAAATCATCGTTTCGCAGTTGGAGCCATTGATGAACCACAAACTGACTTGAAGTAAGTCGGAGTTGGCGCAATGTTAATCTTTATTTTATTGCTTAGGCTTTTAACAGTGTTTTCCAAAATCAACGTTTTCTTATATTTTTACTGTACAAGTTTTAGAATCTTGAGCAGAGTCCTTAATATTGTCTAATGCGTTGACATTCACGATGGCCCTTACCGTTTCTTTCTCTACCCTCGTCTTGTACCGTGTGACAGAAATAATTAATTCCAAAAAAGAAAGAATTAGAGCGCTTTCACGTATAGGCGTTTATGTCGCGCGACTGTAGCGCTTCTAAGTCGCATCCATATGTCGCAGGGAAATGATAAAAACAGGGATTTGATCAAATTCCTCAGGGATATGATCAAGTCCCGGGAGATGATAAAAAAACATCGCGTTGCATCATTTCCCTTGCGAAATTCAGTGATTTGATCAAGTCTCCGAGCCGTTTTAGGGGAATGATAGATTTATAGCAATGGCCGATGGATTTCTTTATTACCTTTAGCAATTTGATCAAATCCCTGAGCTGTTTTAGGGAAAAGATAAAACGAGCTATTTAAGTCAACTAGATTCGATCATTTTACTAAACACGTCTAGTAATTTGATCCAATTCCTAAACAGATTTAGGAATATGATCAAGTCCCGAGAGATGATAAAAAAACATCGCGTTGTATCATTTCCCTTGCGGAATTCAGTGATTTGATCGTCTCCGAGCTGTTTTAGGCGAATGATAGAAATATAGCAATGGCCGAAGGATTTCATCATTTCTTTTAGCGATTTGATCAAATCCCTGAGCTATTCTAGGGAAAAGATAAAATTATCATTTCCCTGCAACACATATATATTTAAGTAGCGCATTGTCTAACACACAAGAGCGCTACTTCTTAAGAGCGCTTTCACATATAGGCGTTTTTGTCGCGCGACTGAAGCGCTGCACAGCGAATCCTCACATTACAGCGGCTGTTCACAGTATTTGCCACCGCTAAGTGGGAGCGCTGCAGTCGCGCTTCTGTCGCGCGACAAAAACGCCTATATGTGAAAGCGCTCTTAAGAAGTAGCGCTCTTGTGTGTTAGACAATACCATCTCAGGTTTGTTCCGATCGCTAACATCGGTACTAGCTATGTGGCCCCGAGTAACAGCCATATTGCGTCAGCCATATTGGCTGGAATAAGAATGTTAATCCGAATTAATTTTCTACTACTCATCTAGATGTTAAAGCCCTACATTGTTTAGAAAAAAGGCGGGTTTTTGTAACTGATATACCTAATGCTGAAGATTAAGAGTTCGTATTTTGCAAATTACATAAAATGAAGGAATGCATGACATGAACATGCATTAAATTTAGTGTTACTCGCCAAACTGTAACGTTTATTGGCAAGAAGCGCTGATTTTATTTTAACTTACTTACATAACTAACCTAACCACCTCATTCTAATACGGAAAGAATATGTAGTATATCAAGTTAAGTTGAAAAATGTGTACTTTGTAGAGTACTTACATGCGGCATTTATTCTCACAATTGATTTGTCCTTTATAAAGTACGCTAAAGCTCCGAAAATGAAACGCAGCTCGAACCCAATTGAACAAACATCCACAATCGTGTAACATCCGTTTTTAGGGACGTATTAAAACGAAAGATTTATCTCAAACGCGGAGTAACTAATGAAATAAGACACAATAACAAATTGAGACAGTGAGAGATAAGCTGAATATTTTACCGATTTGTCTCGTTCCGTAATTCTTTCGTGGAGGAATAAACAAAATCCGATGGCAGATCCTTCTCGGGCTGTCTGTGATCCAAATCTGCCACTTCGAGTAACAATACACGATGTCAGGATTGAAAACGGTCCGTAATCGGTGACGCACTTTAGTGATAGTTATAGATACTTTAGTTGTATTTATTTGTATTTATTCAGTGCAATGTTTGTTTGTTTGGCTCAAATCTTGTAAATCAATTTTGACTGGCTTCTAGTAATAAATAAATTAATATCATGGGACAATTGACACCAATTGACCTAGTCCCAAACTAAGCAAAGCTAGTACTACGGATACTATGCAACGGATAAACATACTTATACAGATAAATACAGACTTAAATACATTTTAAACATCCAAGACCCGAGAACAAACACTAGATTTTTTATACAAATATCTGCCCGGCCGGGAATCGAGCCCGGGACCTCAAGCTTCGTAGTCAGGTTCTCTAAACACTTGGCTATCCGATCGTCATTCGATAATCAGAAGTATTAAAAATTACATTTTAGAAAGGTTAAGCAACTTTTTTCTAACACACTTTTATTCGGTTACTAATTCTTTTATCGGTCGTCTACAGGGTTTAATAATAATATATATTTTTTAATTTTACAGCACATTGGTTTTACTGTAATGCTGTAATTTTTTATTGGCAAATAAATAATAATTTAGTTACATTCTTATCGGGTTAATGCACTTTTTTGCGAATAAGTAATATTGAGCGTAATTTCTATAAAAGGTAGGTAAGTATCTTTATTATTTTTTTTTTTATAATGTTCTTGTATATTGTATTTTCTTAGTGCTATTTTCATTTGGTTTCGGCGTTGAAAACTAGCGATCGATCCTAAGTAAAAAACTTAACATTATAAAAAAAAAACAATTTTAAAGATGATACCTATTATAGAAATCAACCAACCCCGATAGCAGCATTTTGCAGGTGGTAGGACCTTGTGCAGGGTCCGCCCGGATTGCTACCACCATCTTGCTCGCTAATCCTGCCGTGAAGCAGCAGTTTTTGCACTGTTGTGTTTCGGCGTGGAGAGTAAGACAGCCGGTGAAATTACTGGCACTTGAGGTATCCCATCTTAGGCCTCTAGGTTGGCAACGCATCTGCAATACCCTCGGTGTTGCAAATGTTTATGGGCGGTGGTGATCTCTTACCATCAGGAGACCCACTTGCTCGTTTGCCATCCAGTCGAATAAAAAAAAAAATAACGGCCGCTAAAAATCGTAAATAAATCGATGATATTTTATTAAGGATACAGGCATAGGCGACATGAATTGTTGCCCCAAGCCCCGCCCCTTACGCGCCAATCTGATTCTGTATTCAGAAACCCGCTCGGCCCAACTCAAATATAAATAAAGTTTTTCCATTCGACGAAGTTGTGCTGAAAGTTTACGGTCCCGACCCACAGGGAAATAAAGATATGCGTTAAGTCTCGCTCTATTCTCATTAATATGAGTGCTATGTTCGACACCCTCGTTTATTAGCCCAATGGTGGCATTTATCGCGATTATTTCAACACTCATCGACTGAAGCTAGTGATGTGTCAACACGACTTAACTCAGCTTGAGTTCATTCGAGTTGGATTGATTAAATTAATCTTGAGACACGAAAGAGAATCGAGAAAGCAAGGGAAAGAACAAGACCGAAGTACAGGGCTAGTTAAGTTTCTGGCATAGCCTTTGCCGGTGACGAGAATTCTAACTCTGCACTCTTGTGCGGGTAAGGTTTGAGAGTAAAAGGCGATGCGGCAAGACTATCTTAAAACGGACTGACCAAATCAAGGCAGCAATAGACTTAATCATACATCTGTGCACATAAAAGCGGTCACGAAGGAAGACTGACGACGGATCTTCAAACTTCCACCAAACAATACGACATCAAAGAGGACTCTATCAAGCGTTTAGTGACTAAGAAGGTTTCTATTTTGATGTATTATCGGTGGCTTCCTTTACAAAGCGTTTCATTTTACAGGTGGCGCATGTTGTTGTATATATGAGCAAGTTCACATGCATTACATTACAGTTTTCAACCCAACCCTGTGAAAGAACGAAGGTACTGTAATTCGAGTTTAATTTGAGTTACGTGTTTTTTAACTCAAGTCAAAACAAGTCGTGTTTTTTCGAGTTGGTACGTCATAAACTGAAGCGGCGTCTTCCGATATTTTACTGGTCTGAATGATATAATTGTGTTGACGAGCCATTCCGTTAAGTGCTCTGCGGGAAGTATTACTCGCGGAGCGACCGAAAACGAATCTCTCATTTGATGAATTTAGATAGCGCGTTTGTTTGTGCTTTAGCTGTATGATCTCCATTCGTATACTGTCGTTTTATTGTTTTGTTACAATTTAGTGAATCCTACTAAACGTGCTAATATTATTAATGAGAAAGTTTGTGAGTTATCGTTTGTGTGTGTGAATGTGTGTGTGTGTGTGTGTGTGTGTGTGTGTGTGTGTGTGTGTGTGTGTGTGTGTGTGTGTGTGTGTGCGTAGGTAGTATGTGTATTTCGTTACTCCTTCACGCTTAAACGGTTGGACGGAATTGAATAAAGTTATAAATTGACATTTGATTTTGTAGTTTGACTGACGTCTGGACCATAGTTAGTGGCATGAAGGTATATAGATATTTTTAACGTACATAATATTTATAACCTTGAATGTACCATCAGCCAAATATGTGGTCTACCACCCTAAAGTTGATAGTCGATTGTATGTCATAAAACAATAATGCCAATAGAAGTGTCTGTCAACTTGAAAGTTCAACTTTAGCGACATATTCATTTGATAGGAACTTGCTTAAAAATTGATAGACCACTTATTTGGCCAATGGTACCTAATGGTATACGCGAGCGAAGCCGCGGGTAACAGTTGATATTAAATGCTAAAATATCAATATCGTTATAAAAATATATATTTTTAAAATTCAATTTCAAAATCGCTAACAGTGAAAAGATACTTAAGAAATTGTTGTGAGACAAACAGCTTTACCGCAGCTGAACGATGTAATGTAATTCGGTGAAGTTGGAAAAAACCGCGAGAACTTTGCAATAACAACATACTTGGGAGTCGAGGTTCAACTTCAGTCTTCAAAGGCAATAAGAAACACTAACTCCTTTCTTTGGTGACCTGAAACTTCAATGAAATCCGATATTATGTTTTTTTTTGTGCAAATTGTTTAGAAATCCTACTATTATAAAGTGCCCTTTCTGCGGTTTCGTACGCGTTAATTATTAGTTCTAGCAGTTGAATCAAGTTCCGGGATTTTGCAAAAAAATATTCCCTAAATTGACTAACTTTAAATTTTAAAAAATCGGCCAAGAGCGTGTCGGACACGCCCGAAATAGGGTTCCGTAGCCATTATGAAAAAATTAAGTTATATTTTTCTAAGGATTTCGTATTTTATACGGAATATTCCAAGTTTAGGTATATTTTATACCTTAGGCTGCTATTTACTCTTAAACTAATAATAATTCTCAAGAAAACTTAACTGTTATAGTTTTCCTTGAAAGTTTGATATTTTTACTACCATCCTGAATTTTTTCAAATTTTTCCACTGACCGGTTTAGATTTTAGAGGGGGGGGACGCTTGATTTTAATGAAAATTTGCATTTTTAAGTTGAATATTTTGCAAACTAAAATAGCCCACACTACAAGATTGGATGAGAAAAAAAAATCACCCCCACTTTACGTCTATGCGAGGTACTCTAAAAAATACGTTTTTGAATTTTTTATTGTACTATTTTGTCGGCATAGTTTACATATATATTCGTGGAAAATTGGCGAAACTATAAGGGTTCCGTTTTTGCCATTTTGGCTACGGAACCCTAAAAATACCCGCACCTAATTCTCTAAACCTAGCGGTAAACATTTTGGGCTTTTATCCCGACCAGTGAAGCTGTGGGTAAAGGCTGGTAGTATTTAATTGTTCACCAATGTTTTTTTACAAATAAAAACTGAAAAAGGAATTACATAAAATCGAAAATTGAAATGAAAAAGGAGACGTGTTAACCGAATTTTCATGATCATCGATTATAGAATCAATTTATAATAATACAATACATAAATAACATAAACTACGTCAATAACATAGTTACCTAATGTCTATCTGCATAGTAAGCAGTGAGCTGTCCTAATTACATTAAAAGTTTCATAATGCTAATTCACATATTTCAACAACCTTTTTATCTAAATAGAGAGCTAATCCACAACAAAGGAAGCGGAAGAAAATATGGACTGGACTTATATCATATGGATATGGACCCCCGCAAAGTAGCCGACATTACTTTCATCTATCAAATAAATACAATATAGGCTTCTGTTAAAAATAAAATACTTATTTTTTTTTGTAACGCTTTTTTGATGACTGTACTTTTTATTGTCTGTAGGTACTAGCTTTTGCTTTCAACCTACATAATGTAGGCGTACCAAATTTCAAGTCGATTCCGACCACAAGAAAGATCCAATTAAATATTTAAATAAGTACATAATTCTATTTCCTTAACCGTTGATTAAATTTCTTCAACTTTTTCTATTGTTAAGTTTATGTCATTTGAGTCGGCAATTCGTTCCATCCTTGGTTTATGGCTACTTCGCTCTTCATCTTATCTAAAGTGATACATGGGATTGTGTATTACAAGTATTGAGATATTATTAAATGATATACTAGCGTGGCCTAAGGCTATGGTATAGTAGGGATGGAAACTTCAAAGATATACTCTACTGAGATATGATACAGTTAACGTGAAGTTTATACCCATATATCACTTTGAATCCATAATTTTGACGTTCATAATTTCGCCTCGAGATATTAGATTGCGATAGAACAATTATATTAGTATCTTCAAAATATTTATGTTCCTACCAGTGGCGTGGCGTCAGATATTTCCGTGGTAAAGCCGAAGTAATGATCGCTTCCATCTTTTCACAAATCCTGTATGTCCTGTTGTCCTATTTTATGAATATGGGCAAACCGATGGGAATAGGGTTCTATGAACGCTTCGCCACTGGTTCCTACATATTATATGCGTTTACCGACTCTGTGATCTTAAAGGTACTGCGGAACTTCATAATTTTAGGATCAAAGCGAGAAGGTAAATGTTTTTTTTATTTCTCATTTTAACTTTAAAAAGTTGCCACTGAATTGCGGTGTTAATATTATTTTATTGACATGAAATACGCCTAAGCCTGTAGGTACTATAGTCATAAAATACAAGTACCTACTCGTAGGACCCAATCTTTACTGACAAGTTGTTTAACAAAAGTTTTAACTTGCTTGCGTACTTATGAACTACGCCACGGAGGTCCCGGCCGATATTTTCTTCTTTGGTGTTAATTTGTAAAATATTAATTACCAACACGCTATGTTATGCAGATTTCATCAAGCACAACGTTGCACCTTTTACCGAATTTTCTAATATTAAAAGCCAATGGCACGAAATTTCAAGTAAACTTTTCACATTCAGTCGCGAGGCGGGATTCGGTTAGAACGTCACCCAAGGGACTACTACCCCACCTGCTAGCGGGCTCGCCAAAATTCTGCCACTAATTCCATAACTTGACATTGGATATAAATTGTATTTGAAGGCCGGCTCCGGTCATACCAAGCACCAACTATGGCGGTCGAGTGTTTAATTAATCCAATAAGGAGCAGATCTTCAAATAAGTGTTATAATTAATGTAACAGAAGACTTTGACGTTTAAAAGTTTTGATTCGATTTCTCATGATACTGACGCTGGCAAAATTGATTAAGATTTTTCTCATTTGTATTTAGCTTGTATTGTGTCGCACTGTTGGGAAAAGCCTCCTCTTTTTTCTTCCACTCGTCTTTACTTTCTGCCAACTCTTGCCAATCAGACTGAAAATAAACGAAATCGTCTCGTCATCTCCTCCAAGGTCTGCCTCTGCTCCGGTGCATGTCTTTTGTATTACTTGTATTTGTAGATACTTTTGATAAATATAATGTGATTTCTACTAAACTCAATTGTAAACGACTACGAGTATAACAATATCTCCAGCCTGCATCAAAAGTAACGGGCTTATTAAAATCTGAAGCAAATATGAGAAGAGGCATAAAATCCCATCTTGCTTTATTAATGGGAAGGGGATGTAAAGCGGGGGCTGTGGCACAAACAATCGCAGGAATGCGGGTCGCAGCTGGCAGGGCTACCTAATGAAGTGCCGCTACACCCGCGCTTTTAAGAAATTGAATATTACCAGTGCTGGTTGCGTGCCTTCCAATGGAAATTTATAGAACCTTGTTCGACGCACAAAGGTTTATGTGGAAACTTCATGTTTATTAAGTGCTTACGGAATTGTTTGAACTCTGAAGAAATTTTGTAATTTATCGAAGTGCACGATGTTACGTGTTTTACAACA
Source organism: Choristoneura fumiferana (assembly GCF_025370935.1). Lineage (NCBI taxonomy): Eukaryota > Metazoa > Arthropoda > Insecta > Lepidoptera > Tortricidae > Choristoneura > Choristoneura fumiferana. Next base: position 9,710,305 of record NC_133485.1, on the reverse strand, counting down.
GTCGTAGGTATATAGTTAAGTTAGTGCTGTGTTTTGTTTTACAGCTATCGAATGTGTTAGGCCTTTGATGTTCGCATTTCATCAATGTTATATGGCACCTATGGGTGACATTTCTCCGCATATTATTTTAAACTGTGCGGAATCATCGGTATCATGCCGATATTATTTAAGAAGATTCAGAACTTACTTTTTTAACCACTGTTTGAGAGCCATGGTTTCAATTGTAGATTTGTGTCTGTTTGCGATCGAATTATGAAAGTATCTACCTGTAATATTCTTGCCTTCGAAGGTTTCTTTTGTTACGCTAAGATTCACTGAACCTAGCTCAAACAATCGTAATTGCTCTAATCAAGAACTGTCTTCATATAATTATTCTACAATTTCGTGAAAGTTTGATACAAAATCCAGGGTGATCGTACCTAGCTCCCTTTTAGCAGTAAGTCATCGCGGTTGGAGATAAATAGAATTAATTACTCCAAGTACACGGTGTTGTCAACTCCTTAATTGTTATTTGTAAGCGACTACGACTTCCAAAGGCCAGCTTGTTGGCAACAAATTTGATACTCCAGCCTTCGATCTCCTTTGTTGAACGAATAAATTTGAATTTTCAGATAAAAGTCAAATATGGTGAAGCCAATGTTTAATTACAAAAGTTTTTAATAAAGGATGTATTGAATGGCCGTAGGATGGTTCGGGTTTCATTGTTAAATTTATTTAATAGGCGCGCTGGGAGCTGTATTAACTCCAATAATAATAACTATACTGTACTATGATCCGGAATATTTAAGTAAACGCGTTGCATTCTACATCAATAAATTTTGATTCATTACTCGGATTTATTTACTTGCCTATCGTTTCGTTCTCAGTGTACAAGCTCACGTTGCTTAAAGGTTAAATCAATTAATGTTCTATGTTTTCGAACTGTGCATTAATGAATAATATTCGAGACGTGGAAATCGAATGAAATTACTCGCATGCGAAACTGCGTACGTTCGTAAATAATAAACTTTATGTAAACAAAAGCGAAACCAATATTTCTTGAGCCATATTTCTGCTGGCAAGATTGAAATAAGTCCGATATTTGCATTTGAATATTGAACGTCCTGACCCTCTGCAAATAGGACTTGTGGCAACTCTATATCCTTCGAGATGTCTTGATCAGTAATATCCTTCGTTACGATCGCCTGAAGAGTGTATTTATTTCGCTAGAACAGAGGCCGTATTGCCTAACGTTTCTGACGATCGTGATCGCAATCAAATGACAGATTTCGCATACGAAAACCGTTCTTTAATAACGATCGCGAGCGTCAGAAATGTCAGGCCTCAGGTCTTTGGCCATAAACTGCTCCAATGCTTATAAAGACTCGCATTTAAAATTAAACTTCGATCTTGTCTGTTGTTTATATAAACTTGGTTTTGTGACCGCGGATGGAGTGCACACAGTAATGTTGCCAAGTTGAATTTGAAAAAGTCAGGAAGGAATCATAATCATCATCATCCCAACCTATTGAAGTCCCACTGCTGAGCACAGGCCTCCTCTCAGAATGAGAGGGCTTGTGCCGTAGTTCCCACGCGGACCCAGTGCGGATTGGGAACTTCACGCACGCCGTTGAATGGCTTCGCAGGTTTGTGCAGGTTTCCTCACGACGTTTTCCTTCACCGTAGAGCTTCAGATGAAATTCCGCACATGAATTTCGAAAAACACAGGTGCGAGCCGGGGTTTGAACCCGCGATCCTCTGCTTGAGAGGCCATAGGTCAAACCACTCGGCCACTACGGCTCAAGAAGGAATATAATAATATTATAATGTGAAAATTTATGAGTGAGTGAGTGAGTGAGTATGTTTGTTACTTTTTCACGCTTAAACGCTGGACGGATTTGATGATGGAAATTTTAGGAAAATTAGTTTATAACCTGGATTAAATCATAGGATACTTTTTATCCGTATTCCCACGGGATAGGGATAAAATCTTGAAATTACAACGCTGGGCTTAGAGTCATGAAATTGGTATGTAGGTAGTTGGACGTCTGGAATAAAACATAGGTGACCTTTTTGACCCGATATTTCCCACGGGAATACCTAGGGATAAAATTTAAATAACAACCGCTGGGCTTAGAGCCATGAAATTTAGTGTGTAGGTAGCTGAACCTCTGAAATAACACATAGGCTACTATTTATTCCGATATTCCCACGGGATAGGGAAAAAATAGGTATTTTATAATTCTTATATTTGTCATGATTTATATATTATAATATAATATATAGTTTTTTTTCTTTTCCCGCAATAATTACGCGTTCGGTTACGTGGGTGCACACTCACGGGGTTCAGCTGAAAACCAGCGCTGCAGCTCTGGTTACAGGGCTACGGCATATGCTGAGCTGAGTCCTTTTGGCATCACACTATAGCACAATATCTCTTATTTTCTTCTCTTTTCCTATTTATGTTTTTACTGTGTTTTTGTTGTGATGTAGTGTGTTTTCTTGTCAATAAATGTTGTGATTTGAGTTTGAGTTTGAGTTTGAAAATCTTGAAATAATAACCGCTGGGCTTAGAGTCATGAAATTTGGTATGTAGGTAGTTGGACGTCAGGAATAACACATACGTGACTTTTTGACCCGATATTCCCACGGGATACCTAGGGATAAAATCTTGAAATAACAACCGCTGGGCTAAGAGCCATGAAATTTAGTATGTAGGTAGCTGGACTTTTGAAATAACACATAGGCTACTTTTTATCCCAATATTCTCACGGGATAGGGATAAAATCTCGAAATAATAACCGCTTGGCTTAGAGTCATGAAATTTGGTATATAGGTAGCTGGATCTCTGGAATAACACATAAGCGACTTTTGACCCGATATTCCCACGGAATATTTAGGGATAAAATCTCGAAATAACAACCACTGGGCCAGAAAAGAAATAGAGCCATGAAATTTGGTATGTAAGTAGCTGGACCTCTGGAATAACACATAGGCTGTTTTTACCCCGAAAAGGGATAAAATCTTGAAATAATAACCGCTGAGCTTAGAGTCATGAAATTTGATATGTAGGTAGCCGGACGTCTGGAATAACACATACGCTACATTTTATCCCGATATTCCCACGGGATAGTTTTGTAACTTATGTAACTTAGGGACCCCATACATCCCAGTGCTGTATTATTATTATTTTGTAATGTTTTCTTTATTGTATACTGTAGTTTTCAAGTTTTTTATTTGTAAATATTTTATTTTGAAAAAAATGACTTCTGACAACTTTCTTGCGGCGCATTCTTCTTGGCAATGATGGTCTTTCCGAAAGCGCTGGTAGTTTAAGAAATGAAGTGTAAAAGTGCCCATTGCGGCCTATTTACTGAATAAATGATTTGAATTTGAATTTTGAATTTGAATTGGGAAAACAATTGTAATTTCATTACTGGGTTTAGAGTCTTGAATTTTGTACAGTTATTCACAACACAACCTCAATGAAGACCACGATATAAATTTGGAAATTTCCAGGGAATTTTGTAAAATCCGAAAATTTCAATTGCAACTACCAGACCGAATAGTTTACGCGTGCGAAGCCGCGGGTAAAAGCTAGTATATATATATATAATTATATAGATAGAAAAATATATAAATAGAAAAATTAATTTGAAAAAGTCAGGAAGGAATATTACGTAGGTACAAAAAAAGGAAATCGAAAAAATCGTATACGATGTATTTTCAAACACTTAGGAACAAATATTTATTTCACATACACATACATACTTCGTTTAATACGTAATTTCGTAGTATTACCTAGCCCCAGGCTGGTAAAATATTCTAACCACGTGTATACCGTTTAAAAGAAACAAGAATGTATTCCAGCGGTGATGTTCGGTTAGGGCACTCGGTAGCTTACATCAGAAGGCCTCGGGCTCTTAACGGCCGTCCCAAACAAAGCCGAACTTCCATCAAAGCTGAAAGTACAAAGAAAAATATAAAACTTGTAAGTTTCAAAGGGATGATCCCTTTATTTTCCACTCTTGTTCTTTTGAAATACAATGCCGATGATGAATTGTGTTTTGGTCTGTTAGAACCAAATCTTATATTTCTGCGAGGCGTTGCGTTTCTTTCGGTCTTAATTTTACGCAAATGAGGTTGTTATGATAGAATATCCAGTAACAAAGGGCTTTCGTTCCTATTAAAATATAAATGGAGACAAAAACTAAGTACCTTAAGCTGCTTCAACTTTACCTTCTGGCCCCAACATTGCCTGATTTAGTTTAGAGACGATAAACTCAGCTTCAGCTTTTTAGTTTGCCAAAGTAAGGAATATATATGGTCTTTACGTTTAAATTTTTTTTTTACTAAATGAAAATGTCTACGTTTTGCGATTGATTACGTGCTAGGGCCTAGCAGCTAGGCAATGTTGTGAAGGGTTTCATGAATTTGTGAGCCGCAATTTTGCCTAAGGCTAGGGTTGTCAAAAATCCCCGAACGAACGAAGTTGAAAAAGAAAACCCAGGTAACATGATTGCTCAACTATAGGTTAGGTTAGGTTAGTATTTTGTCAAGGCGCGAAGCGCTTTAACTAGGCGGAATAGGAGCTCCGCGAAGTGAAGTTCCGTCGACTTCGCCTCAAGTCGTTAAATTCATATGAATATTTGCTTTCCAGAAATAAAATTAGTGGTAACAATATTCGAAATAACAACTTTGTAGGTACCTATAATACAATCGACAAAATAATGTACCATACAAATGTCATAAGTACTAAACAATTTATCGACCAAAAAATATTATGAAAAACAATTTCGACGAAAAAATTTTAGACAATTTAATCTTTAGACAAAACGTTGTTATGCAAAAAAATATGTTACGAAACAATTTTATGCAAAAAAATTGTAGACCAGCCGATATTCACCCGTTAGGGTGTAGCAAAGGGTAACCAGTAGGTTAGGTTAGATTTTATTATGCTAAAAAAATTCTATTATAATGCTCAATATTGATTACTCTTTGGTACACCCGGACCAGCTACTTTTATCTGTCACTACTTTTAACTACTTTTTTAACCGACTTCAAAAAAAAAGGAGGAGGTTATCAATTCGGTTATATGTATATATTTTTTTTATGTTTGTTACCTCAGAACTCAGTCGTTTATGAACCGATTTGAATTTTTTTTTTCGTTCGTATAGGAATGCCTTCAATTAGGTCCCGTCCCCAGTACCAAATCAGGAGCTGATGATTGGATTCTAAGTGAATCGAGGGAACTCTTCAAATATTGTAGGGACACCTATGGGAATTTGGATATGTATTTAGTAGTAGGTACAGTGGCGTAGCTACCAAGGGGCTAGGCGGGGCAGTGCCCCGGGGCCGTCAAGCTCAGGGGGCCCTCGAAATTCTGCTTTATAGCTGATGATAAAGTTGCTTAGCATTTTTAAAGTATTTGTATATATAATGATTTTACTTCAAAAAACCTTACCAGTTTTGATAGCAGTGGGCCCCATTTTTTTATTTGCCCCAGGGCCCTAGGTTACCTAGCTACGCCACTGAGTAGGTAGCTCGTATATTTGCTCTTGAAAAGTCATCATTTGGGGAAGTGGAACTGATGGTGAAAACCACATTTGACCAACGGAGCTACTACTCAATAACACGTACTTCACGGGTTGAATTTCGATTAGGTATAACACATCGTCATAATGCATATTATGGTGAAATGGAACGGGAGGTGAAGCACAAGGATTCCTCAATAATTAATGTCTCTGCATCAGAAAAAGCAATCTGTTTCTGCAAATATTTATAACAAAAAATTGAATACAAAAAAAACATAAAATAATTTTCTACCAGTCTGAAGTCAGTGCCTCAGCATGAGCCAGCAGGAGTGATTGAAGCCCAATATATAGTATGTAGGTGAGGTAGAAGGCTATAGGTCAACTCCTGCTGGCTCGTGCTGAGGCACCGACTTCAGACTAGTAGCAAAATATTTTCATTGTTTTTTGTAGTCGGTTCAATTATTATTTTATATTATTAATTTTTTCATACCTACTAATAATTCTCCTTTTTTGTACTGCCAAAGGAACTACTGCGAGTAATCCTCTACCAGTTTATAATATACTGAGCGGCATCAAATTTGGCCCACTACATAGAAAATTACCTATTTCTGCATACATTTGAGGGCATTAGTGAGAAATAAATTAACTGTGTAATGCTAAGTATGGGGCTTATTTACTAGTTTAGTATACATCAGCCCGCTTGTTATGTAGCGTGATACAGCATGTAGGCAGGAAGCAATCATTCATCGTACCGGTATTGTCGAAGCCTTTGCATTCACAGCTGACCGGCCCATTGTGCAGACTCCATTTCTCACTTCAGATAAAGAGCCTGATTAACAGCGCTGAAGTTTAATGCGAACACTAATAGGGGACATTTTGGAACTTTTACTCATTAGTAAAAAAGCTTAGTGTTAGTGGCCTAGTGGTTTGATCTCGTCATCATCATCATATCAGCCTTAGGGCGTCCACTGTTGGATATAAGCCTCCGTTGCCTCGGTTGGAAGTGGCTCGCATCCACCGTGAACCCGCGACTTTAACCAGGTCATCCGTCTATCTCGTTGGTGGACGACCTACGCTGAGCTTGCCGATCCGCGGTCTCCACTCGAGAACCTTTCGGCCCCAACGACCATCTGTTCTCCGTGCTATATGGCCTGCCCATTGCCTCTTCAACGAGCTTGGTCGTTTGATCTACTGCGTCTCAAAGAGGGTCGTGAGTTCGAGTCCAGGCTCTGACCTTGAGTTTTTCGGATTTATGTCCGAATTACATTTGCAATTGACCACGAGATTTACGGTGAAAGTAAACATCGTGAGGAAACCTGCACACATGCACCGGCGAAGAAATTCAATGGTGTGTGTTGAAGTGCCCAACCCGCACTGGGCCCACGTGGGAACTACGGCCCAAGCCCTCTCTTTCTGAGAGGAGGCCTATTCCCTGCAGAAACACAATAATGCAGTTTTTTTCATAACAGACCTCATATATACCTATCATAATATTCCATCTATTATCTAATACCTTTAAACGAGCAATCCTTGTATTATATATATTCGCCCGCGTGGAATTCGGTTATAGCGCGCTGTTCCCTCGGGAACTGTGTATTTCTCCGCGATAAAAAGTAGCCTATGTCACTCTGGCTCATAAACTATCTCTTTGCCAAAAATCACGCCTATCCGTCGCTCCGTTTAGACGTGAATGACGGACAAACATACAAACAAACAATCAAACACTCACACTTTCGCATTTATAATATTATTCTGGATGAATCTCGGAAACGGCTCCAACCATTTCGATGAAATTTGGTATGGACCTAGGGGTTTTCGGGGATGACAAATCGATCTAGCTTGGTGTTATCTCTGGGAAAATGCAATTATCGAGTTTTAGCCCGAGCAAAGCTCGGTCGCCCACGTACTATAGTAGGTATTTAACACAGCAAAAAATTTAAACACAGTGGATACGTATGCTACCTTTTAAAGCTAGGGATCGGCAATGCGAACCGAAATTGTATCTAATCTTAGTTTTTTATGTCTGTCTGTGTAACCATCCAAAATATTATGACTCCACACTATTCATAAATATTCAGAATATTTGTATGTAGTTATACAAAATATGGAGACATGCGCGGGTCCGACTCGCACATGGCCGGTTTTTCTTAAAATATCACTGTTATTTAATAAGTAAATGAAAATAATGCTGGACTAAGCTTTTAAAAAAAAATAACCATATCAAACAATTTCTTTTTCAAATCACAAAGAAATAAGTTAAACGATCAAATTCCCTGTCTTACAATTTTGTTTCTTTTATGTTTCGCTCAGTAAAACATTTATATAAAAAAAGCTTCTTATTTAAACTGAGCCCTAGACGATCCGTATTGTTTTTTCAGTTCGAAACTTTTTCACTTCGTCAGATCAAAGGTTTGCATTCGAACAAAGATTTTTATTTTCGTGCCGCCTAAAAAACAGCGTTCCGTTCACAGACTTAACGCATTCTCGCGGAACACAGCACGCCTTATAAAACCGAATATTTTGCCTCTCAGAGGAATTAGAAACGTACCTAATGTGTATACAGTAGCATATATATAATGTCAACACAACACTAGGCTAAGGATACTTTAAAAGCGATTCGCTTAACGACTAGCGTTTTTATTCTTTTTTATTCGATTGGATGGCAAACGAGCAAGTGGATCTCCTGATGATAAGAGATCACCACCGCCCATAAAAATCTGCAACACCAGGGGTATTGCAGACGCGTTGCCAACCTAGAGGCCTAAGATGGGATTCTGTTAAGTGCTTCGAGTTGCATCATATCGAATAAATAGATGCTATTGATATTTTAAATGTAAAATCTATCTGTGTGCGTGTGCGTGTACGGGTCAATCAACTTTTTAGTGTAACTGGTTGTCATGGTAACGTCTCCTGGGTCACGTATTAAAAGTATAATTTTATGGGGTACAAATACACTAAAAGTTAGAAGTTGTGACAGGTTTAAGGCAATTCCTTCGTGGCTTATCTCCTAATGCTAGTAATTGTAATCATTTTTCTAAGCAAGTGTACCACTGATATCTTCTGAGTCACAGAACAGAATAACAACACTGAAAAGTTGATTGACCCATTATTGGGTTTGAAGTAGAGACTTCCATGCATGACGAGTTCAAGGTTCGGCCAGTTGGCTTTCATTCGTTTCATTCGCAGTCCGATAACGCACCACATAAGTACGAGTTCGTACACCAAAGGGGCTCAATTAAATAAAAGATTAATATCACATTTATTAAACAGAAAACACATGTGTATTAAGAAAAATAAAAACAAACAACCGAATTGATAACCTCCTCCTTTTTTGAAGTCGGTTAAAATAGTAACCATAAATAAAACTTAACTATAAACTAACTACCTGATGTAAAAACTTAATACCCACTAAATTAAATCTTAAAAAGCCCCCCGTGGCATAGTGTCCAAGAGGCTGGCAGCATTCCATCGTTGAATGGCGATGGCGATTCGTTGGGAGAGATAGCTGTCAGCCCTTTGGTGTCCAGTAGTGTCAACACGACACGGGGGCTTTTTTAAATAAAAGATTACATTTCTATTTTTGATAAGTAGAATAACAGCTTATAATTCAACAGGATACTTTAAACCAGAGCTTCACTGATATGTGTGTGATATGGCATAGAAATTGTCCATACAAAATATCATCACGTCTAGGGATGGATTGTCACATGTTCCATTTTTAAAGTAAATGTTGCAGCAGTAACGGCCGTAGACCAATACTGTCCGGCCACAAACGTACCACAATTTGTGTATGTGTGTGACGGACACAACTTGTGTGCAAGAGAGGAGTGTTTGCTGTGTCACCAGCTAGTGTAACGTGATGACTGACAGCACGAAGTACAATATGAATCAATGATCAATTCAAACAGTGAGTATGAAAAGGTAACGCCATTCGAAAATTTCAAAGCATTTCGTCCTACTTAATATCTCTACGCCCCTCTTGGCCGAGAACTTGGCAATACCTATTTAGATAGCTTTAAGCATTAAACGGAACGCTTTCCGCTACGCATACCATATACAAAGCAGCCTTACCCTAGACTAGATTTCACAAGATTGCACCAGACGAACTATGATATGGAAATGGAAACAAAGTGCGATCGGATAAAAGGCATTAAAGGTAGGCGTCCACTTATCCGCATCGTACGCTTCGGACGTATCGGATTTGTTGCTTTGTATAGAAATGTGCGATGCTTACGATGCGGACAGGTGGACGCACTTATATGAGTTTCTATACAAAGAATACTACGATCCGTTGCGTGCGATGCGTCCGATGCGTACGATACCGACAAGTGGACGTTTACCCTAATGTTGCAAGAGACACGCTAACTGACAGATGATAACTACCTACTATATACTACGTTTATAGAAGAAAATCACACAGTGACAGCAAACCGGCCTGTATTAGTATTATTGGCGCCTGTTGCAGTGGTAACTGTTAGACCGGGCACAATAAAAAAGGAATTTTAAAACACAAACACAACCTGATTTAAAACATAGTGTAATCGATTCTACTCTCGATTCTAAGCAAATTCTTTCTTAAACTACTTTCTGGTTTTCATTTATTTAATTAATACCTTGTATATTATCAGTGTTTTGCTTATCAGAAATAAACTAAGACTAAACAATAAAAAATGATGCAAAGCAAATTTTTTATCGATTTAGATGAAATTTGGTATAAAGATAGTTTGAGACCCTGGGAAGTACATGGGATAATTTTTATCTCGAAAAATTTAATACTTAGGATAGTTTTTTTGTGTATAATTCTTTCAGGTACCTATAGATGCGATAAACTGCTAGTAATTTAAATATTGTTACCAACTCGTTAACTACCTCATATAATTTCTAATAAACTCCTCAACAGCCAATTCCAAAGCATCAATAACAATTACATTTAATATAAATGTCAGCGAGAGTTGGGAACTCGAGCGTGAGACCTCACGATCACATCAATAATTACGCCTGAAAAGGGTATTGTTAACCTACTGTTCAAAAAATAGGGCGGTTTATACATTAAGTCTGGGGATTTGTGTGTCAGGCGCTGGGAAACGTTGAGCCTTTTAAAATATTCAACGGTGTGTCCCGGCCCTAAACAGCACAGCTACAGCAGCAGTAAATACAAGTACAAGCGAGTTTACTCCCCACAATTTCACAATAAGATACATTAGTCAAATAAACGAACCATTATCCTAAACTTGTTACAAAGTTTCAGTTGAAATTCACAGTGAAAATGATCCAGCTTTTCCTAATTGGATAATTTACATCTCAGTTTGGTTCCTTGTGACGTGTTTTAAATAAATTAAATTACTTACATTTTCGGCACTGATGTATGGAGCTAACCTTCTGTGAGATTTATTACATTACATTATGGGAAAGCAGAACATGAGGGACCGGGACGGGCGTTTGTGTACGTTAGGACGGTAAAAAATACGTGTTACCGGCACGTGGATCATATATACTAACGGGAAAAAATGTGTTAGTTACGAAGCAACCTACGTTTTTGACAGACGATATTGGCCAAGAGCGCGAGGTGGCAAAACCCCTACCCTTATCCTTATTTAGGAACTATCTGATATAGAAGTGGTTAAACATTAACTAGTATCAATTGTTTCCTTTTGTTCTGAAATACTGAAACGGACTGTAGTTGTCAATATGGGGGTGGGACACTAAACTTGGTAAGACGCACCGATAAGTAATAGGTGATCAAAAGTGGTCAGGGAGTGGTGGCTAGGATAGGATCGAAGAACGGTGGGCAGACCAGACCTGTTGGTTGGATGACATGAAAGTCGGCTGGTGATGAAACTGGCACACTTTTTAACCAACTTCAAAAAAGGAGGAGGTTCTATGTTCCAATGTTTGTATTTTTTTTTATGTATAACTATTTTGTAGGCTTCTAATTCCTTATAAAAAATACACTTTAACCATTTTTTCACACATATTCGATTAATATCACTACATTTTGTATTTTATTAATTGAAAATTGTTATTGTTTGTGTTGTTTTTCGTCTTGCTGTGCTGACGGGATGGTTGGCCGTGTCAGTTTGTCAATGTCCATGCACATGACATGCTTGTGTTGGTAGCGGCTGACTTAAACGGTCCGCGTTCACAATAGACACGGTCCGGTC
>NC_133485.1:9603694-9698531 GCF_025370935.1 Choristoneura fumiferana | reverse complement strand
ACGCATACCATATACAAAGCAGCCTTACCCTAGACTAGATTTCACAAGATTGCACCAGACGAACTATGATATGGAAATGGAAACAAAGTGCGATCGGATAAAAGGCATTAAAGGTAGGCGTCCACTTATCCGCATCGTACGCTTCGGACGTATCGGATTTGTTGCTTTGTATAGAAATGTGCGATGCTTACGATGCGGACAGGTGGACGCACTTATATGAGTTTCTATACAAAGAATACTACGATCCGTTGCGTGCGATGCGTCCGATGCGTACGATACCGACAAGTGGACGTTTACCCTAATGTTGCAAGAGACACGCTAACTGACAGATGATAACTACCTACTATATACTACGTTTATAGAAGAAAATCACACAGTGACAGCAAACCGGCCTGTATTAGTATTATTGGCGCCTGTTGCAGTGGTAACTGTTAGACCGGGCACAATAAAAAAGGAATTTTAAAACACAAACACAACCTGATTTAAAACATAGTGTAATCGATTCTACTCTCGATTCTAAGCAAATTCTTTCTTAAACTACTTTCTGGTTTTCATTTATTTAATTAATACCTTGTATATTATCAGTGTTTTGCTTAACAGAAATAAACTAAGACTAAACAATAAAAAATGATGCAAAGCAAATTTTTATCGATTTAGATGAAATTTGTATAAGATAGTTTGAGACCCTGGAAGTACATGGGATAATTTTTATCTCGAAAAATTTAATACTTAGGATAGTTTTTTGTGTATAATTCTTTCAGGTACCTATAGATGCGATAAACTGCTAGTAATTTAAATATTGTTACCAACTCGTTAACTACCTCATATAATTTCTAATAAACTCCTCAACAGCCAATTCCAAAGCATCAATAACAATTACATTTAATATAAATGTCAGCGAGAGTTGGGAACTCGAGCGTGAGACCTCACGATCACATCAATAATTACGCCTGAAAAGGGTATTGTTAACCTACTGTTCAAAAAATAGGGCGGTTTATACATTAAGTCTGGGGATTTGTGTGTCAGGCGCTGGGAAACGTTGAGCCTTTTAAAATATTCAACGGTGTGTCCCGGCCCTAAACAGCACAGCTACAGCAGCAGTAAATACAAGTACAAGCGAGTTTACTCCCCACAATTTCACAATAAGATACATTAGTCAAATAAACGAACCATTATCCTAAACTTGTTACAAAGTTTCAGTTCAAATTCACAGTGAAATGATCAGCTTTTCCTAATTGGATAATTTACATCTCAGTTTTGGTTCCCTTGTGACGTGTTTTAAATAAATTAAATTACTTAAATTTTCGGCACTGATGTATGGGAGCTAACCTTCTGTGAGATTTATTACATTACATTATGGGAAAGCAGAACATAAGGGACCGGGACGGGCGTTTGTGTACGTTAGGACGGTAAAATACGTGTTACCGGCACGTGGATCATATATACTAACGGGAAAAATGTTGTTAGTTACGAAGCAACCTACGTTTTTGACAGACGATATTGGCCAAGAGCGCGAGGTGGCAAAACCCCTACCCTTATCCTTATTTAGGAACTATCTGATATAGAAGTGGTTAAACATTAACTAGTATCAATTGTTTCCTTTTGTTCTGAAATACTGAAACGGACTGTAGTTGTCAATATGGGGGTGGGACACTAAACTTGGTAAGACGCACCGATAAGTAATAGGTGATCAAAAGCGGTCAGGGAGTGGTGGCTAGGATAGGATCGAAGAACGGTGGGCAGACCAGGCCTGTTGGTTGGATGACATGAAAGTCGGCTGGGTAGAAATGGCACACTTTTTAACCAACTTCAAAAAAAAGGAGGAGTCTATGTTCCAATGTTTGTATTTTTTTTTATGTATAACTATTTGTAGGTTCTAATCCTTAGAAAAATACCACTTTAACCATTTTTTCACACTATTCGATTAATATCACTTAATATTTGTATTTTATAAATTGAAAATTGTTATTGTTTGTTTTTTTTCGTCTTGCTTGCTGAGCGTATGGTTGGCCGTGTCAGTTGTCAATGTCATGCACATGACATGCTTGTGTTGGTAGCCGCTGACTTTAAACGGTCGCGTTCACAATAGACACGGTCCGGTCGTGCGCGCAGCTTGCAATGACGGCCTCACGGTCCCACCGGAAGACCAGCGCTAGCTCCTGAGCCGGCATTATGCTGAGGTGGGTCCGTTTCGTGAATGGTAACTGCTTTCCTTGTCTGTGTTATTTATTTATGTAATCGTTCAAGTTTGTTACTTTTCCGAATAAATGTATTTTCTTTCTTTCTTTCTTTCTTTCATATTCGCCGATTACTCAGTCAATTGTGGACCGATTTTCAAAATTCTTTTTTTATTCGAAAGGATACTCTTCTGAGGTGGTCTCATTGCCACCAAATCAAAGTCTGATGATGGGATCCTAGTTAAATCGAGGGCAACCCTCAAATTGTATAGGCACACCTATAGCGATTTGGCATTTTTAGCATTAGATAAGCATTTACATTCAGAAAGTATTATTTGGTAAACTGGACCTGATGAAGAAGACCGTAGATGACCAATGGAACTCGTCAAAGCTAACTAATGCTCGCTCGTCTATAAACGATCATTATTAATATACCTAGACAAGCGACTAAGAAGGAGCTTTAAGTTAATGATTCTTTTTGAACTGATCTGATGCTGAAGCCGGAAGGTAGGCAACGGAACTCTGTTATAAAACAACGTAACTAAGCCGTGTTTGGGCTTCATGGAATCGTTGTGAGATGTACTTTGGCTACGAATCACTAAAAAGTGAGAAATAAATAAAAAAGTTTAACAAAAATGTAAAACCGTCTCCATAAAAATAAAAAAATAACAAAAGATGGAACCGACTATAAAAACCTTGAAAATATTTTTCTTGCACTAGGTAACTACCTACTAGCTCGAAGTCGGTGTCTCAGCACGACCCAGCAGGATGGATTGAAACCCAAAGTATGTAGGTGAGGTACACGACTATTGTTCCATTCCTGCTGGCTCGTGCTGAGGCACCGACTTCGATTTAGTAGGTACCTAGCGCTAGAAAAATATTTACAAGGGTTTTATATTCGTTTCCACTTTTTGTTATTTTTTTATGAATGACTTTCCGCCAAATTCACACAATTAATTTCGACTTTTACGACCAAAACAGCAATATTCACGACGATTTCATTTTAAAACTGCCATATTTACAGGTTTTGCATGAAAAGCGACACACTCATACATAAAAGTTGGTAGCAAGCCGTTGTGCGTAAAAGACGCACTGGGGAGCCGAATAACGTTCCCGAATATTCCCACGAGCGCTATAAATATCGCGTTGTAGCGTATTAGCTGTCGCAAAAACCGCAACGTCTCTATAAGTTCGCTTTTTTACGCCAAAAAAGTTGTGCAATAAGTTAAAATTGACCACCTTGCGTCATTTCATTACTCTGTAGGTACACCTACCCTTTCTTTTGGCGCTAGGTAAACATTTTAAAAGCGTCTGTTTAATTTCACTCTGATTTGATAATGATGATCTTTTAATCGAAAGCTAAAGTTAAAAGCTAGTTTAACGGGCATGGTTCTTAGCTAAGTTTCATTAAAACCAGTTAAACCGTTTTTGAGACATTGTACTTTTTAAATGAAAATGTTATTGACAATTTCAATGTCCGCTCTTACAATGTAACTAGGTGGAAGACGCTTCTTTTTGGGACGGGGTATTTTTAATTTTTAAATTGTTTTTTTGTTACCATTATATCGAGAACGAATTGTTTAATATAAACACCAAATATATATACAGTCATCAAATATATACAGGCACTTAGCCTAGGTATATTTTTTGTCCCTAGAAAGTTTTGAACATAGCAATGTAGGCATATTACCTACTACTGAGTCAAAACGTCAAATTTTTGTAGAAATCATGAGCATCCCAAGACTTTTTTGATGTGTGTATAAATATGCACATATCTATAATAATATACATATGGATATGCGTACATAAACAGATGCTCCTAACACACTAAAACCTAAACACCTAAGCTAAAAACTAAAAACAAAAAAAAGTCCCCATAACTCCAGCAGCATTTCCCCGCTGTATGGCCAGCGCTATCTGCTGAACCAGGTACGACCCGGAGCGGGGGTCAACAAATACTTATTAAAAAATATATAACCCTTTGCATGTATGTTAGTGCGACTCGCTCTTGGCTGGTTGCTAATATATAATTTCATGTATCTTCTTTTCAATTCGCAGATAACCAATAAACCTAATCACAAACCAGCTTTTATGCCATTATTCCGGTGTCAGAACTAGTTTCAACAGAGCTCTTACTTAATCTTTCGACTCAAAGTGCTTTGTAGCGAGGTTTCCTTTGAACTTCGATACCAAGTTAACCACGATTCTCTCGTGTTCGGGTCGGTTGGGGTGAAATCCTTACGACGGACTTCTCTTCAGACCTTTTTGTGGTTTGTTTTTCCATCAACCCGAAGTTTACATTGCAGCATTGTGTGGCATTGCCACGGATCTCTGATTTGGAAATAACTAAGTAATTCCTAATTAAAATTTCATAATCATTTCCACGGAACAGAAATAAAAATTGGTCAAGTGCGAGTCGGACTCGTACATGAAGGGTTCCGTAAACATATATATCTAAAACTACACACATACAATAAAAATCTACACACATTTTACTTTTTGTAATAGCCAACCCTAGCGCTCCGCGCAGCCGTAGGGTATAAATTTTAAGAATACGGCCGAGTCGGTCTACTGCTTAGGTACATTACTTGTATTGTGACATAGTGTTAAGCCCTGGTAGACTAGTAGTTTTGACTTATGGCCTCTCGAGCCTGGGCTTGTACCAATGACTTTTTATACCGGAATATTTTAGCAAATGGCGTGACAAGCCACTGACTAGACTGGAAGAATCCCTTTATGGGATAAGTTTGCCTTTGTCTGTTTCTCACTAAATATAATCTGTTTTTGTTTGTTATATGTTTTATGTACATACAATAAAGAGTTACACATACAAGCCCGACTGATTACGAGTACCCTAGTGTAGGCTTACCTGAACTTATGTTAAATAAAAATAATTTTTCAACAGCTGGACTGGCTCCTCGACAACTCCCCCGTCTCCACGGTCGCCGGGCTCCGGCACGTGCTGGCGAACGGCTCGCTCCAGTTCCCGCCGTTCCCGGCAGCCCGGTACCGGCGGGACGTGCACGCCGCGACCTACCGCTGCCGGGTCCGGTTTAGCTCCGGCTTCGCTGTGCTATCAAGAAACATACATATCCATGCAGGTAGGTACTTAACAACAAAACATACATTTGTACATTATTTGCACACTTACCTTGCTCCATCGCTACTACGTGTAAGTAGTAAATTCATAGTGGACCAAGAGCCCACGACAGTAGGACCTTCGTTATAGTATAAAGGCTGTTATTTTTTATATTCTAGTATTAACACGTTACAGGTAAGAAAGATCTTTATTTATGAGATTCGGATATTGAGGTCTTTGTTAAATATCATGTAAGTATCAAAAAAACGTCATAAAATTTAACCTCAAATTCATTATCCTATAAAACTCAATTGTTATTATGTTTTGTCCGGAGTGTTAATAATAGAAAGTTATATAGATAATAGAAATCACTTCCGTTATTGCCAGACACTTTGTAGGGTTACAACTCCCTGCCAGATACCCTTAAAGTGTGTTTGAATAGAAGAAAAACTTTCAGCCATTATGCTACAACGTCCGGCTCCAGCGAACTCTTGCTCTATAGTAATAGTAATAGTGGAGCAAGATAAGCAAAAGGTTATGGTTCATTGACATGGGTCTCCGCTAAAGTTACACATACGTAAGTATTATATTTTTGTCAAAATATCTACATCATTATATCGCTACTTTACTTATCTCAGAGCCCCTCATCTTACGTCATCTTTAATAAATAATCGAGAGTTGCTCGGCGGACGTCGGGATTATAAATATATTGCATTGACAGAACGTGTCTCTAGCTCTGACACCCAGATCAGGGGTTTTCGGCCGCGGCGGGCTTAGCGCGGCTTACGGGATAGTTTCACCTGTAACATATTTCGAAGTACCTACGACTCCGGCACTACATACATATTTACTACATGAGATAGAGTGCCGCGCTTAACTTCGTAGTCTCTAAAGGTTTTCAGAAAAATCCATGTACCTATTACATTACAGACAAAACCTATAATAACAGCTACGCTTGAATTCGTCATTTGATGTTTCAATTCGTGATCACACTCCTACTCGTAATAAGCCCACGCAATTCTGTTTTGTTGTTGTCTCATTAGTACCTACTAAACAGTGTTTTTCAATGTGCACTGTTTATTTGTCTTAATAGTCGAATTTATCCAACTTCTAGTGATTGGAATGACTTGAAATTTGGTACGGATTTTTAGGTGTAGCATATTTAAAAAAATACCTCGTGGACAGGTAAAAATACCTTTGACAAAGCATGAAATAGTTACCTTTTCTTTTTTTGTTCCCAGCATTAAACATGCCGTGGGATGTGCACGTCCCAGATGAGTATGTGATGGCAGGCAACGCGGCCATATTGCGGTGTTCGGTGCCGTCACACTGCGCCGACCGCGTCGCGAGCACTGAATGGTTCGCGGATGATGGTGCTAGTGTGCTTCGGCATACAGGTAAGGCACGAAAGGAACCAGAGGGCCACCGAAATTCAAAAATCGAAGTTCGTATCATACCGTCCCTTTTACTCTCGTATTAAATAGTATAAGCGTCAGCGGGACGGTACGATACGAACTTCGATTTTCGGATTTCGGAGTAGCCCCGTTGAGTCCTTATTGTATAACGCGCTGACGTTCGCGATCGCATTCACCATCTCTTTCTACCCTCGTCTTTTACCAAATGACAGAAGGTAGTAGTGAAAAACGTTTGTGATTTCAAGTTAGATAATAAGATTACTTAGGCCTCAAGAGAGGATGTTCACAATACTAATTATACTTTGATGATTTAGTTAATGATAAGACCAAGATATTTTTTATATTCGGTGATTGATAAAATCGCCAAAATGAAAAACTAATATTTTTGCATATTTTTGACTCAAGCAGACATTAGCGCACTCAAAATATATTTGTAATATAACATTCAACCCATTATCTAGCAAATTAAACCATTTCATTTCATTTCAATAAAACCGTTTATTTCGGGCAACATGCCCCATACCCTCCTAACGCCCAGAGTCCTGTATAAAGGACTTATTGTAATTTGAACATCAAACTCTATCATATCTCATAAGTAAAATTTTAAGGGCATTCGCTTCAAACTTTCAGATTGCCGGCTTGGCAGATGCTAGAAATGCTTGCCCAGGTCAAAATTTTCCGGTTTTACTAAATTCCCAGAGGAGTTGGAATGACTTTTTTTGCAAAATTACATACGACACACTCTTTGAGTTGCAGTACGGGTTCGGAACGTGCCAGGCTTCTGCTCTTCGTTCCATTCTCCATACAAACGTAGTCCCGGTCTCATTTGAAATCAGGCAATAGAAGTAGATGAAATTTTGTAAGTATGGACTAGACGTAATTATCTATGACTCTGGTTTTTCAGATTTTCATATAAATGTGTAATATCAGAATTACAGGACCTCAAAAGTCGACAAAAAAAAGATATCAACTTTGCACGAGAATTACAGACTAATAAAGCATTTTCACAAAAATCGGAAAAACCACAGGCATAGAAAATATAATGAATATCTTGATTGTAAAATATCATTGATTTCTGTCAGTGGTGCTATACTTTTTGTATAATATGAGGACAACGAAACCTAAAAGCATCTTCGGGGCCTTGCCTAAGGGTACTCTTTATGTAATTTGTTTTAGTTTTAGGTTCTATTTTTATTTTATGTAAGTTTTTTTTATTTTATGTAGGTACGTTTGTAAGTTATGTTATGTTATGTATGAGGAGAAACTTTAATGACATAAAGTTTGATGCTCATAAATCAATTTTGACTTGGGCGTTAGGAGGGAATAAATACCTTAAAAACTAACTAATTTGTTTAAATGATTAATATCATTCATTTTAGCATCAATCATTAATCAATTTATTTATTTTAAATTTTTATAGCTATTTAAGGTTGTCTACTTTTCTTACCTTTTTTACCAACCCCCTGACCCCCCATAGCAGCACAAGCGCTGCCTATTATGTTGTGCCTACTTAATGCACGTCACTAGCGTCAATTCATAATACGGTATTTGACAACTCCTGATTTTGCCATATCTTAATATTATTATGAAAATATAGATATACAGATAGTGTTTAGCGAAGATAAAATTTAAATCGGTTGAAAATTGGATTTATAGTGTTTTTTTGAAAAATCTATATACCTGTCTCTTACTCAAACGCTTTTCTCTATGCAGCAAGTATGGCGGCACTGGCGTGTGACGTCACATGCCAGTATGTCTTTCTCTGTCTAATCTTGAATTTCAAACCTTTATATCTTTCTTATTTATAAAGGTAGCTTAAAAATTGTTTTTCTATTCAATAACAGGCATTGTGTAGTTTTAATTTATAAAACATATACAAAATAGTCAAATACCGTATTGCGATAAAAAGAAGCTTGCATTAGAACAGTGTTTCTTGAACTTTTTGCGGCCATGGACCATATTCAGAATTTTAAATAATTCCTTGAACTTACGAGGGATGTTACAGGAATGTTACAGGAGGACGAGGGATGTTACAGGAAACAAAAAGTGTTTAATATATTTATTACTTGTTACTTAATAAATTAAAATAAATTATATCCAAATTTACCTATCTGAGTTATTGCGGATCCCTGCTGGCACACATGATAATAATAATAAATTCATTTATTTCGGGCAACTTGGCCCATACAATAAATACCTTACAGACTAACATACATATTTATAATCAATAATATTTAAAACTAATTTGGTGACAAAACGGCGTGACCCCGTTGAGTCACCGTCCCCGACGTCGCATTCAACTGCGGCATGGAGCCCCGAAACCGCCGGAACACGACGTCTTTCGGCCAGAAGGCAGCACTCGCGATGGTCCCCATCAGCAGCCGCGGCACGCGCACCACAAACGAGCTGAAGTGCACGTAGTGGCGCGACTGCAGCTGGAACACCCTCAGCGTGTATCCGCTCTTCCGGCGGACGTATTCCACCACATCTGCGACTGCGACAGTGTGATGCAGACGCGACACATACAGTGCCGTATTCGGCGTGGCCGCCCTACATGATACGCAACCCTGAGGGGTATAGTTATTAGATCAACCACTGTAAATTGGGATAGAATTTCTTCCTTACCTATTAATAAAATGTTAAAAAGGCGTAACAAGAAAAACGTTCGGATACATTATTCTTATACTTATAAAGTTGCCTTAAATAATATAACAAGAAAGCGCTTCTAACGCTAATCTTGTTTTATCATAATATAAGAGTCTTTCAATTTCCCGAGAGGAGAAGCTAATAAAATTTATGTCGCACTTTTTATCCCTCTAGGTAGGTAATAGAATATTCTGATATTAGGAATTTTCTTGAGCCGGATACAATTAACAATGGCTGTGAGAATATTGTCTAAAATCCTGTATTTTTCAATGCTTTCCGTAATAAATTACATCCACTTTGTAATCGTAAACTATCAGTGTTTCTTTCGCACTTCTTATTCTTATTTCATCTTATTCCTTTTCATGTAAGTTGATTTGCATTGCCGTGGGCGATTGATCACTAAGTATTACATCAACTCCTAAGACTGTGGGGGCCTCATCCAGACATTCAGTTCAGAACCCGACAATTGGGTTCTCTATTCATAGGCAGTTTTCGCTACAAACTACGAACAAAACATTTTGTCTGCAGGTTTTTCATAAATATATCTTTCAATATTTTTGAGTAAGTAGTTTTACTTTCTTAGTTCAGAATAAGCGGACTTTACCTTTGAATTCTAAGATTACCTTTCCTCTGGACATTGAAAAAGGTTTCCCGAGTTGCGTTATATTTTCATACCTCAATCTTAGATTATAATTATAGGCCAGAATCGTCCTTTTGAGATCCTTTTAACATCCATAAATATATTTGCTTTTACAAACCGCGTCTCCTCTGTTAAAAACTTTTCCCTCCAATTAAACGAACAAATATGGAATGAAAGCTATCTTGTAAATGTGGCCCAGTGTTCTCAAATTCTCGCTGAATTTTTTCTCATCAAAATACTTGTCAAGTAAGAGATGACACACGCAATTACATTTTCATCACATATATCTTATTTTGAGAAGAAAAAATACACGAGTCGAAAATGAAACGCCGACAGAAGGGAGAGGTGCCAACACACGAAAGCATCGTGGTACAAATTGAATATGAATATATCATGATAATTCTAAACGAATTACGCGGGCTTAGTTCATTCGTGCCAAATTGTTTTTTTAAGCATAATGTGGTATATTATTAAACGATATATCAATGTTACTCGGTAAAAAAAAAATTATAACAAAACATTTGACCGTCTTAAAAAACCGTTCAATTTTTCAAATATTAATTACAGAATAGAATTTTCATATTTTTGACCAAGAAACCACCTTGTTCTTTAGCAGAGTCATTATATTAACGTGCCCTGTACAAAAGCTACCATCACTCTCATTGTCTCAATATTACCTGTCATTTTTATGTTTTATGCAAAACTAGCTCAACCGTCCCGAATTTAACGATGCAACCTGATGAGGTTTTCAGAATCAGGCTCAGCTTCGACAGTTAGACAGCGATACTTTATTGAATTGTTTGTCTGCTCGCACTAAAACAACAATTTTCAACCTTACTTTCACCGCTTACGTTTCAAATTCCCGCCATCTCAACAGTAGACTTCTACCGCCGCGCCTGACAGCCCACATTTGTTTACGGTCCTGGTGGCTCACATTCTTTTGCCTTTTCGCTCAAGGATTCCCTCGCTCGAATACTTTATTTACTGCTCCTTCCAGTTTTCCCTTGATTAGGTCTATTGTGGGTCCCACGGTAGTAATAGCTTTTCCACCTTACACTTTTGAACTTGATTAAACTTTATAAATGTACTACACTTATTGTATATACCTAGTATTACTGTTGTAATTATTGCTGAAGTTGATACCTAAAATTTCGTGTAGTAAGTAGTCTAGTTGGACATACAGAACTAACAATATGAAGAATAGTAATAATGTTGTCGTGGGTATTGCACTAGCACTGCCTACTCAATGCACGCCATAGCGATCGTGTGCTAACTTTCAAATTAGACGACTAAACATATATTTTTAATTAGCCTGATAAAGACCAATCAAAAAAATTTACATACAACAAGTACCTACTAAGTAATTAAACATTATAGAAATATGTCATAATTTAAATTCCTAAAGTTCCATTCACACGAGAGCTTATCAAGCGTCACGTTAAAACCCGACGTTGGCTCTATTTTTAGTTAAATTCGAGAGCCGTCCACCGCTCAACGTCAAAAATTCGACAGTAACAGTGCTCGATAAAATAGCGGCGCTTGATTGCCTAGTTCAATCTCGTAATCTATTGCAACTTGCACGATTTTTCTTGCAGGTCTAAAGTGGCCTTAAGATCTCTACACATTACACCGTATCGTGCCATGCCATGCCATCCATGGCCGTAATAGGGACGTGTCAGACGGAGTGTCAAACAGAATGTCAAACGCGTTCCATGACGTGCGACGGCGACGGTTGCATGGTTACCAAAACTTGTTAGTGGACATAGTCTCATACTTTTCAATACAAACAATATATTTTTGCCTGTCACGTTGCTATTACGCTCATGGTATGATACGGTGTAATGTTTAGAAACCCTTTACATCCGTTGGCAAAATGCTCGTGTGAATGAAACCTAAGTAACCTTTCTTCCCAGACCCGAGTTCCAAGTACCAGCGGCTAGACGATGGCTCGCTGTACATAAGCGCGGTGCACGCCGGCGACCGGAGCGCGTTCCGGTGCCGCGTCCGGGACCGGATCACCGGCGCCGTGTACACTAGCCAGTACTTTGGTGAGTTATATACATAGATCTTAGTTATTACGAAAACGGGGAAAAAAATTCTATGTGCGAGCTTTCGGGGGTGAACAATCGATCTAGCTTGGTCTTATCTTTGTTTTTTTTTGTCTTTCTTAACCCACGCCATTTTAATTTTTTGACCCCTCTTATAAACATAATAAAATATTATTAAAAACTTCATACATTGGCAATTAAATTCAACTTTATGTTTAATTTTCAATTAGGTCACCTAATAGTGACAGAGCCGAAGGGAGGCGTGCGACCTCGCGTTGGTTCGGAGCCGCGAAACCGCCGCGTGCAAACCGGACAGGACGTCCGGCTGCCGTGTACGGCGCACGCCTGGCCCGTACCCACTTACAGGTAACTCTTCTGATGAAATAAAACAATTACTTTGCTCACCCGCGACCTTATGATAGCTACAATTATGCAAGAAATGTGTTTTCGTGCAGTTCCGCTACCTCCACACTCTAAGAATACATCTACCTATCACCACCACCACACTACACGACGCGCTTCGAACTCAAACAGAGATCATCTTCAGAGCAACACAACCGTTCACCATGCTACCACATGTTAAACTCACAACATCTAACACATCTAGTAGCATGGTGAACAGTTGTGTTGCTCTAAAGATGAGCTCTGGTTGAGTTCGAAACGTGTCATGTAGTGTGGTGGTGGTGGTGGTGATAGATAGGTTATTGTGATTTGTGTGTATTCTTACAGTTACAGAGGGTGGAGGAACTGCATGAACACACATTTCTTTCTTAAACGTAGCTATGATAAGGTCGCGGGTGAGCAAAGTAGGTAGGTAAGTAATTGTTTTAGTGTTTGTGTATGGATGCCCGCAAAGCAACTCCTGATTCAATAAATTGGTAACTATCTTCTCTTTTAGCAAACCGCCGCGTACATCGTGTTTTAAAAAGTATCGTGTGCAGGGAACCTAAAAAGAAATTCTGTATGGCAACCCTAAACACGATGCAATCGCAATGCAAACGCTTTGTTTGTCCAAAATTCGTCACACTGGAGAGTTTTAAGCCGATTTACCATTATTCACGATCAATAATAAGTTTTAATGATCTCATGATACTATGAAACTGACCGTTAAATTCGCCAATAATTATTATTAAAGTGCTAATTGTAAAGAAACATACGCCCGCAGAAGAAAGAAAATTTTGCACCATTATTTTCTCTACATAAGTAAGTATAAAAACAATTTTATGTACAAATCTCCCATTAAACATCCCGTAATCCTGAAATGTTCCTCAAAGGAACCATTATTCGAAGTCCAACTGTATCTATCGGAATAACACACCTCAGAATCAGCCTTCGACGTTGTTTCGCAATCGATTGGCAAGCACTTAAGTTCCCTGTAATGTGTTTTAAATCTGCGCTTAAAGCCAGTGAATTATGCAAAGCGTGCGAATTCACAATTAAGACATTTATAAGAGTAATTTAACGGTCTAGGAAGATCACACTTAAGTAATATCTCTTTACGTGGTGAAACTGCGATCTGCAATACGTGGATGATATCTACGATGCACCTTATGTGATCTTAGTTTCATTATGTTTGCAATTGCAACAACTCGGTCCGCACTCAACAACTTACGTAGGTTAGTTTAATTTTTTTACAAGTCGTAAGTTACGTTTAAAAATCCCATATTGGAAAATAAAATTGTATTAGGATAAATATATGGGATATACCACTTTAAACCGTATTTATTCTATTGCATTCTCCAGCTAAAAGCGTTGCGTCTGCATCAAGCATACAAATACGAGAGACGTGTGACATTTCACCACTTTGCTTTCACAGATGCAGCGGAAAAGGCACCGTTTTAGTCTTTATATCAGTTATAGACCTTCTTCTTCTATAACGTAATCGCCATCGGCAAATCATTCGTTTAAAAGGTTTTGGAAATAAAATTGTTTCCGTGCGAACTCGAGCGGAATACACTTACCCATATCCACTTAGCGGAGCGCGCGTTACGCTTTTCATTTCGGAAAAGATTAAATATAGCGCCTTTCCTTAATTAAGTCAGCGCATGATAGAATCGTTTTAGTCGTTAATTTTCACAAAATTACGTTTAACGTGTTGCTAATTGT
Organism: Choristoneura fumiferana; assembly: GCF_025370935.1. Taxonomy (NCBI): domain Eukaryota; kingdom Metazoa; phylum Arthropoda; class Insecta; order Lepidoptera; family Tortricidae; genus Choristoneura; species Choristoneura fumiferana. The sequence goes on along the minus strand of NC_133485.1, from coordinate 9,684,420 downwards.
TTGTTTTTGTTAATGTTACCTATACTCCATTTACAAATGTCTGAGGCGCTACTACCTAAGGGTTCAAATGCATTATGCGCGACCTGCGGCGCGGAAAACTATTTTAAAGTAATTAGGTAGGTACGTTGCGAGTGTGGCCGTTGATAGCTATATAACCGCGTGACTCAAGTAAACTAAACAGCTCATAACAGCCACCCGGCACCCGACCAGCACCGCCTGCCTCGAGCGGTTAGTATTCTTCATAAGGATTGGTATGGGCATGCGCTCACTACATCAACTCCGTAGCATCACCGGATCGCCTGACTCGCGAGGTTGCTACGTGCGGATGGCGAGTGAACCACTCGCTGCCCGCACGCTTACGATGCGGCGCCGTCCGCGCGTGGACCACCTGTCGACAATGAGTGGACGCCGAAAGTCGAGGCCGTGCTGGTCGGGTGCCGGGTGGCTCTAATAAATACCTAAGCTATAACCTTAAAGCCGCCAGTTCGGCCGCTTGCATCAGTTTATTCGATTTACAAAGTCACGAGGTTAGAAACCGCGGCGGCTTAGCCGTAGAAGTAGCTGTGTAGGTCTAATCTAAAGTAAGTGAGCATCTCAATTGTGGAATTGTATAGTATCCAGCCTGAGGTTCTAAAAACTAGCTTTGCTCTTATTTTAACATCACTCATGAGAATTGACTACATTCTACACATGTACTCGTATCGTACAACGTTTTATAATGCATTATGCGAGAAAATAAATGAACAAATAGCGTGAGAAAGCCCCCAACAAAATGGATCGACAACCTGGTGAAGATCGCAGTAAGCAGTTAAATGCGGGCTGTTCGATGTGAAACTCTTTTGGGAAGACCCACTTGTTTATAAATGGACATCTTTTGGCTAATAGAACGTTGACGATGAGCATATTAATAAACAAGTCGCCAGTCGCGAATAGTCGTGTCCTAGCCGTAAGATTGTTGCGCGCAGAACTTCTTTATTTGTTTCAGACTTTGTCTTGACTGCCGGGAGCGTAATTATTAAACTTTGTTTGCTATTACCCAGACAATAACGAGGCTGTGGCGCGAATGATTTCAATTTAAATTTATCCTTTATTAGTATCGTACGTAATAAAGTACAGGCTGCTTTATTTCGTCGCGAATCCGGTTTGATCCGCGTAGAGATTTCACCGCAATTTTATAATCCCCGGGTACGTGATTCGTTTTAACTGCCAAGGAGCAATTTGCCTCGCAAACCCGCCAAATTGCATTATACCCTCGTAAATGTATTTACGTGTACCTACGTGGCACTTGCCACCAAATCCGGGGTAATTTAAATAGATTTTCATAATGAAATCGTTCAACACCTAATTTTAACGGCTGTTTCGCGCGTCGAATTATTTATGCGAGATACCTAATGCCTGTTACCTGTTTGTTCTTGGGTGAGTTCATTGAAAATATTTGGATTCTTAATAATTAATTGATTCTGGCGTTACTTTTGGGAGGTTCGTCAACATATCAAGAAAAAAAAACATTGCTTCTCCACGACTCGGGTGAACAAAATTTGACTGACCAATAAAAAAGAATAACCCAGACGTTTCATTGTCAACTGCACATGAACTGAGCCACAAAAGTTACTGGTTATAGGTACTTACTAGTCCCACTAATAATATTAATGTGAAAGTTTGTAAGTACGTACTACGTACGCGAACGGAGTTCTTAGTCTTTACAAAAAAAAGTTTTTTTTTAATTACATCAACGTACAAAAGCATTGTTTATATTTATGTGTCGAAGTTTGTCCAGTAACTTCCTAGGGGGAATACGTCCTACTGGGCAAGCATCCATAGAACCCAACTTGCTGTATTTGTCTTGAAACGTTTCGAAGGGAAACTCAAATTCAAACTTCGGGTAAATCTTAAGTTATTGTCTTAGTCTTTAACTTAGCATATCACAATTAGTTATGTAACGCTTGTAGTTTTGCCTATACAGTCTTCATTTTAGCACTTTGTAGTTCGACAGTTAAATTTGGCTTTTTTTATGATCTCACTCTTTCATTTTAGTGTCTACTTCAACTTTGTAAATTAATTCTGGGCCTAAAAGTTTTGATACATCGTAATTAATAACTAACTATTTAAATAAATTATAATATAAACGTAGGTAGAGTTAAAATAAATATCCAATTATCGAAACCCCAAGTACAGTTTCTTCTCAGGAATGTTCTAATTATGTACATTATTTGATTAGATGAATGAAAAATAAAAATTCAAAAATAAAGTAATGTAGGTATCCGAAGTATTAAATGCTAAATCAGTAATTACTCCGTTGATACTGTCGCGTATGGTATGAGGTGTCATACTATTACGAACCTGGATTGTTGAGCAACTTGCCCGTTGTTTGAAATATGGCCCTGTAATGGTAATCTGGTTTACGAGTATTAATAACAATAATTATTAAGAACTTATATAACACGGCTAAATTATGAGCAAGGCAAGTGGCTCAACAATCCCTGTTCGGTGGTAGGTAAATACATAGAAATATCGTAATCAACACGTTTATTAATTTACACGAGTGTATACACATATTTTTTGCACAGACATAGCTTTCCGGCAACTGTGGTCGCAGAGTAGGTACCTTTAAATAAAGTTTTCCCTCAGCTCCGCCAAAACGCCGCGACAGCTCTACCAAATAAGTAATTCATCAAGCCTCACAAACGGTCGTTAAGACTTCGATTTTATTGCTGTCGTAAAAACCAGTTAAATTAAAACTTAGTTACTTAGCAGCGTTTAAATTTGCCGAGCAAATTCAAAGCATTCGAACGTCTACCGGGACGAGAGCCGACTTTGCAAACGAAATAAACAAATACCGGAGTTTTGTGACGTTGTTCTTAATTAAAAACTGTGATACTTATTTTGAATATAACATAAATGGGTTGAGGACATATTTCGTTTTTTAATGCTGTTTAAACAAATAAACAGAATAAAACACTGTTATTATAATGGCAATCTTTAGTTTCAAAGTGTAAAACACTTTCTGACTCACTAGTTCACGCGTATTATCCGACAAAATCGAAAGTATTTAGTTAATATAACCGTTTTTATGTTTCATTTATATTTAAGGAGTACAAATTTTACTTCTTCAATGTATTTATGCAATAAAAAATATCTTAGAAAGTAAGTAAACTCTCTACCGATCATGACAAAATTAAATGAAATTGGATTACTATCTACGTTCATTGTAGGTGTAAAATGCCTCCACAGTCAAATAGCTTTTGGATTCCTAATGTACCTAAGCTAACTTCTACCGCCCCCATAGCTAGTACCGATGTTCAGATCCGTGTTTAACATCTCTACAAACCTCAGGTTAGTCTTGTCAGCTCGAATACGACTTAATAAATAGTAAAATTTTATGTAGTATATAATATACTCATGGCGAACTATTCGCTTGGACACAATCGCAGATTCCTGGTTGCCATGCCATGCCATAAAGTTTCATAATCCACCATTGCCGAGAGGAAATCTTTTAGAATGCAAATGTCTCGCTCATTTCAACTCCTTTCAAAACTATTTCTAAAAGACTTGGTACCTAACTCGGCGAACGTAAGCGTACCCGCTTGCAGTCCTTTCTTTTCCACAATTTCCACAAACTTCGTATAAGTTTGGATATGTGAGGCTTGGTGTTATTGCGAGTAATGTTCACGGCACGTCAATAAATTTCCGCGTGAGTTAGTTGCCTTTAAATGTTGAAATAGTGTTCTTTTATTTAAGTAATATATAATACTAGCTTCTGCCCGTGACTTTATCGTCTGGTGATAAATTTTATGCAGATTCCCGAAGAAAAATGACAAAGTTTAAGTCCCCTGTACACGAAATTGCTTTCAGTTAATACGTTACTAAATACGTAACAGCACAGAATAAGTAATAGTACAAGGTAACAAAAATCCCTTTAGAATTTTACCGTAGTAAAAGTTTAGGCAAAATATACTGAAAAATGTTGAAAACTCACTAAAATATAGTTAAAACAAGGTCTCTTTGAACTATTCCGAAACATTTCAGCAGATATTTGAAGTTTTCAAGGTTTTTAATGCGGTTGACTTACATTTTCATACATTGAACGATGTTCAAAGCATGCTGCGATAAAGACGAGGTACACTATAAATCAAAAATTGGGTGGATGAAAAACCTTTTGAGGCTTATTTAGCCAAACTAATGTAACCTACTGAAATATTCCTAAATAATATAAAGCCCTGTATATAAATATTCGAACTTGCAAGCTAATGCTGTTTCGCTATAATTCTGTGACAAAATCCGATTTTCAATATTCTTCTTTACGAAACGGAAAAATACGTTCAACAATTCGTAACACACAACTGAAGTTGATTCTTATACGGTACTACTGCAACCGAGGTCGGTCACAGATTAGCTACCCGTATCGAAGCATCTTGAAACTCTCTCGTTTACTGGCAGCAGTTGCTAAAGAAAACAGGTAAAACTTGACAACATAAATCATAGTTTATTTCGAGCGGAATATTGGTGTTCAGTGTTTAAGTGGCCGTATTCGCGATCACCATTCCATCTAAATTATTTATTAGCTTTTAGAAAGTTTTCTACAAATCTGTGAGGTGTTTTGTTAGGTACCTACCTATTTACGAATATAAAATCAATCTTGTTTCATAACAGTTTGTGTTTGGTTTTAGACTACGTAGGTAATGGCTACATTAATGAAACACCACATAATGCTAAGAGGATTTTCGTCCTTTGGCGTTATTAGAATTATTTGGTTTAACCTGTCCTGGTGTCTGTGTGTGTCGGTAATAATATCTTGGAAGTTAAATTTCATCTAAATACCTACCTACTTTTTCAGATTGACTTGTGATATGTAAGTTGCATGGCAATGCAAGTATGGTCAATAAAAAATATTGTCTGCAGAAAAGCTAGATCGAATTCTGCACATCTGTGCTCGCAATAAAAGTGCATCCTACACCTCCTCCACAAGGGACAGATCAAACTGATCGAACAGCTATAATGCACATGGCTTTGTCACATGTCGGCTCAACAATTGACCTGGCCGTATATTAGTCATAAACACTAAATTAAAATTATGCTATGCGTCACAGGTGGTTTCGGGAGCACCGAGACCAGCTGACGCCGATCGAGCAGACGGCGATGTGGGCGCGCGCGCGCATCGACGGCGGCCTGCTCAGCGTGCGCGGCGCGCGGCGCGAGGACGCCGGCCGGCTCGTCTGCTGGCTGAACAACACCGCGGGCGGCGAGTCCGTGCACTTCACGCTCACTGTAACAGGTCATTACAGCTACAGCATCAACAGTAAAAGTAAAGTTTAAAAAATCTGTGCAGATTTACCCCCTGTTTCACCATCCATTGATTAATAGTACATTGTTGTAGAGGCTGAAAAGTAAGCAATAGATGAAAGAGGTAGTTTGAAGGCCGACCCGAAGGGGAGGCCTTCGATAATACGACACATACGTACACACGAATAATCGGGTCGATATTATCCGGGCTGGTAAATAGTGTCACCGATTTTAGTTTTTCTTTTGCGACATAATTATTTTTTTAAACGAGTCCGTTCGTAGTGGCCAGTACCCAACCACATATTTAAAAAATCAAAATGTCATCCTCGTCCTGTGGTGTTTTTTCATACCTAAAAAAATTAAATCATTTTGTGCATATTATGAGTTTAAGAAAAAAAAAACACCTCATTAAAGTCATGAATGACGGATTCTCAGTGATCAATTTAATTTCACATGCAGCAGAAGATTACTTTTGATTGATCCAATTGTCATTTCAGCACGCCAAGAATGAAATCCAGAAATTATATTTTAAAAAGTCGTATCGTATTATGAAATACATATATTGATACGACCTGTTTTCGTAATGTGTTACATTGTTGTCGTGTTTTGCGAGCCATAAATGAGTCAGCTGTTAAATGTACATATATAGAGAGTTTTGGGTACCGGATTTAGGTTATCTATGGCCACATTTTCGAGCAGTGTCGTGAAAATTTATTTGACGGATAAATGTGATGCCGTCTCTGTTTGTTTTGTTCGAATAAAAGGAGGCGGCATCACATTTATCAATCAAATAAAATTAATCAATGAGTGGTGAAACAGCCCCTTAGTCGCAAAATTTTCACAAGTCATAATTTTTGTAAGACATAATTTTTTGCCCGCTGTAACTGTATTTTTTTATTATTTTGAAATGGTCATCCTTAAGAAAACTGTAGGTTAAGTTTGTTTTATAAATATTAATGTATTCAGAGAAAAAAATAGTATGATATGAGAAACAATATATTGTATTGTATTGTAAACTCTTTATTGTACATAAAAACACAAGATACAAGCAATAACAAACAACAAGATAATATGATGTACAAAGGCGAACTTATACCCCTTAAAAGGATCTCTTCCAGTAACCTTTGAACGATTGACAGGATATCAGAAAAAAAAATATTACGACAAGCGTTACATTTTGACTTTCAATAATTATGTCAGCCGATTTGGATTCTAAAAATATAGCTTAAAAGTTAGCTCGACAGTGCAAGATACCCAAGTCGATTGTCTGGATTAAGCGGGTGCAAGGCGCTTGTTTCATGTCATGTAATAGAGCAGCGCTACGTGAGGCGGGTGAGCTGCCCTATTAAATGACATAAACGAAACAGCCCGTCGCGCGGGCGCCCGCTGCGTGCACCCGCTCGCAGCGGACGCCCTAAGTTGGATTTCGAACAGTATATCTCTTTCTGGTAAAAATAACAGTATAAAAGCAACGCATTAATCCACATAATACATACAATCTAACTGACTGCATCAGTGGCAAATACATGGGCTCGCTGATTACGTTCGTTAATCGGGAAACCGACCAACTCCAAATTCAACAGTTGAAATGCTAAAGCTTTTGAATGTAGCTGCATATTATAACGATGGATTCCTAGAATATCTAGCAACATCAGTGAGTGTGAACTTAATTAAACATCATTCTTTTCAGCGTCATTATTTTACTTCATTGATATGGACCTCCGCAAAGTAACGCCTGGTTCAATAAATTATCATGATCTTGTATAAAAAAAGTGATGAAGTAATCGTAATACTATAAATTGATTTTCAGTAGCAGACAACCCCTTGTTCAAGCTAAAAGACCGGAAATTTTAAAATTTCTCTTCAGAAAGTACTATTCTGCGTTATACGCCGCAAATGTGCATAGTAAGGGGAAATCATTTCTCATATTGCAGAACCTATCTCCGTCCGCATAAAGCCCGAGGCTTTACGAACAAAAATAAACTCGGATATCATTTTCGAGTGCAAAGTCTCCGGGCATCCAATTGAGAAGCTGTACTGGGTGCACAACGGGAGGACTGTGAAGACTAACGAGAGGGTCCGGCTGTCGGATGACGGCCTAAGAATACATATCAAGAGTTCTGTTAAGGATGACCAGGGTTTCTACCAGTGCTTCGTCGGCAACGGCCGCGATCAGGCGTACGGCGTGGCGGAGTGCTTAGTCGACGGTAAGAGTTGGTAATATGTTTCGATTAAATTAAAGTTTGCGTAGCCAGATGATGAAACGAAAGATATTACTATTTTTATTGAAAGAATATTCCTGTCATTTATTATTAAATTGCAATAATTTATATGGATGGATGTTTGGATGTTTGTTACTCTTTCACGCAAAAACTACTGAACGGATTTGCATGAAGTTTTGCAGTTTTGCTGGATTAACATATAGACTATAGTACCTATACTATAGAATAGTAGTATACTTTTTATTCCGGCCTAATGTATGGTTCCCGTGGGATCAAAAAAGTTTTAAACTACATACTAATTCTAAAGCCACGAGCAAAAGCTAGTTTAAATATATCATATTACCACAGTATATCCAATCGGAAGAAATCCTGACGAATTATCAGTTTTTTAATGGACACCAAATTTAGTGTTTTTTAATAAAACACAAGTAAAAGTTTGCCACACGTAATACCAGGAAAGCCTTATTTCTAGAAATGTACCTTGTACAACAGCTTTTAAGAAAGAATACTTTTAGTCATAGTTAATTAAACTTGTTACAAAAGCTTTCTTGAAGCTTATAAGTTGAACCTTTTCTGAGACCGAAACAAAAGAATTATCTTTTGATATTTTATACTTGAGATATTTCTCAAAACGTTTTACAAATAACGCAAAAGAGCATACGCGGACAGCATTTTAAAATGTTATCATAAGTAAATACGAAGCAGAGAACGGAAAAGTTCATTTTTCGTATCCTCTATTCACAAAGGAGCGGAGCATAAGAACCGCTTACCTCTGTTTAGCCTTCATGTTTGCGGAAGCTGTCTTGAATCGTAGTATTCTTGAGGTTTGTTCTACAAGAGCATGTTTGCAGGGTCCGAGCGACCGCGGGCGCCCGCCAACCGTTCCCGCCGCGCGCCTTTCGCCCGCAGCGCTCATTCGCATGACGTTGACTGGAATTTCACTGGCACTAGAGGTATGTACTTTATGCTACGTTTGTTCACACAACACTATATCGTATTCCTCGTTAGGAACGAGTTATACGAGGTATCACGAAATTAATTAGGGTTTCAGACAATGGTTGTTTAAGGTCAACTGTTCTATTCGTAAATGTCGTCGATTAAATTTTTCAATATTTTGTGATATCTGTTGACAAAGTGTAAGCGATATTGTAGATTGCTTGCTGACCGGTCATTGTTGCCGACCCGGGTCTGTAAGTATGTGCCCAGTGGTACATTTTATATTGCGTTCTAGCCTTCCGATTTCAATTCTTTTATGTTCTATATTCTAGGTAGAACAGAACAGAATCGGTAGGTCTTTCACATCAAAGACATAATCATCTTGATTGAATTTTTCCGGTGCTGAATCTATGTAGGGGTATTCGGACAAACATTGAATGAAATGTGTATGTATTATTGTCATGTAATTATACCTACACTGAATACTCAATAAACTAATCTAAACTACTTGGATTAATTTTGTGATAACTTAGCAGATCCAACTAATGAAGAAATCCGGTCTCCAAGACCCCTTGATGTTATTTTTATTCTTGTCATTTCATCAGAATAGGTTACCATCATCATTACAACTTTTAAGTCGGTTGTATCAATAATTTGCACGCCTGCATGCAGGCTGGATAAAATAGACAAGAAGACTGTATTCTCCTTGTATTAGTTAAAACCTTTAATTTCTATTGTTACCTACATGTAATTCGCTTATTCTTCATTTAAGCTTTTTCTTACATACTTAGTCACTATTCTGTAGGAACCAACTGCCAGAATTAATAATGAACCCAACTAAACAACATTAACTTATAACTCTACATAGTTCGTCATAATTTAAACATAGGGGAGGGTTACATTTACTGGTAACTTTAGGAAACAATTCAGAATTTGCCAACCGTACGACACAAACTCTGCCGAATTCCTCAATCTCTGGTTACAATACAACTTACTATCAACTTAGAATGGAGATACGCAATTTCAAAATGAGGAGGGAGTCAAAGTGCTTGATATATACACATTAAAATTATTGAATTGTTTTAGACGAACAGTTTGTTGCAATCGTGCATGTATTAATATTACACTCACTAATAATATGTAATCCGTTATTAATAATAATTTAAGCAAAATAAAAAATATATATTCGGAAAAATGATGATGATAACTTAAGGCTTTGAGACGTGGTCCTCGACTGTTGGCCTCTTGGAGAGGCTCAGAGTCACGCGACGAGCTATGGAAAGAGCTATGCTTGGAGTTTCTTTGCGCGATCCAAAGTAGTCATGGGCTTTAGTTAATTCTTAGTCGCGCGATGCTTTGTGCTCTTGTGAGCTTATACAAGAAAACAATTTTTGCCAGGAATGGAGACATGTGGTGTAAGTGTGCGCTCATCTCATTGTCCGCGAACACAAGACAGAAAAAAATTATCTCTTTATCTGTATGAGAATCTAAAGGCAACTCCAATACGTGCTTTGTGCTCGCAACTCTAAAATGATCACTCTGTCAGGCCCAAAGTAAACAAAAATTGTAGTAGGTATGACATCTACCTACTTGTTATGTTTTTGAAAGTAGCTTAATTTTCCACCTACACTTTTATTATTAGGACGCGATGATGGATGTTCAATAATGACTTCCAGAACGCAACTTTGTTACTCAAATGTGTTGTTTATTGTTTGTTGTGTGACAGTTATAATTTGTTTCTCTTTTTGGGGCAGATAAGTTTAGAGATAGGTATAGGCAGTTAGGAAGAGGTATAGGTGTATTGGGGCCACAACAAAAACAAGCCACGGTCGTAGGTCACTGCCAAAACTCCGACTGGTATTGTTTATGTAGGTACTTGGATCAACTTGTGACACGGGGCTTAAGTGGAAAACTTTATGAGAACCTTTTGTTTAGGTATTTTCAAGAGTGGTGTGACGCTGTTCCAACTTTTATTAAGTTATGCTCGGCCACAAATATCTAACAGGGTTATAGCAAACAATAACAACAAAGGTACCTCCCAGTAGTTTACTCCTTTGGACGGACGAATGACAATGTCGCAATATGACGAGGGGGCGCAGACTGGACACAGCAACACTTATTTACTAGTTCATGAGCGACGGTAATCGTTTAAAAGCAATTTTTGTATGAAGCGATTCGTTATACTCGTACATGAGTAAAGTACCTACCATAAAACAGAAACGGTTGTCTGTAAGCAGGCCTTCGTTTGTTTCCGGGAAAGCTTTACAATAACATTAAAGCCCTGTCAGATCAATGAATATTTCAAAGAATAAAGAATATATTATTACGGCTGCCATCTGGTAGAATGTTACCTTTTGTGAAACTCTGTAAGGTTTTTTAAAAATAAATTCTTTTCGGAAACGCTTATGATTTATTTACATATACTTGTAACTTAACAGGTTTCGAAAATGTCGCTTATGTAAAATCACTACTTTGAAAATGTATAAAATTTTGCTCGATAGTGCTCTTTATTGTACCTATTGACGTTTGGCATTGATTTACAACCACATTATATATCACTATATAATATACGGGACGTTCTACTTATCTAATTTGTAGCCTGACTCAGTGAGTGCCAAGATACAGGTTCAGCTTAGTTTGAGATAATGCTAACCATTTTTGTAATCTTGTACTTGGTAAATAATAATAATAAACTATTATTTTCTATTGTATACTAATTAACTACAAAATAGTTAAAATAAATTAAAATATAGGATCTATAGATTCTTTATAGTACCTATAGATGTATAGATGCCTTATATTTTCCCGCCATCACATGCGCCTGTATACTTTTCGACGTTATACGGCCTCTACCTGCTCAGATTCTTCATAAAATATTTAAAAGTCCATTTTTAAGCGCGGATTCGCTGCAAGCTATTAGAGTCAGCTCTTCAACTCAAACAAAGAGCTTTAGTGACGCAGGCTGGCATCTAGCCGACGCACTAAATACTACCTAGTGATAATTCCAATTAAGATCGTATCTGGAGCGCATAAGGCTCGTTATCCCTTCACAGGGAAAGCATATAAGCTGCTTTGTTTTATTACTAATTCGCCCCAGCTATTTGGTGTCACTGCTCTTCAAGGGTTCAGTATAAGCAGAGCGGTGACGTTAGAGTACCTAGTCCTATATATATCGTACTCATATGCTATCCTTTTAGTTTTCTTACTACACTTTTCTATGCAGCCAATGTTTGTTAGATCGATTCGAGCAATTTCTTCGACTGTAACGTATCAGATTCGATTTGTCCTGCAACAACTGGCTTGTTCACTGTGCATTTACTTGCACAATGTTAGAACAGATTGCATTTAAGAGTTCTTTATGGGAGCGAGTACTTGAAATTAACCTAGTTGTTCGTTTCCCCAGAAGAATACAGAAAATAATTACTTGCGTAGTTGTTACTAAAAACATTGATAACAATTTATTTATTTATTTTGAATTGAATTTGTACATTGCAGCAAAGCGACAGTAATAGGGTTTATCACCCTTCGAGTAGATGGGCCCATCAACTATTTTACCGACACTTTGGACGTCTCCTGCTTTACCAAAATTGTCTCTGGCGTTACCAAAAAATCGTACTTCCAACAAGATATTTCACGGTTTAATAGGTTGAACTTACGTAGGATGGCATGTATTCATGTAAGTACACCGTCTATTAAATTACAGAAAAAACATGTTTACTTACAAAAATCTGCAATTGTTTGAAAAATGTCGCGGACAGATTAGTGTCGGTTCAAAAGTTGATTGGCCCAGATACTCGTAGGTACGAACTCTAAAGATGCTAAAAACCATTAAGAAATAATATAAAAACAGATAAAATGTGTTCTCTGTTTTTTTGTGCATGCGTAGGTATGTTTATTTATATTTAGTTTATATGTAGTCTATTGATATTGATATGTATTAGTTTATTGTTTATTTATTGTTTTGTATTAGTGTGTACCCATATACTCGTATTTGTACGTGTATGTATTTATTTATTTATTTTTGATGTATTGTTTAGGTAAATTTAAATTTTTCGGTCCTTTTATCTTTCCATTGTATAATACTCTTGTTTCTGCTGTCCTTTCAATCCTTCAAAGGTTAACTAGAAGTTCGCCTTTGTACATCTCTTTCTCTTGTTAATTGTAATTTTCAAATGTTTTATGTACAATAAAGAGTTACAATACATTAAAAATTACAAGTACCGATTTCCAAGAGCTTTAAATACTGTAACTATTAGAAATGTACTCTAACCTAACCTAACTGAACCCTAAACTTGCATTAATAAACTGACCTAATTTTGAACAATTTATTTTCATAGCACGCTCGGCTCGGGCCCTATTAAATTCGTTTACGTCCTCTATCTATCTATATAATCTTTTTTCTGGGTTTTCCTCTTCGTAAGTTACGACGACGTAAACAACATTTTACACCATAAAAATTCCGTGAACCCTTAATTTGTCAAAATTTAAAGAACTTTAAGGTTAAACCTACAAATTCTGCATTCAAAATAACTTCACCAAGTCAGAAAAGTTGTAAACTCCCCGACATTGTCATTTCACAGTTCAATATATCTCTGTCAGAAACAGCAGAACCGATTTTTGACAAACATATCTAAGAACCATGTGGTGGCAAAAGGAAACTCGCATTCATATAAAATGCATTCATATTTTTGAAAGCTACGATGCCACAGACAGACAGACAGACATCGGCTTCAAACCTATAACACCCCCCTTTAAGCGTCGGGGGTTATAAAAAGTACTCTCAAATTGTGTGCATTATTGTGTACATTTGCATTTCGAAGGGTTGAAAAAGGCAATGGGTTTAGTTTCAAGTCGATGAACGGTAAAACTTTGCTTTTTAACAAAATTTTGGTGCAAAACAACTCAAACGTTTTACAAACTCAGGCCGAAATTTAGCCTTGCAAATGATGTAGCCGAAAGCACGTCACTGTTGCACGACGAGTCTCAAAGTTATGTACATGCATTAATTTGAGTCACAAAGCTTAGTCACATATTAAAGCTTACTTAACTATTGCACTAATACTCGTATCTTGAGCTAGTTAGAGCGACTTTCTTGACTCTGAAATCTTTCTAACTTAGAAGAACTTTTTTGGTTTATTTGCGTTAATGCGCTGGTAATAATTATCTTAGCTAGGAGCTAATTAGGGTTGACAATATTTTTATTATATTTTTACGGATTATTTGTCTAGCCTGGATTGATGTCCCACTGCTGGGCAAAGGTCTCCCCCATGTCCTCCATTTCTCCCAATCCCAAGCAGCCTGATATTACGGATTATTTGTAACACGTTGTACCTATATCTCTACGATATAGTATTTTTTTTTCACAGCTCACTTTACTATACGCACCCTTTTATAACTATTTACGTTTTACTTGCTCCCTTAAGTACCTACCTTAGTTACCATAGATACTTATCAATCAAACCATATACATTTATCAGAATTTCAATCAGATCAGTATTAGAAATAACCCGTACAATTTGTCTTCACTTTCCATACAAAAAACGCATACAACCCCAAACTCCAAGCATAAAACAATTTTCCTGACGATGATCACGGCGGCGAAAAACTGTACGATTTGGCCCAGATAAAGTGCTGGGAGGGAGTGCGCGAGACGGCCGCTCTCAATAAATTATGCAAGCCGTTGACCTTCTGTTAACAAGCCTCATTTGTTCCCGCCACGGATCCGACTAGACGGCTACACCTCCACTATAAGTTTGACTTCGGTTTAAGTAAACATTAGCAGCTGGCGGGGCATAGACTTAATTGAGCTGCTTTAGAGCTCTTGTTATGTTATCATTTCCTATGTACGTGTTTTGTTAACCTTTTGAGACCAAGCTTTTTACTCCCGACGCAAAAAGAGGGATGTTATAAGTTTGACGGCAATGTCTGTTTATCTATGGCATAGGAGCTCTCAAACGGACGGACCAATTTTGAAGCGTATTTTTTTATGAAAGCGAGTTTCCTCGTGGTGGTCTTAGCTATTTTTCATTAACGTCAATTTAGCTGTTTTTGAGATATTGAACTTTGAAATAAAATGACGGATTTTTTCAAGACATAGGTTGGTTAGTTTATTTCTAACATCGAAGTGCTTGAAACCTTTTGTGCGATTTCTTGTATGTACGGTCAAGGACATTCATGAGCCATCATAGAACCTTTTCAAAGGAAAAGTCATTAAGATTTTCCTTGTTAATTAATGCGATGTCACTATGACGTTTACTGTGAAATGGTTCCGTAGTGGCTCATGAATTAAAGTCCTTGACCGTACATAATAAATATTTGCTGTCAATCCCACACACAATTTTCACTCTACGAACAGTCAGAAATCAACCAGCAAATGGGAATTACAACTCTGAAAATTCTGAGAGGAGACCTGTGATACGTACATACGCCGAAGATAATGGTGTAGTCCCTGACGGTATTATAAGTCATATAGCTGGCTTGTGTTTCAGAGGATTGAAATCTCAAGTTTTGTTTAACTTGATTAAGAAGCAATTTTAATTAAGCAAACAGAGGTTCTCTACGCAAGTAGCCTGTAGAAAGCTTCGAAGCATTATAGTTCACGATCTTTTAACGAATCAAATTACGAGTACAGCGGTTCAGTTCCAAACGTTCTCAATCAATATTGTAACTAGGAATACTGAGAAATATACAATAACAGTAGGCAATTACGACACCGTTTGGTCTTGTGAAGTATGCTGTTACCTGAGAGAAATATACTAAACTAAATAGGGAATCATTTTATTCGCAAGCGATATACAAGTACCTACACAAGAAACATCTGAATAAATTGATTTGAATTACTGTTTAAATGAAATGCTTTTCACAATATCATTCAAAATGTTTACATCTTTAAACCTAGTACCTACGGGTGGGTGGGATCGCGAGTGTCAGAAACGATACGCAATATACCCTCAGATCTAACTGGCCTTTACACATTTGATACCATTAGTGTTAACACCCACTTGCTCTCATGGGTATCCTGTAATCCCCACAACAGCGCCACACAAACCATTAACCACAGTAACAATGTCACAAACCTGTAAAAAGTACATTATGATAACACTAACAATGTCATTATAGTTAATCACTTGGAATGTGGGCCGCTCGTGTGAATTTTATAAAATAACTGTCTCAATTCCGTGTAAGCTTTTAATGAAGGGACCGGCGGTATTATTGCGTTTACTTCAAATCCCGGGCACATAGGGCCCTTGGGGAAACTATGACATAAATTTAATCCACTTCCATTGTCTAATTTAAACGGAAAAACGAAAAGGCTGGTTTGAAATGGCTGTTTTATTTAAGCACGATTTTTCTGTATAAGTAGATAATAATTAATAATTTAAATAGAGAACCTAAAAAAAAAATAACTCTTAAGTACGAGTATACTACGAATAACGTTCTCATAACTGTATGTCACCCGTGGGATTGTTCAAGATAATAATATTAAAATATTGATTTCATATTGTATCTGACTGAGATGGTTTATACGTAGGTACTACCAGCAGTTGGCAACCAGCATCTAAGTTTTACAATCTAGAAACATACTAGTAATTAAAACCGTTAAATATTTACACTCCAAATATTTAAGATGGAAAATTGATGTAAAGATACCATTTCCGTGCTCCCATTAAAAGAGTACCTAACTGACTTGAGTACCAATTTAAGTCTTAAAAAGCTGTTTTACAACAAAAGCGAACTACTTACATGCTAAAACATATATTATTGAACCTATTTTGTTCTGTAGTCTCCTTTCTTGGAGAATGAAGTTAACTTTCATAGATACTACGCTGAAACTTCATCTGTTAGAGTTAGTTCCGTAATTTAGAAACAATGCAAGCAGTTAATTCAATTATTCCTTATTTTGACCTTTTACTGACAATTTAAAGAGTTTTTGTGAGTGTTGACCATTTCGACTACAATCATTCCATTTTCAATACCTATATAATACCAAGGGTAATAATATGTAATATATACACTTAATAGTGTTTATTCCGGTAAGTATATGTTGCAGTGTTTAAGAGAAACAAAGGCATGTGAGATCTTTTGTTTTTAGGGTTCTCAAAGGTACTGAGACTCCGCTGTCTGTCTGTCTGTCCGTCCGTTTGTCACAGGGCTGTATCTCTTGATTCGTAATTAGACGCTTGAAATATGCACAAAATCTTTAGTTGTATAATCTCCTTAAAAATAAATAATTATTTAAAAAAAAATGTTGAAGTGGCTCCCATACAACAAATTAGTTTTTTTTGGTAATGTCTAATGTTGTATAGATAATGGTGCGGAACCCTTCGTGCGGAAATCCGACTCGCACTTGGCCGGTTTTTTTTTATTCAGTGCTTCTGTTTTCTAAATCAGTGTTTTGTAAAATTTGACGAGAAAAATACAAATCTAAATGCTGGGGCGTGCCATCGAGCTGCCGAGCCGGATTTGTGGGCACCCGGCCTGTCCCATAATACCGCCTCATGCCGCTTAATCGACATGAAAATTAAAACGGAATCTATTCCGGGCCCGGAGCCAGGAGCAGAGCCAGAAATGGATTACCGGATGAAATCAAGCGACGATGGTTTATTAAAGAAAATACGACAACACAAATGGAATACTCGCAAATGCTTGAAAGGATTTCATACTCGTATATTTTATACGGGATTGTCAAGATTATAATCAAAGCGTTTGACCTGAGAGCAAATTTGATAAAGAGTTTACTCTTGTACGGGTATATTTCCCTTTTTCAACTAGCGCGCCTCTCAACTTCATGTTGCTAGAGTGGCATCAAGGGAAATACGGAGACTAGGCTTAGGTACGT
The DNA here is from genome assembly GCF_025370935.1 of Choristoneura fumiferana. Taxonomy (NCBI): domain Eukaryota; kingdom Metazoa; phylum Arthropoda; class Insecta; order Lepidoptera; family Tortricidae; genus Choristoneura; species Choristoneura fumiferana. Next base: position 9,667,143 of record NC_133485.1, on the reverse strand, counting down.
TCGTAAATACTTATAAATTGTTGGCAGTTTCTAGAACAATGAAGTCTTTTATTTCCTACTTTGTTTTGGAGATAGGGGTCAATCACGGGTCAGTTTTATGTAAAAAAGTAGGAACAGGGTCAGAGATGGTGGCCTTTAGGTACCTGCTCCTCTTTCTTAATCCAAAACTCATCATCGTTTATTGCTTTCCCGCCGGAACTATGCCATTTTCCGGGATAATACTATTTATCCTGTCCTTTTCAGGGTCTCAAAACCTAAACCATACCAAATTTCATATAAATCGGTTCAGCGGCTTAAGTGGAAAAGGTAACAGACAGACAGACATACTTACTTTCGCATTTAAAATAAACTAGCTGTTGCCCGCGGCTTCGCCCCCGATTCAATTTTTCCTAAATTTTGTTTAGCACATACCTTGCCCTGACAATAAGGAATACAACAAAAAAAAAATCCAATTCGGTGCCGTCGTTCGGAAGTTGTGCGCGAACATACATTTCGGCGTTTAATTTTTATTTATAAAAATATAAGTATTAATGGACTGTTAAGCAGCGAAAATACTCCAGTCAGTTTATTGAATCTGATTTAACGGAGGTCCATGCGTACAGATACAGATACCATATCAATGAACTAGAACCAAAAGCTCCAGTTTATAGTTGAGTTAATTTTGTTGCAGAATCGAAGCCAGAGCTCGTGTACTGGTTCTCAGAACAGACTCTACAGCCGGGCCCGAGCGTGTCACTCAAGTGTGTGGCAATGGGCCACCCTCCCCCCCAATTCACTTGGTTACTTGACGGCTTTCCCATACCTACCAACTCAAGGTACGATTTACAGGTTTCCCTAACTTGTTTGATGTTATTATACTTATTATTAACAATTTAGCTTTTCTCTGTTTGCGCAGATGTGTATAGTGAAAATAAAAAACTTACCTTATGTTTTTTTTTTCAGTGAGATTACTGCCGTTGTCATAGAACTTATAATAACACGTCAGAAATTCGTTCGATCGTTTGTATTTCCTTTGAGAACCGATTCGCCACTTTTTACTGTTATCAATGCTGAAAGTTTTTTTGTAAAAAATTTAAAATCGTAGATTTTGTTGGGAAAATAAATAATTGTCTATGGCTTTTTAGACATACGGGCGTCTCGTGCTTTTAGCTCCTGTGACATTTCTATTACTTTTATTATAAGTTCTTTGCCTTGTACTAAATCAATGATACCTGCTAGGCACAGAATACGTCTGTAACCTTAAGTGAGCCTTGTAATGTGGTTTTATTACTCGTCTGCCTGCTAATTTACGCAAACCCAACAAAAGCATTGTCTTATTTTTTTACATTTTGTTCAGATTTGTCGTCGGCCAGCACGTAACACTGCAGGACGACGTCGTCAGCCATCTTAACGTGAGCAGAGTGACGGAACAAGATGGCGGCGAGTACGCGTGCGTTGCGGCCAATTCGGCGGGAAAAGCTATCCACGCTGCCAGGGTCAATGTGTACGGGTTACCGTACATACGAGAAATGCCGAAAGTCACTGCGGTGGCTGGGAGTGACTTAGTCATCAAGTGCCCGGTGGCTGGGTACCCGATAGAGTCGGTGTCTTGGGAGCGAGGTGAGTGCTTATAGCACAGGTAAAATAGGACTTAATTAATACAAGGGTTTGGTGGCAAAACATGTACATCAATGAAACTTTGTTTATAACTTTTATCTTGGCACTAGAAATGAGGATCTGCCGAGTCCTGGCAAAATTTAAGCGTCCTACCCCCTCCCAGGGGGTATGGGCAGGGGCCAACGTTTAAAAAATGCAATTTTTACAAACTAGGCGAGTGAGATGTAATTTTCTATTTATTTTTTTGCGCTGAATCGATTGAGACCATACTTATACTTAAAGGATCAATATTTTGTGACATATGAAGGGTTTTTGTTGAAAACATAGATAACAAAATATTTTTCTTTTAACTCAACCAATTTTGAGTTTAAGCAACAATATAGGGTTCTCAGGATCACTGAGAACAATCAGTATTACCATCACATCCACATCTTAAGAAACTATTGTTGGTAGGTAAGTGATTTTAGACTGTTCTGTGTTTTCAACAAAAACCCTTTAATATCTCGCAAAATATTGATTCCATAAGTAGGAGTATGGTCTCGTTTGAATCAGCGCAAAAAAATACATAGAAAATGACCACTTGCCTAGTTTCTAAAATTTACATTTTTTAAGCGTTGCCCCTCTGCCAATACCCCACCCCTGGGAGGGGGTAGGACGTCTAAATTTTGGTAGGACTCAGCAGATCCTCATTTCTAGTGCTAAGATAAAGTTATAAACAAAGTTTCATTGATTTTGCCGCCAAAATATTCTATTTTTCCTGTGCTATTATTGTACAGACCTACCTTATTAGGTAAGTTATTTCGTAATACGAAAATGTATGGTAGGAAGCTTACTGGGCATATGTTTTCACAACTGTTACAAATCTCAACATTATAGTTAGGTACTATAATAGAAAATTCTGGATTACGATAATATTGGCAATTACATTAACATTCTTGTTTTAAGTTAAAAATTAACTTTCTTGTCACGGAAGCTGGGTTTCCTGCCATTACCCACGTATTTCTTCTTATGGCAATTAGTCACTTATTTGGTCGTTCTTGTTTCCACTGCAGGTACTCTTGGAAATCTTTAGAATTTGCAGTCACTAGGTATTCTTGTTAGTGTTTTTACAATTCATAACAACAAAACCATATCCATCACACCACCAATGGTGATGGTCCACCATGACCTATATTTACTGCAAAAGCATACAATCTGACAGCTCATGCCAGCTCCATTGGTTTCATTTTAAGCCGTAGCGAGTAGTGTGATCGTTTCGCTTCCTCCCACCATCCTCTTTGCACGATCCCAAAACAAATAGTACCTAGGTATTACATGTGAAATAAATAGTTTTGTTTTCCATCTACATTGCGAAAGACGCTTTTGTATTAATTTTGTATTAGCTCCAGCACTTAAATCTTCTCACGCGTATCAGTAGTATCACGCTTAAAGCCAACTTTCATCGTATAAATACGTCGCGGGTGTAATTGGTTTCCCGATATACGCTGCTGCCTGCATACACGGCAGCCAATTTTAGTGCCGCTAAGCCCTCAGATCTGGCTGTTGACATATAAATTAAGTCGGATAAAGAGATGGCGATGAAAGGGTTCCATTGGTAATGATTGCTACAAGTGCTGGAGTGATTTTGAATAGTAAATGACACTGAAATGGAATCTTTTTTACTAAATGCAAAAGTACCTACACAGTAGATGTAACACAACACTATATGTATGTAAATGTTTTAAAAGAGTGCGAATGAGTCCGCTACCGCTTTATAGGTAATACTTTTTAGCTTCAGTCGTATGTTTTTTATACTTAAATGGCTAATTAAATATGGGAATGGAATGTGCAAAATTTCCTTCAAATTTAGCCTTTGGGTGAATAGTAGGTTCAAGCCAGTTGGCCGCTCGATTAAACGTAAGTAATCATTACATTACCATCCCACGTTTATTACCTCAACGGGTGGAAAATTCGTAAGAATTTTGATCTCGCCAGATTTAGCATCGGTATCGTCTTTGGTTTTCATAAAAATTTAACCCTGAGCATATTTTTTTTACAAGCATTTATTTAGTTTTATCTGTCTCGTTGTCTGTCTCTCTGTCTGTCTGTCTGTAATCAAATCTTGCAAGTTAAATTCGACTACCTTCCAGTAGTTGGATTGACTTGAAATTTGGTACTTATGTAAATTGCGTAACAAAACAATAATCTGGTAGTGACATCCTGGTAATCCGGCCAGGATCGTCTCCACAGGGCGAAACTTTAATTCAACGGTTAATGGCATCGACTTGAAATTTGGTATGCAAATATAGTTTGGGTGACAATACAAGTACAGTCAACGAAAAGTACAGTCAGCAAAAAAGCTTGTTTTAAAAAAGAAATTTTTACAAGTTCAATTATACTTGCCAAATTGGTAATGACGAAAAACACTGAAAAAACACTGAATCTTTACTCCTCTACTGTTTTTAAACTGAGGTTCGATGTGTTAGCCGATATTTTGTTATCTTCATTCTTTGAGTCTATTTAAGAAAAATATGAAACTCTAAGATCCATCCAGAAAATCGTCCAACAAACCAAGGCAAGCTTACTTCTGTAGGTAGTGCTCATAAATAGTCAAATTTACTATCACTTACCTCACACCTCTCAAAATGGTCAATTTTCCTGAAACCTTTTACCCAATCAGCCCGATTGATTCTGTAAGTCGAGCCTTTTGAATCGATACTTAAATGGAACCTTGCCTCTGTAAGCCATGGTTGTACTTACTATATATACACCGTGTTTTTTGATATCCGTTAACTTCGGCAGACGACAGTTCATTGATATGAACTAACTGATAATTAACTTTTTCGCAAAATTTAAAAAAAAAGTTTTTTTTTCAAGAATAAAAATCTTTTTTTCTTGCATTATAATAGCTTCACATTCATTATTAATTCTTAAATTGTAAAATAAACAAACTTGATAAGTGATATTGACGTGACACGTAAAAGAGGCATCAAAAAAATCCACATATTTAACTTTCTTTTGCTAAATATGTGTGAATTAAAAAAATAAGACTGAAAAAAAAACATAAATTAAAGACCTTTGCGCTGTTTTATTGCTAATAATTAATTATCTTAACACTTGGTTATCTTTTAAACAGTAAGAGTTAGACCACTGCAGGGCTACTACGAAACTCGAAACTCGAAGTTCGTATCGAACCGTCCCTCTCGCTCTCGTATTAAATAGTACATATAAGTGTCAGAGGGACCGCACGACACGAACTTCGAGTTTTGAGTTTCGTAGTAGCCCTGCTGGTGTCTTAGAGAAATTAACTTCATTTGACATGTAGATTGTCCCTTTAAAGTTAACGGATATCAAAAATAACAGATGAGATTAAGAGGATCCCTTCGATTTCATTCATGATAAAAAAATTGTAGTACCTAATAATTATAAGTGAGTCTACAAATTATTTTATTATTGAAAAAACGCCTTGCAGTAGCGTAAAATAAAAATTACCTATTTATTTTTTTATACAGATTGCCCGGAATAACCATTTATGAACTTCAGGTGACTCATTGGCGTATTGAGAAGAGTAGGAACCTTAAATGTCTCAGTCCAATATTTGATAGTTTTTTTTTAATCTTATCTATCACCTGAAGTTTCTAGGTCATCATATCTCCGGACGTACATGTTCAAATCTTCTTTTTGATCGAGTTGGTATAAATAAAATTGTTTTAGTTCAAAACATGGTAGGTTAGGTACATCGAATTAAAAAAGAAAACTATTACAGAACTGGTTTAACTTTTCTTTAAGTTTATCAAATCCTAACAAAACATATATCGAAAAATAGTTAACGAAATTTTTTGTATTGTATTTTTTTACAAACTTCTCTCGATGTCTTCGCGTGGGAAAAAGAGTTTCTGTAATTGTTTTGTAAATTTTCAAACAACCTGCGGCCGTATTTTCTATCGCTCTCGCTGCTTACAATCGCATTCACCATCTCTTTTCTACCTTCATCCCATACCGTGTGACCGAAAGAAGTGGTGACTCCGAGTGCGTGAAGATAATAAGGCATTTGGTTTCAAAAAGGAATTACGTTTCAAAGTTCAACTAGTTTCAAATAGTTCAACTGTACCAAAGAAACCCTGATTGTGGTTGAACCGCTCCGCCAGCCAAGTGCTCGGCTCCCATCTCGAAGCTTTGATTCAACCCCAATCCGCGGGCTACTTAGCGGTGCCTGGGCCGAATTACCATATTGATGATGATTACTTTTGAGTACGTTCGGTACTAAGAGGCGTATTGCAAATGATCGGATGCGGTGTTCTCTTGTTTCGCAGATAGGAAATTCAAAGAAACTCGTTAATTGTTTCAACGACTATTTACTTGAATGAAACATATTTCACAAAAACAAAATTCATAGTGTCAATCAACGAACATATCAAACGGTAATTAAGTTTAGTAATTATTATTTTTTAACGAATATTATCTGTTCAGTGTACTTATTTCTTCATGTCATGATGTGATCAGCATCAGCACCAACCACAAGTAGGTTAGGTTGAAACTACGACCCTAACATAACAATATCTTTTCTTGATAATAAAATAAGTTTACTATTAACTAAATGAGGATAAAGAATAGGTATTCACGAACATCTGTTTGAGAGGGCATATAGGTTGAATCACTAAGGTACCATGGTGAAATCTTCATCATCATCATCATCTCAGCCGTAGGACGTCCACTGTTGGACATAGGCCTCCCCCACAGACCTCCAGTCGCTTCGGTTGGCAGCGGCCTGCATCCACCGTGAACCCGCGGCTTTAACCAGGTCATCCGTCCGTCTCGTTGGTGGGTGTGGTGTTATTGGTATCTAATTATTTAACTTTGCTTTAATTGACATCTGTTTTCCAAACAGTTTCTTGGTATTGCTTTCCCTGGTATTATCATGCTTAAATCGCACACAAGTACAATCGAATTGTTCCAAAGTCCAACGAAACAGAAAATCTCAGAAATGTAATAACATTTCTCATTATCATTAATTTTATGGTCTTGACAAATTCCAAGAACTCTAGCATTATCAAAATTAATAAAGGGTTTAGGTAGTGCCACGAGAGTTGAAGTGAATGATTACACACACAGCTACATGAAGTGCTGGTTAAAAAAGAAAAAAAGAAAAAAAGAAGAATGAATTAAATGAATGAGTGAACGTCAAATTCCATTACATGACATGTTCTTGTGTACGCGTACTAACTCTAGTGGCACTACATGTACCCACATTAAATTTGTTGATATGTTTAGCCAAGTCACGCGTTTAATCTAATTGACTTTGTATCCGCACACGCCTAGAAACGGTTTTATAAACCTTATTCCAAGAAAAGATTTTCCGTACAAAATAATTTCAGTCTCTTTCATTTTGCATGAGCTGAGTGACAAGCAAGCTATTCTCAAACCTAATGTTTTATTCATACAAAATGCCGCTTAATTCTGGTACCAGGAAGTTAAAATATGAAGATTTTTTGTTTCGCCCGTAATTTATTTTCCTCGATCATTAACGCGTTTCAAATATTTCGTTCAATTTTATTCTAATGAATGCTTGTAAGGTTTTTGCGAATGTTTGCTTTTGTTTTTGGTGTTGTTTTTGCTATGAACCTTCAAAGGAAAGGAAACGTCGAAACAAACATACAACACGTGAACCTTTAAATAACCCAATAAAATTTAATGCTCACTATTATTTTGGTATTTACAGTTTGCAGGAAAAGTAAAGACCTAAATAGTTTTAGAGCTCAATAGTACCGATACACAAGCCTAGTGCCAAAGAGTATTGTAATGTCCTAGTGCCCAAGTCTGCGATGAAGAACGGATGGCACGCGTGCCAGTTTTGGCACGTGATAAAATAATTATATAGGGCACATCACTAATCATAGAATGTACGTGCTTTATTCACTCGGATAGCTTTATTTTTGTCTATACAGTTACTAATTGAAGAATTTTTGACGGCGCTTATAGCTTAGATTAATAAGGTTTAAAAAAAACTGTATATTTACATAGACAAGATCGCCGCATTAAATTTCTGTGGGTCTTGTAGAGCTTTTAGATTATTTATTTACTTCTGCTCCTGTTCTTATCTACACCTGGAAAGTAAAAACCGTAAAAGCTGAAGACAAAATATTTTTTAACTTTCGTTAATCACTCTTAATTATGAATGTCAATCTACCACCTATTCGGAAAAAACTCTGTTGAGAAAAATCTGTGAAGTAACTCTACAAGATATATCTTTTTCCCCAACAACATATTTAATGCAAGCTACATGACTCATTGTGAAAAATAAGACAACCAGTGCCTTGTTAAATAATATTCTGAAACACGGCACACATTTTGGTAGATCACGTAAAGAAAAATTTATGGTCAACCTTTTTGAATCCTGGGTCACTAAATTTTTCTATAATAATGCTTTTTGCCAACGACATGGACGGATGACCTGGTTAAATCCGCGGGTTCACGGTGGATGCAGGCCGCTGCCAACCGAAGCGACTGGAGGTCTATGGGGGAGGCCTATGTCCTACAGTGGACACCCTACGTCTGAGATGATGATGATGATGATGAATGCTTTTAATATAAACATCATTATAATAAGGTTTTGTGGTGACCTGTAAATCAATTTTTTGACTATTCAATGCTTTTATGTCCATACGTAAAATCTCGTCAGCCTTACATACCGCCTTAGCGAGAAGTTTTAGAAAATGGTGAGGAAAAGAGTAACGAATTAAGCTCTCTCGGGTCCCTCGGATCGCGACTTCATAGCAACAGGTCGTTAAGGAAACTACGCGAGGCAATGCGAGCTTTGTAAAGAGTTTCCTTGAATAAGGCTGCGTTTCCATCAGAGATGTGCGAGAATGTGTTGCAAATAATGAGTTATTCATGAGCCAATAGAAAGGCATGGAAACAACTCAGCGAAGCGAGGATAGGTATAAAGCTTTTCTATTATGCAGTGTGTTACCGGCAGCAAGGTCTTTTTTAAGAGCGGTTAAAGTAACGTATTTTTGTTACTTAACTATGACATTAATCCATACTAATATTATAAATGCGAAAGTGTGTGTGTTTGAATGTTTGTCCGTATTTCACGTTGAAACGGAGCGACGGATCGACGTGATTTTTTGGCATAGAGATAGTTCATGGGCCCGAGAGTGACATGCGATAACCGAATTCCATCCGGGGAAGCCGCTAGATTAATTAATAAACCTAAATTCAGACTTTGGTAACTTTTTAACAAAATTATAACTGTCAGCAATGTACAGCAAAGTAAACTGACTAGTACGTGTAAATGACAGCCGACAGATAGGTACTTTGATTATTACTTTTCTCAATTTACTTTGCTGTACATTGCTGACAATTATAATTTTGTTAGAAAGTTAACAAAGTCTGAATTTTACTTTATTAATTAAACTAATGTCATGGTTAAATTACAGAAATACATTACTTTAACCTCCCTTGAAAAAGCCTGGCGGCTGGTAACACACTGTATAAACACATCGCACATCTCTGATGGATACGCAGCCTAACTCTGTATTTGCTATGTGAAGTGTGGTTGTTGGTTATGGTTTCGACGTAGAATGTTCGTCAGTGTTTTGTTTGGGCTAGCGAGTTGTAGAGAAGTTGATCAAAGCATGGTTATATATATGTAGTAACCTAATTACATTATGTATGAGTCGTGCAAGTGTTTGCAAAAACTTAAGGGGTTTCACTCAGACTATTACGCGGATTACTAGGCGTGCATTTTTACAAGTTTTTATTTAACTTCACTTCATATTTGTTTGTTATTTAGGTTCCTCATATTTTTGTTTATTTAATTTTTACTACGAGCTTTTTTTCTGCTGACCCGCATTATCATCCATCAACATATATACATATGTACATTTTTCAAATCAATCTGACCAATTAAAGTGGATCAAAATTAACTTGGAAAATTGGTTTATTTGCTTCAAGAATTGCAAGTTAAATTTGCGTTAATTTTATTTTTTCTCGTCTTTACTTCTGGCTATAAAACATTTATTTAGTAGAGGTAAAAGCGTAAAAAGGCTCGCATTTTTAAATAAAATAACAAGTTGGCGACTTCCGATTGATGAACCCTCTTCGTTCCGCCCAATCTACCTTAGAACATAATGAAGTAAACTCCGCCTGAAATTTATAAGACCGTAAAAATTCCCTCCTCGCGTTTAACAGAATTACTGTGCAAGATTAAATAAAGGCTCCCTGGTCACTCCTTAGTAATTTTCCTTTTTCGTAGCGACCCTTGTCAACAACTGGGTCTTATCTTTTTCATAGAACACTCTCATTAAGCTGACCGAAGGTTTTTGATACCTGAATTGATATAAAAGGTGTGCGGCCTGTGCGAATCAAAAGATTACCTTTATATTCGAGCCACGCGGGGCCCAGATTGAACAGGGATACACGGCCAACTAAACTCACCTCCATTTGCGGGGTAAGCTGTGGTAACCCTCGCTGGTGTAGAATCTTACTCAAGCATTATTTACGCGACGGTTTTGCCGCCGGTTTTTTGAATGATAATCAGATAAACATTAACATTATAATTTTATTCGTGAAAAAGTTGCAACTATTCATACTAATTCACATTTATCTCACAATAGATTATTTTTCTTTTATATAATATTACTAAAGATAGAAAATGTATATCTAATTCTGTAGCATTGTATTACAAATTTTTAGTTAAGAAAAATATTGGGTTTTTATTTTTTTATATTTCCATTCAGAAAAATAACAAATTTTTACTTCGTTTCACCAAATTATTTAGACGCACTTGAACCTTCCCGGTCGATGTTTACCATCGCCGATGCTTTTGTTCATTGCCACTATAACATAAAAACTATCTATTGCGTCTGTTTATAAGCCAGTAAAGGTGTGAAGATTACCTAGTGACCTATTTTAAGACAGAATAAAGCAATATAACAGTCAAAGTAGTCACGAGGAGCGAAAGCACTCATAATTCCGTCTTTCTTCTCTGAGCCAATCAACTATTTTACCGACACTTTGGGCGTCTCCTGCGTTACCAAAATTGTCTCTGGCGTTACCAAAAAATCGTACTTCCAACAAGATATTTCACGGTTTAATAGTATGAACTTACGTAGGATGGCATGTATTCATGTATGTACACCATCTATTAAATTACAGAAAAAACATGTTTACTTACAAAAATCTGCAATTGTTTGAAAAATGTCGCGGACAGATTAGTGTCGGTAAAAAAGTTGATTGGCCCCTCTATGGCATGCTTTCTCTAAGTGAGAATTAAATGAATGAAACATATTACGTTAGTTTAATTTGAAAAGGCGCGGTTCTTGGCCAACTTTGGGCTCCTAACTGGTTGAATTTTGTTTGGTGTCGGTTGGCTAAACTCCCGGCCGAGTTCCATGGCTGCTCAACGCCGGCAATTTACAGTTAGAATTTTACTTTATTTACTTGCCCCGCTTTTTAGACCAAGTTCGAGTGGCATTATACAGCGAATTTTATTTAGCCCATTTGCATAGTTGCTACAGAAAACCACTCGGAAATTTCGCTCTAGTTTTAATAAAGCTTCCAGTAGGAGTGAATATAAATCCGTACAAAGTTCCAAAAAAATATTATATAACTATCCATGAACCAACTTGCCGTATAAAGCGTAGGTTATATTTTTAACTAGTAAATAAATATTGGTGAAATAGAATAGAATAGAATACACTTTATTGTTTAGCCGTGTTACATAGATGGTATTAAAATATTACAAGTGTTAGGTTCCAACGGTTACCCATTTCGAGTGTATTATTTTAATTAAAACTAAAGAGAACAAACAAAACCGATATAATTATTAGTTTAAATTTCATATCATGCAGCATTTTAACTAAATTCATTAGGAAGCTGCTTAAAAACTCGAATAGCACTAATAGATGTGCTTTTGCCGTAAGTTTTATGTTTCACTAAAGGCAATGATAAATTGTACCTATATTGAGTGCGTAAGTTATCGTTATCGCATAGGGAGGTTAGTGGTGTCAAGTAATTTTTGTTACTTTTTACGAAGTTACAGAGCTAGTAAATATAAATGCTTGTTAGTGTCAGGTTGCGAAATTGCTTAAGCTTAGTTTTTGTTAAATCTACCTCTAAGTTTATTGATTTTAACCAACTGACGACAGTTTTTACAGTCTTATTTATATTTCTTTGGAAATCTTCATTCAGCGTTTCACCAGTAAATAAAGTTGTCGCATCGTCTGCGAACATTACGCGTAATTCATCCATAACGTTTGGTAATTCGTTGACATGAGTTAAAAATAAAAAATTTAAAAAATAAAACCGACTCCAAAAAATAAAAAAATAACAAAAAATGGAACCGACTACAAACCTTGAAAATATTTTTCTAGGTAAGTAGGTACGTACTAGCTCGAAGTCGGTGCCTCAGCACGAGCCAGCAGGAGTGGGACAATTCACAATAGTCGTCTACTCACCTACATACTATGGGTTTCAATCCCTCCTGCTGGGTCGTGCTGAGTCACCGACTTCGAGCTAGTACGTACTACTTACCTAGAAAAATTTTCAAGGGTTTGTAGTCGGTTCCATTTTTTGTTATTTTTTTATTTTTTGGAGTCGTTTTACTTTTTTGTTAAATTTTTTTTTATTTATCACTTTTTAGTGATTTGTAGCCAAAGAACATCTCACAACGATTCCATTAAGCTCAAACACGACTTAGTTACGTTGTTTTATAACAGAGTTCCGTTGCCTACCTTCTGGCTTCAGCATCAGATCAGTTCGAAAGAATCATTAACTTAAAGCTTCTTCTTAGTTGCTTATCTAGGTAAGTATAATAATCATGATAATTTAAATTTAACCGTGCAATACTTGTTATTGATAGTAGTAGTCCGTTGGTCAAATCTGGTCTTCATCATCAGTTCCACTTCACCAAATTATGATTTGCAAGAGCAAATGCACGAGTTACTGCTAAATATATCCAAATTACTATAGGTGTCCCTACAATATTTGAAAAGTTCCTCGATTTCCTTAAGATCAAATCATCAGATCCTAATTTGCTGCTTATGGGACCTAATTGAAAGCATTCCTAGACGAACTCAAAAAAAATTTTCAAATCGGTTCATAAATGACGGAGTTCTGAGGTAACAAACATTAAAAAAAAAAAAAAAAAATACAACCGAATTGATAACCTCCTCCTTTTTTGAAGTCGGTTAAAAAGAGGCCCTAAAATACTGCCTTGAAGTACTCCAGGTTAATACTTTTGAAATCAGATCTTACTTGTTCAATGGTTTTTGGTATTTTTATAACCTGTTACTTTAGAATTTAGATTATACGAACGGTCACGTTGCCATGGTAAGATTAACGTGCCTATGTTACCCAATCTTCTAAATTGGATCCTGTTATGTGTGACTGAATTCATACGGCTCAATCAAACTCATTAGAGTCTCATGTTACGTACGACCACCGTACGACGACTCCCGGGATGTAATCAAGTAAAATAATTCAATTTTAATGTATATTATACGCGTATACGATTATATTAGTATACGATTTTTTTAAACTAATCTTAATTCTGTAACAGCATTCTATCTCATCGACACGCAAAACTGTCAATTTCACTGAAGTTACATTTCGAAACCTTCATTTATTATTTATTTCCAAGAAGACGAAAGCTATATGAGTACCTACCTACATGATCGCGATAAAATTGATTTGTTAAGTAAAATAATTTAATACTGCGTAAACTTCAAGCAAATTGACAACAGAGCTCACTAGCGATGCTTTTACTGAATGGAACTTGTAATCATAACTTTTTCACCAGCTGCTGGCATTTAAAACTTTATTCTTATTCACAGACGGTCAAACGCTGCCTTTGAACCGTCGGCAGCGAGTGTTCCCCAACGGAACAATGATTGTGGAGCAGACCCAGCGAGGAGAAGACGCGGGCACGTACACCTGCCAGGCTGCGAACAGACAGCGACATGCGGCACGCCGGGAGGTGGAAGTTCAGATATTAGGTCAGTCCGTCACGTGTAGGATAAATGCATTAACCAATTGTTTTTTTTTCGTTTGTTATCCCTGAACTCCTTCGTTTATGGAACGATTTGGATTTTTATTTAGGAGAGGATACTTAACATGATTAGGATTGAGTTTGACGTACCTAAGTGACGTAAAAAAGGTCAGTGACGACTTTTGTATACATATTGACGATTATTTCTTCGACATAAAAAAGTTGATGTGAAAAAGTAATTTGATATTTAAATTGGTAATTAATTTGGCGGATCCGGTAGGATCGCTTGTTGCAAGTAGGCAATAGTCGACTATGAAATTTCTGTGCAATCATGGGGCTAGTGCTATTAAAATTTATACGTCAATGTGATAATGAATCAGCCTTATTGTTTTTGTTATGATATTGGAACTGTCAAAATTATTATTATTATTATTTTTTTATTCGACTGGATGGCAAACGAGCAAGTGGGTCTCCTGATGGTAAAGATCACCACCGCCATAGACAACTGCAACACCAGGGTATTGCAGATGCGTTGCCAACAGAGGCTAAGATGTAATACTCAAGTGCCAGTTATTTCACCGGCTGTCTTACTCTCCACGCCGAAACACAACAGTGCAAGCACTGCTGCTTCACGGCAGGATTAGCGAGCAAGATGGTGGTAGCAATCGGGCGGACCTTGCACAAGGTCCTACCACCTGCGAATTATTAGACAGTTATGTTTTTAGTCGACTATCCTGAACTATAATTTTAGAAAATATTAAAATAAACACCGAAAATAATAGGAGAAATCCTTCTTTGGGGTGCCTGTTTCACCAATTTCCTATGCTGTTGTATTTACATACATTCCCCTAACAGTTGACACTCAACAGGCGTGACCTTCCTTCATTATTTGATTCATTCCTCAACAGTAAAACTCAAACGCTTTAAAGTCAAACGTAATCAGAAATTTGGGCATAAACTTTCTCATTTTCTGTAGTAAGCTTTAGAGCGCTATAAAATCACAAATTCAAGTGGGGCGGAGTAACTCATCCGTAATTCATTAAAGTTAGCGCGTTTACCATTCCGGCGGTATCCACGGAGCATTAAACTCACAGCTTTTCCCGGTTAATAGGGCAATAAAAAAAAAACTTCAGCAGTACACGCACTATGGAACAAACCCAAACTGAGGTGCTGCAATAGGTACCTACTCGTATTACCGTAAACGGCGCTAAGATAAATCACGTTAATTAACAGTAAATAAAAAAGTTTCGTTGGAAAAATAAAAGCACTCGGCCCGGAGTTCGGACTTCGGTCTTGATTAGAATACAAAGTTTCTGAAAAGTCAAAGATACCTACTTTATCGGTAATCTATCTTTGCATTGCCCGAGTTACAAATTTCCACCCCAAGCTTCAACTTTTGCGAAATTTGGTATCGATTCAGCACATTATAAAATCACTTAAATAAAATAACTTGGTTAACTTGGGTTACTTACATTTATTTTAATACAGCACCCAGATCGCTTTGAGAAGCATTTTAAACCTTTCCTTATACTATAATGTATGTATTATGCCTAGCTTTCTTGTTTATACCACTATAAAACTTACAATGGAATAGCCATACTCGTAAAAACTAAGTAACAAACTCGCTTCACACAAATAGCACAACTTTTGATAAACCGATCCTCGGGGGCCGAAGCACAGCGAGTTACGTGGCAGGGGAAATTTTCAGCAAAAAAGGCGAAACTTTCAAATTCCTAATTATATTTTCACGCCCAATTCCCGTAGCCAACGCTAGGCGTAACGTTTCCCCCGGCGCAGTAAAAGCAGCGCTCCACAGTGCCAACGCGGCAACCGAATACATTGCATTTCTGCGGAACAGTCAGCGTCAACAAGAAATATTTATGCGCGAAATGCCCGAGCTCTGGAAGTGAAAACCGCAGGCACTTATAACGTTGTCACGTGGTCAATAATTGGACGACCGACCGCTCGCTGTGAAACCGCTATTTAGGTCCAGTAATTAAAATTGGATTAGAGCTGACGAAATGAGCACGACTCTATTCTGGTTAATAATAAGGGTGAAATTACTCTCAGAAATTCAAAAGCAATTATTCTCTGTTCGCAGTTCAACCGAAGATCTTACCTATTCAGCCTTTGACAAACTTGCTAAGGGAAGGCATGAGGGCAGCCATTTCTTGTCAAATTTTGGAAGGTGATTTGCCGATTGCGTTTCGGTGGGAAAAGAACGGGCAACCTGTGACGTCATCCCCGTATGCGCCTAGTGGGATTATTACGAGGCGAATGGATGAATACAGTTCGTCGCTGGTCATTGAGCACATCACTTCTCTGCATAGTGGGAATTATACATGCATTGCGTCCAACGTAGCGGGCTCGGAGCGGTTCACGGTTCCACTTACTGTCAATGGTAAGCAAATAATCCTTTATCTACGTAAGTCGTTACTTTTTAAGGTTCCGTAGCCAAAATGACAAAAACGGAACCCTTATAGTTTCGCCATGTCTGTCTGTCTGTCTGTCCGCGGCTTTGCTCAGGGACTATCAATGCTAGAAAGCTGTAATTTTGCACGAATATATATGTACACTATGCCGACAAAATGGTACAATAAAAAAATCAAAAAAAAATTTTTTAGAGTACCTCCCATAGACATAAAGTGGAGGTGATTTTTTTTCGAGTTAAGTTCGATGTAACGAGTTAAGTTTAGTTCATAACTTTCATAAAAAAATCATTATGTTTCAAAACTCATTAGTATAATATTGTACTTCATTTTGCGTCAGTGCCCCCTCGTTGGCGATTGGAGCCAAACGATGTAGCAGTGGCAGCAGGACACGACGTGACTCTGCAATGCCAGGCTGACGGGTACCCGAAGCCTACCATAACGTGGAAGAAAGCTGTTGGTAAGATCCTGACAAAAAGTTTTACCTGTGGCCGTATTGTATAACGATCACAATTCACGAAGCTACAAGTTACGGTTTACAAGCGGTAAACTTTTCAATGCATACTGTTAAACAAAGACTATCGCTTGTAAATTGTAACTTGTAGCTTCGTGAAATTGCAATGGACACTAAAGCTCACGATCGCGTACCCCATCTCTTTTAACCCACATACTACAGTCGAGTTCATAAACTTGTGAGCAAAATTGCAATCAAAAATATCTAAACACGCTTCGACGCCGTTAACAATAGAGTCGTTTTCAAGTATTTTTGATCAAATTTTTGCTCACAAGTTTATTAACTTGACTGTACCTATCCCGTGTGAGAAGATGTGGTGAATGCAATTGTGATTCCGAGAGCATTAGACAGTAAGGCCTCTGCTTACTCAATTTGTGACTAATAGGAAAGAGGAATTCAATTTTAACTCCAGGTTGGCAACTATTATAATTATTTTACAACTTAAGCACCTATAGATAGACACAGAAATTGTGAACTACATGAACAAAACCGCCACGTTGTTTACGAATTAATGACTTGACAGCGAAGTGAGAACTACCTAATTTAGACTAAAAAAATCACCTTAAATAATTAATGTACCTATGATTAATTCTATAATACTCTAACAAAACTTACTAATCTACACAAAATGAAATAATGAGTTTTGGATTATTTATTTACAATGGCCTCAATTTGACCTGATTATGTTAGGTAGATACTCGATTTTAAAAAGCCCTATGATTGTTTAAAATACTATTTTCTCAAAAATGACCGTAAAAGTTGACATTATTCTTTACATATCAGAAGGTGAAGTGCATAGTTTATATGGTCAGCGAAAAATTAAAAAGTTAAAAAGGTTGCAGGCGCGCTAGCTCGACAATAATGAATTAGCGCGCCTGCAATCAGTCACATTTTTTTTAAGTTAAAAAGGCCATGGAAATGTTGGCACAAGTCGTATACAGCCAAGTTTAATGGCCGGTATCAGATATTTTGTTGGAACTCCGGACTTTTTCTATTGGGTCTGAAATAGCTTGTGGTGTTTTCGGTGAAAAAATACACCTGCAGTTTATTTATAATGAAAAAAGGCGGGAAAGCATAAGAAAAATATCGGAATGAAATTAAATTTTACAATATATTTTGAGAAAAAGTTTATTCTATTTCAGAATTATCCACCATTTTTGAGAAAAGCTTTATGTTAGTCTCGGTTGGAATAGCAATTGCTGGCTTCGTATTAGTTAAACGGACTCGCAAGCTCGTCCGTTTAATACTCATACTCAGCCAGCAATTGCCTACTTCCAGGCCACGACAATAATCTACTATTATTCTATTACGACCAGATGGCCTAGTGGTTAGAGAACCTGACTACGAAGCTTGAGGTCCCTGGTTCGATTCCCGTGTCGGGAGTCGGGGCAGATATATGTATGAAAAATACGAATGTTTGTTCTCGGGTCTTGGGTGTTTAATATGTATTTAAGTATGTATCTATATCTATATAATTATATTTATCCGTTGCTTAGTACCCATAACACAAGCTTTGCTAAGCTTACTTTGGGACTAGGTCAATTGGTGTGAATTGTCCCGTGATATTTATTTATTTATTTATTAGTGTGTTTCATATATGTTTCTCACAAAACGGTCTTTCCATCTATTCAAAATAAACTGTACACTTCCACAACGTGTTGTACATGGGTCAATCAACTTTTTAGTGTTGTTATTCTGTCCGGTGACTCAGGAGACAAACATTTTTTTATTCGACTGGATGGCAAACGAGCAAGTGGGTCTCCTGATGGTAAGAGATCACCACCGCCCATAAACAACTGCAACACCAAGGGTATTGCAGACGCGTTGCCAACCTAGAGACCTAAGATGGGATACCTCACGTGCCAGGAATTTCACCGGCTGTCTTACTCTCCACGCCGAAACACAACAGTGCAAGCACTGCTGCTTCACGGCAGGATTAGCGAGCAAGATGGTGGTAGCAATCCGGGCGGACCTTGCACAAGGTCCTACCACCTGCAATTTATACTATTAGCACACTTATAGTGGATTTGTACCCCATAAAATCATGCATTTAATAGGTAACGCAGGAGACGTTACCAAGGCCACAGAAAGTTGATTGACCCAGATACCTACTCTACCTACTTAGTTATCGCGCAATGAATTGACACATTTACCCTGCTTGACCTTTTTAGAATCTCAAGATTTTTAATTATTATTTATCTTAATTAGGGAACACTCCTGGCGAATACAAAGACTTCATGTTCGAGGGTAGTTCAAGAGTTTTGGACAATGGATCGCTGGTGTTCGAGCGAGTGACGAAAGACAGCGAGGGCCACTACTTGTGCGAGGCGAGGAACGACATCGGCGCTGGCCTAAGCAAACTTATATTTTTAAAAGTCAATGGTAAGTGTCTGTAATGTATGTGTATGTATTATAGAGTGGACTTCAAAATGTTAGTGTAATGTTATCAAGGGAGCGAGCAATGAAAGCAACAGCTGATCAAAGACTGGTTTATATTTCTTGAATGCATTCCTTATGTCTACCCTACATTTCTAACTACCCACATGCACATGTGTATATTATAATAATATTGACAGTTAGACATCTTAAAATTGGTACGTTTTCCGCTGTACCGTAAACTCAGGTTTCTATATTCCCGGCGTTCACCAATAGTCCAAACGGACTTTTTATCATTTCGAACTATTACGGAACTGCTAACGTCATCTAGGAGGTTCATCGCAGCCTAATCCAATAGAAAATGCACGATGAACCTCCTAAACGTTAGCAGTTCTATAATTGTTCGAAATGTTAAAAAGTCCGTTTAGACTATTGATGAACGCTTGGGACTATAGAAACCTGAGTTTACGGTTCGGCAAATAATAACCATAGGTACAAATTTGTGGGTAATTGTATTATTTCTTTAAATACTTATTAAATAGTGGCAAGTATAAAATTAAAGAATGGTCCGTACCGTATTTTTGGTCCAGTATAACATTCATTATTTAATTATTTATTTGCCAATAAAAACCCACCCATTTAAACTCTTCCAAAGAAAGCGGCGCTTGAAGTAAGTAATTAAACAAGAATAAAACTGGAAGGGAAGAGAAAATGTCTTTTCACCATCTGAAGGCACAGGGTCTGTTAAAGCTGCCATCTTTTTGTCGAACCGTCGGCGAAAAGTTGTGGAATGCCTTGATGGCAGCCATCGCTGGGATGAGTTTGGTCGGGGACAAGCGACCGTACTCAAATGAAAATTCTTTCGCGTCATTATTGCTCTGTAGCCCGCCGTGGAGCTATCCTTCCTATTGAAAACAATAGGACTTCCCTCTGTAGTATAGTACTGGGCACGGATCACCACTACATACACAGCGGCCGGCGTTTAAAATGTTTTATTGGACGCATTTTTCTTGATAGTGTTTGTTTTATTGGCAATTTTACACTTGGTTGGTTATCCGTCTGTTTGCCTATTTCAAACTCTTAAATATACCACAGTACCTACCTAAGTAAGTAGAACGCAAAATGTTTCGAAACTTTATTAAAAAATAACTCCAGGCTTATCTCGCTCAACAGTTCCATCACGTTTATTTCTTTAGTAGTCTGACGTTCTTTCAATTATCATTCGAATCACGGAAGGTCGGCAACTTTTCCTATAATTTTATATCTAACCGCGCCTCCCGGGCGGGAACTTTATTTAATTCTATAGAATTCCACGCCGCGCCCGATAACTCGCTCAAATTGCTGAACTGGCAGCATTCTATTGTACTTATGTAATATCGAAGGAAGTCCATTTTCTCGCCACTCCGCTACGTCTGATGAGCGCTGAGTGCCACCGCTACTTTAAAATTATACCCGGGTCACTTCAAAGCCCGCCCGACGTTTCCTCTCGCTTTTACGAATGTAAAGTATATTTCTCAATCGGTTTACTTATAAAACAAAAGAGAAATTTCCCGTTCATTGAGTATTTAATGGTTGATTTTAAGAGGGATGTAGCTAATAAAGGATATATTTTATGGCTCGACGTGGTGTCCGGAAGCGCGGTGACTCGCGGGCGTCTGAGCAGAAAACTCAATGACCGTGCGAGCGCAATACGTCTCCTCTTTATTGGAAAACGAGACAGTCGGTTTCCACTAGAATAAGTTCGCCGTGTACGTGTTTGTATTCACCGTTATTGGCTTTTGTTGAAAGGCAAATATCGGAAAGTAATACAATTTCAATTGTAACCATCGGTAGTCGGCAGCAAGCAGCAGTAACTGTTAAGTATGTACCTACTTCCAGTTGCAACAGCGGTTTCTTGGCGTACACTATACAAGAATAAGAAGTTTATATTTCAAAGTTGTCCTTTATCTTGCGCTATTTAAGTTAGCTTGCGTGAATTTAAAAATATTAAGGCGTTGCGATTTATGTAAATTGCATCAACTTGTTAGCTGGACTGGCAGCCGTGAGAATATTTCGCAAACTTCGATCGGCCGGGGGTGTCGGGCAGTCACGTCCACGCCAGTTTGTAAACAGTTCCTCGCTTCCAACAGTAATTGTATTTCCCGCTAGTTTATTTCGGTTTGACACGAGCTTTACGTCTGCGGAAAGACTCCAACATACCTTTTAACTGGCGAGCGCAAGTCATCATTTATCTTTTTATGAGCGGTGTTTATTGACGCTCGCAAAATAGAAGCGTTTGCTCCGTTTTCACACATTAAGGCAGTTTGTATTTACCTATTTTTACAAAGCGCTTAATTGTTTTATGTTGTTCAAGTTCTTAGTATTAAAATGAATGGAAAGTTTTTGCAGAATAAAGTTCTGTTGTGTTTTTAAAGTTACTTACTTAGATTCAAACAAATTACAAATTGCGCAGCTAAAAATGTAGGTATAGATAGTTATACAACCTCAGAGAAAAGCTGGGAAGTTTTCTTATGTTGTGCTTCTTTTTGTTAGATTGGATTGAGAATACTTTAAAATACAAAAGCAATAAAAAACTAAACTGAACTAACTGAACCTTGAAGCGCCTGATTACGAGTAGATTATAGTTAAATTAAGTTTATGAATTTTATGATTATGAGTTAAAAGTAGGATCGAAAAAAAGGTATTTTTAATTAGAAAGTTAGTATAGGTACACTTTGTAATTAGTCTGGTGATTTGTTTTTCGACATATTATTATCATTTTTCAAACAAAAATGTATAAATAAAAAGTCTTTCTCCCGTAGGTACCATTTTGTATCGACAATTTATGCAAATGTGACAAGACCATGGCAATAAATCATTGAAGTAGCTACAGTATAAGTAATAGGTTTCTGCCCATAAATATCACTGAGCGCCGCTAACACCGTGTCATAAATCTTTCAACCTTTTTCGCTTCATCGTAGACAATAACTTAGCAACCTTATTCCAAAAGCAAGATTCTTGCCACGAGAGCCACAAAAGGCCTTACAAAATACAAGGACAAATGCCTATTAAAACCGCGACCCTTCAGCGAAATGAGTTCTTACTTATAACTTGGTTTAATTAAAGTTGGCAGGAACCGTTATCGTTCAATACAGTTCGAGTAGCACTTGTGTAACTCGGGGTGTAATAAAGCGGATTGAATTAACATTTTCCATACGAACTGAAGGATTATTTGTTATTGGCATATAGGCAATTTGTTCTTTAAATCACATCTTTTCAATTCTTATAAGTACCTACTTATCATAAGTAGTCGGTGAATATAGATTACGAGCATTTTATTATTCAAAAATACTATTGCCTTCATAAAGTCTAATAGGTATTTAATGAAATAGAAAGCTGTTTTGTGAGGTTTCATCCAATTATATCAGACTTTCCAAGATTAATTGAAATAATATCTCCGAATTAACTTTTACTATACCTACTTCGTTTTTTTAGCATTAGAAAAAAGGTAAACAATCCTGACGAGTCTTTTTATTGAACAATGTTTTAAAAAAACAGTAACTATACTTATGATAGCAAAAGCATGTAAATGATCATAATATCCTTGCTAATTGTTACTATTTACTGTGACTTATTTTCCAAAAGTGTGTTTCAATAAAAAGACACGTCAAGATCGCTTACGTTCTTTATAATGTAAAAAAAAATTAACTATATTATATCACATTTGCAATTACATCTACGGTGTAGTTTAGGTACCTAATAATGAACCAATGAGATCGTGTAAAACAACATCCTCGACCGACAGCTATCTCTTTGAATGGCCTCTTGATAGTACGTCACATCCTTTTGTCGCCCAAATTTAGACTAATATGGCTGTAATTCCAGCTCCGGCCAGATTTCCAATGAAGAGCAAGACAGTGCAAGTGACAGCTGGTGAAGCGGCGCATCTTCAGTGTGCAGCTTCAGGCGACGCCCCGCTTGAAGTCAGTTGGCGCAGTCCCCATCATCACACCATCGCGCACCATCTGGACCAAAGGTAATTCCAGCTCCAACCAGAGGTCGTATATTGTCAAACGCGCTGACGTTCGCAATCGCATTCACCATTTTTTTCTACCCTTATCTTATATCGTGTCACAGAAAGATGCGGTAAAGACAATTGTGATTCTAAGTGTATTAGACAATAACGCAACAGGTTTCCGATAAGAAGACAGTGTCTGAACTTTGACGCTAAATCGTCAATCACATTCATCCATCCTTAGATCTACAAGTGAACAGCCTAAAGTTTGTTTTATATTCTTTTTTACCTATTGTATTACTTCTTATTTTTTTTTATATAATTTCATTAAAATTAACGTCTCGTTCTATATGATACTCATTTATCCACAGATACACTATTCGAGAACAAGTTTTAGATGACGGCCTAGTTTCAGAGCTGAGTATATTGCAGACGTATCGCCAAGACACCGGGGCTCTCACTTGTAGAGCCTCCAATGCTTATGGACAAGACGAAATGCTCATACATTTAGTCATACAAGAGGTAAACTAAAATCATTGACATAACAACAGCAGCTATTCTAAGTGCGAGTTCGAACCTTATTTAAGTTTTTTTTCTTACAATGTGTTTGATTGTTAGTTAGATTAATAATTGTCCTGTAGGTACTGATCGTGTGTTGTAATTTCAGGTGCCAGAAATGCCAAAGAATATTAGGATAATAGACCAGCAGTCCCGATCAATTCAGATATCTTGGACGCAACCATATGCTGGCAACAGCCCAATAATCAACTACATAGTTCAATATAAAGAAGCTTCAGGTGGGTACGAATTTACAATTTTTAAGTTACTCTTTTTGAGTTAGCCAAACTGGCCATCTTGAGATAAAAAGTGTTAAAAAAATCATGTCACTGGCCTCTTTGAACTAAAAATAACCCGAAGATATTCAACAAAAAAAGTATCGTTGTTTTTTTAATCCTTTGTAATGGCTTACCTACTCATTTCTATGTGGCTAGACCCAATATAGAATACAAACCAAAATAATGGTTCTATGAATTACCTACCGATTTATATTCAGTAAAGTTAAACAAACGTGTTTATCATTTCCTTATTTACCTGAAGTGTTTACATAGGAACAATCTATCAAAAACCTCATTATAAGCGATGATTGCAGAGCCTTGGCCTACGACGCCTCAGAAAGTGATCGTTCCGGGAAGCGTGACGTCAGCTAACGTACAGAACTTACAGCCTGCGACTTCCTACCACCTCCGAATCATAGCTGAGAACAGACTGGGGCAGAGTGAGCCTAGCCAACTCGTGCAAGTAACTACAACTGAAGAAGGTGACCAAATTCTTTTTTTTATATATAAAAAATGCAAATACTTTGTACCTTAAATTAAATGTTCGCCAAACTGTGAGACAGTTTGTTGGCGTTGCGCTCAATCAAATCTTAAACTACGACAAGTTAGGTACTTTACACTAAGATAACAAAAAATAATACCAATACGGCATACGATAACTACAAACTTTTATGTATATATTGGTTCAATAGAAATTGCAGACACGACAATGTAAACAAACCCATTATACCTTCATTCATTATTTTTACCATTGGACAAGTAATAAAATCAGAAGTTAGGTACACTCTTCAAATTTATCCAGAAATACTTGCTTAAATTTAGTTTTCAGACTACCTATAGCAAGTTTCGGTGTTTCAAGTAAAAGATAAATTTTAGGAATTAAGTATTGCTGTGTTTTTTTTTAACTCTACCCACTATAAAATTCTAATAAAAAGCTTACTTACATAATAATCTTGAACCATCAAAAACTAGTCCACACGTCTTTCTCATTTACTTTTCAATACTTTATGCAAAATGTTGAGAACGCATCCATAACGCCACTAATGATTCGCACCATTCAAAAACCTAAGGCGCAAAAATACACTCAAGATAGTTATACTTGTCCTATCTTATTGATTGTTGTGTCTGTAGTACCAAGCGGGCCGCCGTTGGACGTGAGGGTGGAAGCCAAGAGTTCCACGGAGCTGATTGTGAGCTGGGAGCCCCCACAGCGGGACCTCTGGAACGGGAACATCCTTGGCTACTACGTGGGATTTCAGGAGGTAATTATAAGCTAAAATATTCCGGATACATTTTAAGACATCTATAATATTCCTCGACGGAAAGTACGGAAATATGAAATTATTGGACTCATCTAGCACCTCGTCAGACGACTGCCTACATTCCGGTCATCGGCAATAATAATTATTACTCCTATCTTCAGCTAAACAGCAACAGCACAGTGCTAAGCGCGAGCGGGCCGGGTGGCGCGTCGTACACGGTCCGCACCGTGGAGGGGGCCGGCACGGCGCGCGCCCGGACGACGTTGTCCGGTCTACAGAAACACGCTGCCTACGCTGTCGTCGTCCAGGCATACAACAGCCGCGGCGCCGGGCCTGCCTCGCCACCCACCACCGCCACTACCATGGAAGACGGTGAGAGTTACAATATTAACAATACCTACACGGAGATGGATAGTTATTCCTAAGGTCAACGGCGTACTTTTATGGATGAATCCAGCAGAGTTTTTACGATGGTGCTCTTTCAACATCTGTTACATAGATATGATCCAATATTATTAATATTACTCTTAGCTTATACCGATTTGCTACAGGATGTAAATGTAGACCATAATCCGGGACCTTATTAATGAGCTTCCAGTATTTCGACTGCAGATCGAGAGTACCTACTTCTCGTTCCCCGTAGAGAGTGCGAGGATCCCGTATAAAGTTACCCCGTTCAGCGATCACGACCACATATAACAGTGGTCGTATAGTCTAACGCCCGGGTACTTGCGATCGCATTCACCATCTCTTTCTATCATTCGTGCCACACCGTGTGACAGAAAGAAGCGATGAAAACGATTGTGATTACAGGGGTGTTAGACAATAAGGCCTCAGTTCAACGGGGGTGAGGTTTTCTGTCTACCCGTGATCATATCATAACGCATGCAATGCAACTGCGTCGAAATATCGGAAGCTTATTCGTATTAAACACAATCACAAAATATGTCTACTCGTAATCTAGTCACTAAAAATTTAAATTGATCTTGGTCTGTTGGTGCAGTACCGAGCCTACCGCCGGGCTCGCTCTCGTGCGCAGCGCTGAGCTCACAATCAGTGCGCGTGGCGTGGGAGCCGCCGCCCACGCGCGGGCGCAACGGTGTGCTCCAAGGCTACCGTGTCACGTATGCGCCAGTCACCGACTGGTATGGTTAGTACTTTCTATTATGAGCAGGACTTCGCCTTTTGCTGGCCCCCATAGAGAATCTAAATAATAAAACACCTAGTCACTAAGAAACTGCACTCAAAATACTTAATCATACAATGACAGGAAGTGACAGTAAAATAGAATTTTCAATAAGAGCAACAGAGAAAGACATTTTATTTTAAGTCTTTGTCATAACATTCCACTCATTTCCCGGCTGCGAACTAGTTTATGCAAACAAATTCTATCTAATATTTGATACACTCTATATATTACTTATAGTGTTATCTCATACGACGGGGTATGCTACTGCGGGTTTCTTTTGGTTCACCCACTGTTACCGTTTGCTCCGATAAATAGTACCGCATTAAATTATTATTATAATTTAATCAGGAAATTGCTTGTTTAACAGGAAGCGAAGACGCAGTGACTAAGCAGATTTCGGGCATGCACACAACCCTGTCAGGGCTGCGTCGGTACACGAACTATTCTGTTACTGTGTGCGCCTTCACTGCAGCTGGCGATGGTGTGAGAGCGGCACCAGTTTATTGTCACACTGAGGAAGATGGTAAGATCACTTGCAATCGAAATACAATGAGAGAAGAATCTTACAAAGAAAAATCGAAAATCATCATCTGCTTTCCCCATTCCAGTGCCTTCAGCACCAGCGGACATCAAAGCTGCGGTGTCTTCTCGGAATAAAATCCTTGTGTCGTGGCTGCCACCAGCTTCTCCCAATGGAGTGCTTGTCGGCTACACTCTCTATATGAGCGTCATTGAAGATGGTCGAGAGGTATGCTCCAAAATTTTATCAAATACCGTGTATTCAATGAGTCTGGATTTTTATTTTTGTTTTATTAGCCAAACTTCCACACACACATTTCATAAACATAAGAAGTCACTCTCTTGTCAATCTCTTCCTATTTTTCTGTATACCGGAAATAACTCTACTTTCTGTCTGTAGCCGAGATATATTCAGTCTTAATTTTTCATTCTTGTCTACATCTGAAACATGGTATGACATTGTATTATGATAATCTTCTACGTTTCCCTCTATTTCAGGAGGGCACTCACAAGCGCATGCTGTCTCCGAGCACGCTCTCGCATGAGACCTCTCGCTCGCCGCCGCGCGCTACGCACCAGTTTTGGGTTTCAGCCTCAACAAGGCTTGGGGAAGGAGAAGCTACTAGAGTCGCTACTGTATCGCCTTCGGAGTCCGGTAAGTACCAGTTCAACCAGATGACGATGATTAAATTATTTGAAATCTGTCGTTGTCACGACTCTTTTATTGCAGCAAAGAGGTGCTGAGGGTAGACGAATAGTGAGCCTACTTTTATGGGTGAATAATTTTACTAGTTAATTGAGCCTTTTGATCGTTTCAGTACCAGCCAGAATCACATCGTTCAGCCGCAGCATAGTGACGCCGTGGAAGGAGAATATATCGCTATCCTGCAACAAAGTTGGCATCCCCACGCCCACCACGACTTGGAGTATGAATGGAGCCACGTTGGAATCCACGCTGAGAAAGAACGTTACCAGTGACGGCACACTCATCATCAGGTTTGGGAATATTAATAAGTTTAAAACAGTATCACTTTGTAAACCGGAGAGATTCGTTAGTCGTTTGTGGTTGTGGATGTGGAGTAACAAAGTAGAATAGAAGTAGAATTCAAAAAACGATTCCCGTATGTGAAAAAATAGATTAATAATAAATGAAAATACAAACTGAAATATAGATGCACAGAAAAACCAGAAAAATAAGACCATCACTGGGAATCGAACCCAGGTCCAGGTCCAATCTATATTTCAGTTTGTATTTTCAATTTAGATTTTACGGGATGACCGTAAAAGTAAAAATTTGGAATTGAAATAAAAAATACAAAAAGATTCCAAAAAACAATCTTAATTTGATTGCTTAGTAACGATATCTCTTGTCCGGGTGAGCGGTTAGTTCCAATGGAGTGCCAAAAAAGTTTCTCGATGAGGGCTACGGCATAGATGTCGCTAGCGTCACTGCTTAAGTGGCTAAATAAGAAACAAACAAGCTGAGATATGAGGTGCATAGGGGAAATTCGTGTCGGTACCGTTGACCATCGGTGGTGTAGCGGTATAGCACGCGGTACGGAATACCGAGGACCTGGGTTCGATTCCCAGTGATGGTCTTATTTTTCTGGTTTTTCTGTGCATCTATATTTCAGTTTGTATTTTCAATTTAGGTTTTACGGGATGACCGTAAAAGTAAAAATTTGGAATTGAAATAAAAAATACAAAAAGATTCCAAAAAACCAATCTTAATAATAAATGTCCGTGAACTAAAAATCCCAATCACCACGACCACGTGTGATTTGGTGTGCTTATAGAACTGCAATTGAAAAGTTCATGAACATTAGTCCTTAGATTTTCGTGACACATAAAATCGTAGGTTGAAACTCTACACGGGCCATGATATGGACCACGGCAATGTATATTAACGGATTTCAAATGAGCAGACCAGAGGTTTCAAAGGGGCTCCATTTTTTTTCTTTTATGCTTAATATGATTTAAACTGCACACAGTGGCAAAATCTCAATGCTAAATGTATGTTCCTACAGTTAAATATAACTTAAGGATTCCTTAGCTTTAGCCTGGTCTATTTCCGCTTTTGTTGCCTGTAATGAAATAATTATTGTTTATTTTTCAACAGCATGAGCCAATATGCGGATAGTGGCAACTATACATGTGCGGTAGAAAACGTGCACGGTCGAGATGAAGTGACATACGGCGTGGAGGTGAAAGTACCGCCGCAGCCGCCCGTGCTGGCTGTCGTTGACTCTTACGCTGACTCGCTGCATCTTCAGTGGAGCGACCAAGGCGACGGAGGCAGTCCTATATTGGGTAAGTAAAGTAACTTCAATACAATTCCGTCAGCTTAGTAAATAAGCGACTTCAAGTTTATCGGCGATCACGCTTATATAGTAAAAAGCAGAGTGGAATACCAGATATTCCAGGGAAGATTCAAGGCCTATTTTAGTGGAATATATGGACCATCTCAGCTTTATCGGCGGCGATTAGCTCCGATATCCAAACTCAAGAACTAGTGAGTCTGATTAAAGTAGATCTATGTGGGTAGCATCCTAAGCGTTTACACGATATGATAAATGTCTATCTATCTATAGCAGCCCTTGTTGCGTCCTTCTTCGAACGTAGGCCTTCTCTTCACGTTTCCACGTCTGTCTGTCCCCTGCCACCTTCGTCCAGTTAATGCTGGCTTGCTGCCGGATGTCATCTGTCCATCTCTTAGGAGGTCTTCCTCCACCGCGGGTGTTGGCACGTGGGCTCCACTCCAGTATTCTTCGCACCCAGCGGCAGTGATCCATTCTGGCTATGTGTCCTGCCCATCTCCATTTCCGGCGCACAACCTCCTCTACCACATCTACGACTTTCGTCTTTTGCCTGATCCACTCCTTTCTTTTCCGATGCATCAGAGTTGTGCCGAGCATTAGCCTCTCCATTGCCCTCTGTGCAACCCGAAGTTTCTCAGCAGACTTTTCGGTCAAGGTCGTTGTCTCCATACCATAATTGAAAACCGACAGGACACACTGGTTGAATACTTTGGTCTTCAAGTGTTATAAGATTTTTTTTAATGATAAATGTAATGCAACATTTATCGTCGTCTAGTTATAACGTACAGTCTTGTGACGTCGTGAACTTGATCTGCCTTATTGAAAGGCATCGTTTTTATTTTAAGGAATCTTTGACATAGGTACGTCAGATTCATCTGAACGCCGTTAAACACGCGTCTTTACTTCCTCTAGTAGTCATCTATCTATCTGACTGTCTGCTTGGCAGTTACCGGTTCTCTACGAGGCAATGGGCCCTTAACCCATACGAAGGTAATGGAAAACGTGTCAACTGAAACCCGCTTCTCCAGCAGTAATTGTCTAGTTACACTTGTAACTCCTAAGGAGTTTTCAGACAGTAACGTACCTTGTTTGTTTTCAGGCTACGTCATTAACTACAAACGCGAGCATGGTGACTGGGAGGAGCTGCAAGTGGAAGCGGGCACGACGGAGCACGTGCTGCCTAACCTGTGGTGCGGCACGCGCTACCAACTCTACATCACGGCATTCAACCGCATCGGCACCGGCCTGCCTTGCGATATCGTGCATGCTTTCACTAAGGGCACTGGTAAGATCGACAATCAGATGGGTGAAATGTTTCAAAGCTTCAAAAAGCTTAAAATCGATAATTTTTCTGAGTGAACTTTATGAACTTATTTCAGGGGTAAATTTTTTGACGTAAAAATTTCAGATAAAAGTAGTGACGATCTATATTCTTATTTTCAGTACCTGTCAAGCCAAAGCACTCGCAAATGATAACGCTAAATACGACCACAGTGACAGTGTGGTTAGATTCGTGGGGTGACGGCGGCTGTGGCATACTCTACTTCGTTATAGAGTATCGAGAGATCAGCCAATCGCAGGTAAATTTCATGGAAAAGACTTACATACAAAAAAGGTCCATTGTAGTCATTAAAGTCCCACGATCGACATAATATCATGCTGATTATTGCTAACTTAACGACTTTATTAAGGAACTTTAAGGACTTTGTTGCTGCAGACGCAACTATATCACATAACAACCCTAGTTAGTCGCTTATTACATAATATTTAATAAATAACTTTGACGTGAAACTGTAATTTTGTGTCAAACTCAATTTACAACTATCTATAATTAACAACTTCCTTAATCTTGCGGGCGTGATTAAATTATTAATTAATAGACATAGAGCTCGCAGAAAAGCTTTCCATTTGATTCGATCTTTCGCGGCTTCTTTTGATCATGCATAAGTAAAATAAGAAAATATTTATTTGGTCCCATTTTGGGCGCCACTTTTGCTTCCTCAGTACGATTTTTTTTTCTTTCAGTGGCGACTAGTTTCGAACAGCGTGCAGGCGACAGAACGAGTATTCAGCGTGCCTGGTCTGACGCCTGCCACGCAGTATCAGCTGCGAATAACGGCACACAACAACGCGGGACACGCCGTTGCACTATATAACTTCACCACACATTCGCTTAATGGAAGTAGGTCAAATGCTACATCCTTTACAAATAAGCCAGGGAGAAGCTACTGCAAGTGTGGGGCAATTCTAAAAAATCTTAGTAATTTAAATGTTGTTTAGGATAGTTTGAATTGCCCCACAGTTGCATTAGCCCTTCCCTACCTTACCACGAAATAATTGAGTCCCATATTGGGCGCCATTGTTCATAGAATTACTACTATTGTGTTTGGAGTTAAAGTTAACCACGAGCTTATTGTTAACAAACTTGCAAAAGGAGAAGGTTCTGTATCGGTTTTATTTTACCTCAGAACTAAATCCTTAATATACGTAACTTATTGGAAAAATATTTTTTGGTTGCTATAGTTTGCTTGGAAGTATATCCTCTGTTTGGTCCTATTTAAAAATGTAGAAGAAAAAATATTTAAAGCTCCTCATAGCCATGAAGGAATTCTTTCAAGGTAGTTTCTTTTTAGATATTGAATTTTTAAGTGACAAAGTCGGGGGTTTTTCATTTTTTTGTTGGTTAGGTTATACCGGGTGAGGCCTGTAATATGATCAATAATGTTGAAATAATCATGTACTCGTACAGTCAACGTCATAAATAAGTGATCACTTTTGTACCTTGTCACTTTAACGTCATGTTTGAAAAGCCAATATACGAAAATGTGTAACGACTGAAAGCGACAAGGTACAGAAATGATCACTTATTTATGACGTTGGCTGTACCTAATCAACAAAAAAAAACTCACTGATATATCGTTGCCAGTGTTAGACGGGGAGCTGTCTCCGCCGGTGCCGGCGGCGGGCGCGCGGTCGCTTGGCGGCGCGCGCGTCATTCTACCCGCAGCGCTGTCGTTACTAGTTCTTGGCGCGTTAGTCGCCATCGTTCTGCTAGTGAGGCGGAACAGTGAGTATATCGGGACGCCCAAAATTATATCCTTCTATATAGGGGTTGATGATAAGACTTCAAAAAATTATAACTCCGCTTTGTTCTAAAAAGCATACTTCAGAGGTGATCCTCTATTGTCACCAAGTCTGACCATGGAATCCTAGGAAAATCGAGGGCAACCCTCATTTTTTTATATTCAAATCCTATAGCGATTTCGGCATTTTACAAGCTTTTGCTTAACTTGCCCTGTTTATTTATATATTTGGGTCAAATCTTGGAAGCTAAATTTGACCCACTTCCAGTGGTACGATTGAATTGAAGTTTGGCATATTTATGTAAATCTGGTGGCAATACAATAATCTGGTAGTGAAATCCTGGTAGACCGGCTAGCATCGTCTCCGCAGAACGGAGCTCCTCAACAGTTAATGCCATCGACTTGAAATTTGGTACGGAAATGTAACTTAGATGACAATGCAAGTACAGTCAACAAAAAGTACAGTCAGCAAATAATTAAGCTTGTATGAGAAATTTAATTTAAACAAAAAGTTATTTAACACCAAGTCGAGCATTTACATTTAGAACGTATCATACATTTTATGTTTTTATAGAAGCCGGTGGTACGGAGACAGCAGCGACGGAGAGCGCGGCAGGGGAGTCGCCGTCGGTCGCGCAGCTCCAGAACAAAGTGAACCGCGACCAGCAGTACCTGGCGTCGCGCGCGCAGCACCCCGCGCCTCCGCACCACTACAAACACGCCTCCAACGGTAACGAAGCAAGCTTTCATCGCCGTCCTTTTAGAATGCCCTTCATACTAGAGATGTGTTAATGCTACGTTGCTATGGATGCGTTTGATATCCACCAATCATATTTATTGGTCCAGACCAAATAGCATATGGATGCGTGCTTGCTAGGTATGTATGGATGCGAGCTATGAATGGTCGCGCATTTTCCTCACACTGCTACCTCGCAGGTGTGCATCTTTAAATTACAAAACTTTAATCGCAACATAAATGAAGACTACCATGAAATTTCTCAAAATTTCTATGACAATTTTATAAAATCCAATTTTTACTATTTAGGCTGTGTTATCCTAATTTTTTTTTAAATTAACCCGACCACATTAATTACCTAAAGCAGTCAATTTTAATCGTTATACCTTTCAGAATACATCGAAGACATCTGTCCATACGCGACGTTCCAACTGACTAAGCCGACGTACAGCGAGAGCAGTTATAGCGGGAACGTGTACAGCGGCCCTTATCACTCGGTGCGCGGCTCGTTTGTGTATCACGACCTTAAGCAGACCGACAAGTATAAGGTCAGTTAAAAAAGACACAAACTCTTTAAACATAGCTTTAGAAGTGTTCCAGAGCTTTCATTATAGTTTTATAAACATTTTTTTCTCAGGGCAAAGAGCCAGAGTACACGAAAGTAAGAAGAAAAGGGAACCGCCTCCGCGACCCGCACTCCGAAAGTCAAGGTACGGCCTAATACAACAACCGCTAACAATCTTAAACAAAGCTTATCTATAAGTAGTTAGACGATTATTAATTTTGTTTTACGTAGACCGCACCTTCTATTGGCATTAATTTGAAC
Organism: Choristoneura fumiferana; assembly: GCF_025370935.1. Lineage (NCBI taxonomy): Eukaryota > Metazoa > Arthropoda > Insecta > Lepidoptera > Tortricidae > Choristoneura > Choristoneura fumiferana. Next base: position 9,633,494 of record NC_133485.1, on the reverse strand, counting down.
CCGTTTTAATTTAAGTATTGAGATTTGAATTTGACAAAATGATCGCCTTTTATGCAACCTGATGGGAGCGTAACTGGTATTGTAATTATAAAGGTAAGCATGCACAAAGTATGTATCGTAACATACCTATTGGACTTATTTTTCTTACATACATTAACGTAGATCTTGATTGATTATTGTATGTTGTAGTATCCGAATGTCTGTAGTTGTATGGTTGGTTGACATGCTTTATTATTTGTTGCGCTGTTTAAAGTTCTTCGTTTTTAATTCATTCATTTACAAAATTGATACGATATTTACCGTATTATTTTCATTTAACAAACAATGAAGTATTTTGCATCAAGAGCCCGTCCGATACCGACATTAAAAATATAGAAAACTTGCCGTTGCCCACGACTCCTTCAGCGAAGAGTTCATCTAGTGCTATCCCGCGGGAACTTTTTTTTTAAATAAAAACTATCCTGTGTCGTTTTCGGGGTCTTTAACTATCTGCATACCTAATATCATCTAAATCGGTTCAGCAGCTTAAGCGCGAGACGGTAACAAACAAACAGACCGACAGACAAACAGACACGATTACTTTTAGCATTTTTAACTATAAAGGATTATACAAGCCTACAATTTATTTAAAAACTTGCTTAGGTAGGTACAGTTTTGTTAATGGTCTTACTGGTTGCAATTATTTACAATTCTGAGACTGATTGCATGACTGTTTTTTTTTCTGTCAGTAAAATGCGTGTGTGGTTTTTTTCTCTCATAATCATCACACTTAATCATTTTTATAATATCACGTACTTACCAGTTTTAAATTTGCCCCACTTTGGCCACGTGATACCTACTTTGTTCGTTCGGTATGAACTTTTACCCCCTTATTCATAAACGACAATCAAACCTATTTTAGTTAAAATGCCGCTAAAATTCGTTTGTGCTTATCTGTCACTTCGACATTTGTATGAGCGTTTAACATAGGCTTTAAGTTTTATGAATAAGGGGGTGGTGGCAAATCATGATCATTTTCATTTTATAAACTGTTGTGTTCACACATCACCGGGAAAGATATGACATGATGGTACTAAATAAAACCTCAAAAACTGCTAGAAAAACAGAGACACTACCTATCATTTAAATTAGTTTTCTTTACCAATTATTTCAAATCGAAAACAAATTTATACCTACTCGTAAGTTCGCAATGTCAACTGTATTGGAGCAATCAATTGTTTTCAAACTTCTTTAAATGTAGGCTATAAATTTAATGCGTTTTTTTCTAAATTGGAGAACATCGATGAATATGCTTTATTTCCGGGATATTTTAATCGTGTTAAAGCTACATGACGGATTTGGATAATTCAACCTCTCAATCCGTCATATCTTCCCCGGTCCTCCGCCGTCTCACGCCGCCGCAACCGACACGTTTCTCACATTGCAGAGTCGGACAACCTGGGGTCAACGGACTCGGAGGTGAAGAAGATACTAACGCTGCACCTGCCCATTACAGAGTACGAGGACGACGCCAGCGACGACGCTAGCGCGCCGCACTCCGACAGCGAGCCCGCCCGGTTGAGGCCTGCGCATCCCGCCGCATGTAGGGTTTTTTTTGGGATCGAGTCGCCTAAAGGGCCAAAGATACTACGTCCATGCTTTCACCATCATCTAGGCCAAAATACTCCGACAGCGAGCCCGCCCGGTTGAGGCCTGCGCATCCCGCCGCATGTAGGGTTTTTTTTTGGGATCGAGTCGCCTAAAGGGCCAAAGATACTACGTCCATGCTTTCACCATCATCTAGGCCAAAATACTCCGACAGCGAGCCCGCCCGGTTGAGGCCTGCGCATCCCGCCACATGTAGGGTTTTTTTTTGGGATCGAGTCGCCTAAAGGGCCAAAGATACTACGTCCATGCCTTTACTATCATCTAGGCCAATATACTTCGCCAGCGAGCCCGCCCGGTTGAGGCCTGCGCATCCCGCCACATGTAGGGCTTTTTTTGGGATCGAGTCACCTAAAGGGCCAAAGATACTACGTCCATGCTTTCACCATCATCTAGGCCAAAATACTCCGACAGCGAGCCCGCCCGGTTGAAGCCTGCGCATCCCGCCACATGTAGGGCTTTTTTTGGGATCGAGTCACCTAAAGGGCTAAAGATACTACGTCCATGCTTTCGTTTCACCATCATCTCGGCCCAAATACTCCGACAGCGAGCCCGCCCGGTTGAGGCCTGCGCATCGCGCCAGATGTAGGGCTTTTATTGGTTTGAGTCGCCTTAAGGCCAAAGATGGTTACTACGTCTTTTTGTATTTTTTATTTCAACTCCAAATTTTTACTTTTACGGTCATCCCGTAAAACCTAAATTGAAAATACAAACTGAAATATAGATGCACAGAAAAAACAGAAAAATAAGACCAGCACTGGGAATCGAACCCAGGTCCTCGGTGTTCCGTACCGCGTGCTATACCGCTACACCACTGCTGGTCAACGGTACAGACACGAATTTCCCCTATGCACCACATATCTCAGCTTGTTTGTTTCTTATTTAGCCACTTAAGCAGTGACGCTAGCGACATCTATACCGTAGCCCTCATCGAGAAACTTTCGGCATTCCATTTGAACTAACCGCTCACCCGGACAAGAGATATCATTATTAAGCAATCAAATTAAGATTGGTTTTTTGGAATCTTTTTGTATTTTTTATTTGAATTCCAAATTTTTACTTTTACGGTCATCCCGTAAAACCTAAATTGAAAAACTACGTCCATGCTTTTGCTTTACTATCATCTGGGCTCAAGTACTCCGACAGCGAGCCCGCCCGGTTGAGGCTTGCGCGTCCCGCCACATGTATAGTTGGGATCGAATCGCCTAAAGGGCCAAAGGTCCATCCATGTCCATGCTTCTGTTTCATCTCGGCCTATATTACCTATCTACGTCCTACTGCAGGACGTAGGTCTCCTCTCAGAATCCGCTTGGGTTTGGGTTATAGTTCCCATGCGGGCTCAGTGAGGATTGGGAACTTCAGACATAGGTACCATTCCATTTCTTCGCCGGCGTAATATAAGTTTCCTCGAGGTGTTTCCCTTCATCGTAAAGCTCGTGGCAGGTACCTAAATTTCAAATGTAATTTCGGCTTCTTTTGTTTACTTCTTTTTAATCTTATTAAAGTATTTTATCTTGTAGGGCTTCCGTGCCGATACAATATACTAAACAAAGCCATCTAGAGATAAGTTGAAAAAAAATACTGTAGCGCCCCCTGGCGGGTTAATATCACTATGACACCCATCTAAAAATCATCACTTACCACTAAACTTACGTGTATATCTGGTACCAATCTACCTGTACTATCCCTTTCGTTTAAAATTATATCCTCTTCCATCATTCAGATCCAAGCGTAGAGCGCGAAGAGTCCTCGTCATCGTCGGAGAACAGCGTGGGAGGCGTCGTGCGGAAAGCGTTCCCCTCGCGAAAAGGCAAGGCGGGCGCGCTGGGGAAGCGACACGTTCGCAGCTCCAGCGGATACTCCAGCCACAACGATGAAACAACCTTCAGGTGACCACCGACATTGTCGCAGGAAGTCATTGTCAGACATATCGGAGCGGACAATATCAGACGTACGATCGTCACCATATTGGTTTACGCACTTTGTCTATTCCGATAATTTTGACGATGCATATCGAATTAGTATCGGGGCAGGACATCATAAACAACTCCAATCGCCAAGTATTTCAGCCACAACAGTAAGTTTACTTTACTAACTAAAACATTATTTTGTCGACAAAGTAGTAAGTATGATGAGACATACTTGTGGCCGTAAAGCAACAAAATATTATAAAGGTGGCTATGGAATTTGGAGCCTATATAACAACAGATTAGTAGATAATGAATCAGCGTTCTATTAGATCTTGGGCGTTTTCAAAAAAAAGTCTCTTTTTTGGTAATTTAAAAAAAAATGGTTTTACCTACTCAGAATCAAAAGCACAATCGATTCCGATCGTTTTAAAAAAAAATACCCCATTGTTTCATACAAAATTATACGAGTCAGTTTTATCACGCCCATACTAAGTAAAAAACCTCGCAAAACTGTTGTTTTTTTGGGAACATTTTTTTAAACTATCGGAATCGATTGTGCTCTTGATTCTTAGGAAAAGCCATATTTTTCCAAAACTTTTTTAAAACGCCCATCTACCTACCTACGGTTTTGCCACGACTATCTAACTATGCGCAACTGCCGGTTAGCTCATTTTACGGTGGAGCCAAACGTACATGGTGACTGAATTGGCAACACACTTGATGTGTCGGTCGGGTAATCGGGTATAGTCATGGCCGGACGTTAGGTTTAGTGGATACAAAATGGCAGCTCGTTGGCTTCGATCGTACCTATTACATTGCAAGCCGCCCGCCATAGAACTAAATCGTGAAACATTCCAGCATATCCAACTACCCGTCGTTCAACGACCACATTCACCCGCCGTCGCGTTTCTCAGACGACACCGAGTGCGAGGGACACCACCGGCGCAAGCGGCACGAGAAAGTGCCGCGGGAGGCCTTTCAGATTAACGTGTAATAACGTAAGCGATGTTGTGCGCGTACGGCTGTTCGCTCCATAATCATAATTTCACTCACACCAAACGCAATGTTAACAGCTGACTGCGCGCTTTCCGTAGTTTATCGATTATCTGAGAATACCTATATATACGTTGAGCATATTCGTTCTGTCACATTGAGAGCTGCGGGGCTACTCCGAAATTCAATAATCGGGCGAAGTTAGTGGCGGACCCTCTGACACTTATACTATTTAATACAAGAGTGAGAGGAACGGTACTATACTTAGGTAGGTACTTCGAATTTCAGAGTAGGGCTTCTGAGGCCGTATTGTCGTATGTTTACGTTAGGGCGACCCAATATCGGCGACGATACATTTTCGGTCAGGTCCGATATAATATCGGCATACCTAGCTTTGTTAGCGCCATTCATGTCGGACCGGCAGCTTAGTGTGAACACGACCCGGCAAGCGGCAAAACTGTGGCCGTATTGTCTAACACGCTGACGGTCGCGATAGCATTCACCATTTCTTTCTACCACCGTCTAATGCCGTGTGACAGAAGGAAGTGGTGAAAATGATTGTGATTCCAAGTGCGTTAGACGATAAAGTCCTCAGCTCGCAGTCAGCTTCTAACAGTATAGGTACCTACCTACGTTTGGTGTGAATGCTGCCTAAACTCACAATGCAAAGAAACATGCAAAAATATGGAGCATTTTTCCCACGTACCGTACCGATATCAATCGAATATGGCATCCCTTTTTGTTTGTTCAGTCAGGAAATTTGAAGCAGCTTTCTTTGCATTGTACATCTACCATCAAACCAAGAAGCTCTAGCCCTTGATCAAGATGGAGCGAGATTGTCTACACTGCTTCCGAGCCTCTCAAAAGTTGCCATCTAAATTGTATTTTCACTGAATAGTGAAAAATGGCGCCCCTTACTATCTGACGTCTAGAACGACTGCTCCTCTGGCTCTACCCTAAGGTCGGCGTTGCAAGAAAACAAGGATTCAAACTACTCTATTAGGTGTGACAATGTGTGCGCTAACGCACCTCTCCATCTCCGCACCTCTTTAAATGCATCTAACATAGTTTTTTGAATCTTTGTTCGAACATACTGCGCCTTAACTTGAAATTAAGAAGACTTGTTTTAAAATGAGAGGTTTTCCAGGTAGATGGATAGGCGGCGCTTTGTGTGCTTAGCCGTACTCAAATTTGAATAAGTAGATAGATACCTACTACTATGGCGCAGTTACATTGCAAAGTGAATCACAGTTTTTAAGCCAGAGGCCGTACTGCCTAACACAGTTTTTATACCTATGCGAAATCTGTCATTTGATGGCGATCGCGAGAGAACGTTAGGCAATACGGCTTCTGATCTGCAAGCCGTCCCAATTTCTTAACTCATATTAGTCAAATTAATGCCAGCAGTTAAGTTCGCAACCCACGAATGGCCCTCTGAGCGTTACACTAACATTTTTCGTAAATAAAAAACGAATCGGTAGCGAAGTTATGGAAGGCAGTTATTTGACTAACATTTACGTACCTAAGTCGGGCACAGATGCACAGCACTAGCTTGATTTATTTGCACTTAGCTTCAACGTGTGCACTCTAATACCTATTTAGCATGCTTAATGTTTGTTTTAAACAATCATCACCATATCAGTGTTTGATGGGGAGGGGGGGGGTTCGATTACTATCAAAATGTTATTTTATTAACCCCCGACGCAAAAAGAGGGGTGTTATAAGTTTGATGCCAATGTCTGGCTGTGGCATCGTACCTATCAAAGGGATAGACAGATTTCGATGCGCTTATCTTTTACGTGAAAGCAAGTATTTTAAGTTCATTAAAATCGGTTCAGCTGTTTTTTAGAACTTTGAAATTATATAGGAGATTTAAAAAAAAATCTAAGTTGGTTAAGTTATATGTACCTAGTGAAGTGTTATCAAGAAAAATACGTTCTGAAGTTGGAAAATTAAAATAGATCAAGCATATATATTATAACTCTCATTTCGATGTAGCATTTGAGGATTTAACTTTATCATTTCAGTGGAATGCAGGAGAGGTATTCTGACCAATCGTTCGCGCGCTACAGTCACACGCCACGCCGCTCGACGCCCTACCAATGAGTAGCCTCGCGTCTCCCGTTGAAATGCTTACTCCAAGCATTCCCACTCTTACGGGACTAAAACTATGCCTAATAGTGTTGTTGTTGAATATTAGGGATAATAAAAAGAATGTTGTTAACGAAACAATTTGCTGAACAGTTGCCAAATTCCAATACTTCCGTACCTACATCTAGTGGTGTATATACGATTGTAGATAGATAGGTAGGTATAGTAAATGACTCCTAGTGCCACTGACGATCGGTTTGTACTCGAGCAAACCGATCGCCTTCCGATCTTGGCTCGGTCGCTCTGTAAATATTATTGTAATTACTGTGTACTTTTTATCGAATGTAAACTTAAGAAGAACAATAATTAAAATAAATATATATATTTAAACTTAATGCCTTATTGACCAAAGTCTTAAAACTAGTTATGGATGTAACTGTGAAATTATATCCCATAGGTATTTTCATTATAATTGTTTATTGTTGTAAAGTTTATGAAAAGTTTGTTTCCATTGGCAAGTCTTATCATCGTCTATATCGTAAGATGTCTCACATATTTAAAATGTTACTCAACTCTATGTCATAGCGTATGGAAGTAATTAATTATCGACCAGCCTCGGTGTTCCGCGGTGGCTATTTTGCACAAAGAATTTACAAATGTAAACTAAATAACTAATTCAAATACAAGCAGCCCCCCGCAAAAACCAAATCCATTTTGTAAATTTGCTGAACATAACACATTTTGCGACCCAATACCCACTTAGTGTCTTTTAAAGTGAATAAAACTATGTAAAGCTCATTGTACCGATACCTACCTTAAACTTAGTAAAACGTTAGTATAAACAATCCTCAGTAAACGGTAACACAAGACAATACACTTACCTATAGTTTTTTGGTGAATATGGCAGGAAGTTAACTTTAAATGTACATTCGAACTGTATCAGTAGCGTTAGTTTGCGAGTGTTGGACACTTAACACGTTTTGTATTCGATATATTTTTTAAGTGGATTGTGTGAATTTTTACTGTTTTACAATCGTTTGCGTTGACTCTTTCGTAATTCCAACGAAGACTGCCCTATATTTAATTGAGATCTATTTTATATATATACTAATCACAAAACCTAATGCTAGTCAGTCGGGATAATCTAGAATATAAGAGTCATCATGAGGTTTAACGACTTTAAACTGTAGTTCCGATTGTTACGGCATATACAAATAATAATATGCGAGTTATAAAAATCTATCTGTATTTACTTCATTCACCAAAAGCGACTGTTGAACGAATGAATATTTATAGACGGTGTCAGTTGGACTGATTCGATCATGACATCGGATAGTAAACGAACTAGATCTTTGTAAGAACCTAATTCATTTAATTTCTTAAGATTTTTGAATAATTTTAATATTAGACCTCGAAAAAGTCATCTGAATTCTAGTCAATGAACCATATCATTTTTGGAAGTTATGTTACCTGCGTTTGTTTGATACACGTACATATAAGGGTTAGTTAATCATGTTGTTACTGGATATGTTTTTATAAAGCAAACAAATGAGTTATTAGGACAGTATGATGTGAACGAAAATAAAAAATAATTTACTTGAAAAACATGTCTATTATTTACACCTGAACTAGTTACAATTTGGCCATATATGCGTAATGCATTCATCGTATTCATCGGCACTAATAGTTTGGACACTGTATTCAATTATATTAACTTAGCTCAAGCTTAGCTCTAACTCTTCGATGTTCGAGGAGCAAATATCGAGATAAACTTGACAAAATCAGCTAATATAAGGTTCTCGCCATTTAAATTACATATTATACATCTCTTTACTATGATAGAATATACCACACTTGAATCCAATCAATCGCTATCACTTCCGTCCTCTGCCGTGAAGTCGAACGGTCTAAATTTCTGCCTAAAGTCCGCCACATACTGGTCTTCCTGGTCGCGGCTGAGGAGGCACTGTCGCCAGTCGGCTTTGTCCTCGCAGTTCAGAATATCCGGGGTGGACAGCACATCTCTGGAAAATTAATTATTAAAATTAATTAATTAATTACAGTCAGTGAGGTGAGATAAGAATACGAGTACAAAAAATGATAACGAGTTTGCAACACTCATTATTAGGGGCTGTTTCACCATCCATTGATTAGCGTTAACCGACGGTTAAATGTGATGCCATCTATTCGAACAAAACAAATAGAGACGGCATCACACCTAACCGCCAGTTAACACTAATCAATGGATAGTGAAACAGCCCCTTAGCCTTTTATTATTATTTAGCTCGCTTTTTGGGATCCGACAGAAAATGGCGAAAATGGATCCTTTATAGCAGGGATTCCCAAAATAGTTGATATCGGTTTCCCAGGGTTCGAATTAAACTTAACCAAGCTAAACCTAAATTGGTATTGTATTTTGTTTCAATAAGAAAAATACTAGAGATTTTTTAAATAATTTGGCTAGGACTCTTTCAGTTCATTCTGGAAAAGGAGTCTCTTGCCTAAAATAGTTTGGGAATCCCTGCTTTATAATTTGGCCATGTCCATTTGTCCATCCGTCTGTTCGCGGGAGTCTACTAGAAAAATGCTACTGCATTTGAACAAAGAAATAACTCTTATTGTGTTGTAAAGACCGGTATTCAAGTTTAATTCCTATCTATACAATTAAGAGCTAGGTTGTTTTATGTGATAAGTATAAACGCTGTGTTAAACGCAATGCGCTTGACGCACATCAATTTACATCAAATAATCTTATTACCGGTGGATGCAAGTGGCGAGTTGTCGTTCATTGTGGCGTTCTAAGGGGGAGGCCTTTGTCCAGCAGTGGACGTCTTCCGGCTGATGATGATGATGATGAATCTTATTACACAACATTGTCTTACGAGATGAGCGCAGCGACAAGCGCATGCATTATCTGATACAAAATTGATGTGCGTCAAACGCAGCACGCAGCATTTATCGCATAAAACAACCGATCGCTTTAGGGTCCCATGACAGGCGAAACCACTAGATGTCAAATGCAGAGGTCCGTTTGACGCTACAGTCTTGCTCGCGATGGGCTCATTCAGGGGGCCTACCATGATCTTTTCATAAACGATCCAAACGCAGAGCAGTTAAATTTAGGCACCTAAACTGAATCGTCAAAATTGGTACCACAACGTTTATTTCTCAGAGCTGAGTCTCAACGGTTTACAAGTGAATGAAAGACCGATATTGTCTCTGGTCCGAAACTGAAACGCTAAGTCGCGAAAGGGATGCCGTTATATGCAAACCAAATATTGTATAATAAAACCTCTTTATTTTGGAAAACCATAACTCGATGTCATTTCGTGTTCTTAGCAACCGTTGTGTTGATTACAAATAAAATGTTTAAGTAGAGTATAAGTACCCATATAGAAACTCTTATCTCACTGAAATATTAATTTTATCAATGAGGAGTTAAGAAGCACAATGTCGTGAGTACCTATGAAAAGTTAGTAAACTCGAATAAAAGTTTAAAAGTTCTTGAAATTTAAAAATATTCCAAGTAAAACACTTAAAATTCCAAAAGAATTGACAGAATAAGTAACTTATACTGAATCGCTAAATTTGACACTGAAGCGATTCAATTCCCACTCAAGCGTCATGGTACGTAAACCGCTTGAAGTGAGTGAATGAAAATGTCTGTATCGCTGTCGCTGAACCGTGCTTGAACTGAATCGCAAAAGTAACGTCGTGGTAGGAAATAGCGATGCAGTTCAGTTTAGAGCCTAAACTGAATCGTATTAAGAGAGCGTGGTAGGCCTCCAGTTGTTTAACCAATTACAATCGTGATGCAAATGTCAAAGTCGTCAAACGGAGCTCACGATATTAGCGCCAACTAGCCTGTCCCAGAAACCCAAATCGGCGTTTATTTATCATGTATAACCTACCTTCCAAACTGCAGAGGGAAATGCTGCTTCGTCTTGGCGAATATCTGTTCCCCGGACGGCAGCTCCGCGTGGAAATACGGCGCGCCGGGCAGCGTCACCTGCTTGATGTCAGAGTACGGAGGTAGCACTTCTATTTGCACGCTGTGGATACCGGCCTCGTCCTGTGGAGGGATGATGACGTTATTAGTAGCACTATCTTTCACGATGCGTTGGTAAAGGACGACAAGACAGAAAGGAAAAGGAAAGTGATTAGAGAACCTGACTATGAAACTTGAGGTCCCGGGTTCGATCCCCGGTCGGGGCAGATAATATTTGTATGAACTATGAATAATACGAATGTTTGTCCTCGAGTCTTGGATGTTTAATATGTATTTAAGTTTTATTATTAGTTTGCATTTTTAAGTACCTACAGGAGGAAGGGAGTGAATAATTAATTTCCATCTTCAGAAAGTGGTGGAAAAATGTGCTGACCGTAAAATCCGAGGAAAGTAGTAGGATCTACATAATTCATCTTGTCAAACAGTCGGAAAATTAATTTGGATTGTAATTTTGTAGCAATGCAATATCCAGATTTTGACGTCTTACCTGGAAAACTTCTAGTATCTGAGCATCGCAACCCTTAGGGACCGGCACGCACTGTATTTGCATGTGCGACGTTTTGTAGTTCCGCTCAAAGAATACCACGAGTTTGCCCAAAGACGTGTACAGCTTACGTAGTGCATCTTTGAACTTCTTTATCTCGGCTGCTACATCGTCGGGTGCCTGCAACGGTAGTTAAGGTTAGTAACGTAAGGTGTATCCCAAAAAAATATTTTAATTTACCTTTCGAGTAAAGCAATTAAGAGATTCTAAATCAAAAAGGTATTTTTGTTATCATTGCTTGGGATCCTTTTACTATATTACAGTACAAGTTTTATTTAACTTGCAATGTTCGTATGTGTGTAGGTACTATGGGTTGTTTTCAAATAGTGATCCAGATTGGCTTGAAATTTTCAATAATTTGAAGACATCTTTCTTGTATACCGTGTGTAATTTGGATTGCAATGCGATTACAGTCAACAAAAGATCTACAGTCGAAATTGAAATTAAAAAAATACTGTTGTAATCCTATTTGCAACTTCATAGAAGAATGAATTAGGTTTACGATGCGGTATATTTCCCCTTTGAAGTTTTTGGTAAGCCTTCTTCTTCATAATTTGTTAATCATCAAAATAAATAATTACTCTTGTTAGTGACTGATGATGTGTAATGGGCAGTATCAGCACATGGTCTGGGGTCAACGGCCCCTTTGGCAGCGCGAGGTAGCAGTGGGTCCCCACGCATATCACTAGATGCTTCTCCACTGTGGGAGATGAGAGGCAGAACCAACAAGAATCTGGGAAAAAAATAGATGAGAGAAATATGAAATTATGTATTGAACAGGCATTGTTTTGCTGAGGTCCATGCTAACTAAAACCAATTAACTTGTCATGGAAATGAAATCGCAGAATAAGAGAGAGATTTAGTTTAAGTTAATCAGTAAGACTTACCACTTTTGCAAATATGGAAACAGCTCTACAAATCATATGTAAGTATTTATATTTTTCTATTACAATTTACATGAATAGATAAATAGCATATAAAATTTTGAACATAATGTCTGGCCAAATGTCAACTTTTCTTGATTGTCATTAAGTTTAAATCCTTATGTTAAAAATTTGTCATGGGGTCTCGGGAGGTTTAATAATTAAAGGCTAAGGATAAATGATTTATCCTAGTTTGTTAGATAAATAACATTATTACCATGAAATATTTTATTTCCAGAACAATACAGTTCCAACTATAAAATACCATTACCATTACCATTACTTATTTTTTGTATAATTTGAATTTTACAACACATCAATATTGATTTTACTGTAATGCTGTAATTTTTAAATTTAAATAAAATTCTGAAAATTTTTAGGTATGATTTTTTTGTTTTGTAATAATTTGCAAAATATTCGACAGACATACAAAATAGCAAAATCCAACAAACCTGGATCAAACTCTCTCCGTTTCTTCTCCGGATTATCACCACCTTTCCTTTTCCGTTTGCCATGGTCGTCATCCTGTGCGTCCATGTTGTAAAAGTACTGACCGTTGCCAGAAAACTAAAATGACAAACATGTATTTAAATAACAAAACTGCACTTAACATAGATAAAATGTCAAATGTGTAGATAAATTGCCAGCATATCAGCACAATTTAAGTATTTAGCTGAGTAAGTTGATAAAAAATGGAGGTAATTTTTAGGATTTCTACTTCATGAAGAAAAATATATCCATCAAAAAATATAATTTTCTGTCTGTCTGTTTTTTCAGAAATGCATGAACATATGAAGTTAAAATTAATATGAAATACTTTAGGGCTATGGTCTTTACAATCAATGATGATATAGATATAGAAAACATATTTTATGCATCAGTCCAGCTACTTTTTTCATTACCTTCACAACTTTTCCAGGCTGATGCTGCTTCAATAACTCAGGATCAAACGGACAGGTAGTCTCATCTGTGGTGGCTTGCAGTATATCTGTCATGCGCATTTTACTGACAGGTTGCAGTGAGCAGGCATATATCCACTTTTCCTTATTCTTATTGCCTACAGGAGCTAGTCCTAGGAACCTTGTCGGGCCCTCTCTGTAGTCTTGATGAATACTCAGATTTCTGAGGAGATCAAAATTCTTTAATGAATCTGTGTCTGAACACCACTGACATCAGTGCTGAACACTTTTATTATAAACAAAATGCTTAGCAAATACAATAAACTGACACACAAATGAGTGGTTTGAACTTGAAATGCCAATCCTACTAATATTATAAATGCAAAGGTATTCTACTCTTTGACAATTTGGAATTTTGATAGCAGACGGATATCTAGACTAAGGGACTGTTTCACCATCCAATGATTAGTGTTAACTGACTTTTAAATGTGATGCCATCTCCGTCTATTCAAACAAAACAAATAGAGACGGCGTCACATTTCACCATCAGTTAACACTAATCAATGGATGGTAAAACAGCCCCTAAGACATTGTTAGGCTACTATATATCTTGATATTCCTGTGTAATTGGGATTTGCGCAGCATATGAAATCTCAAAATGTTAATTGTTAAGTCTAACATTATGAAGATCATAATGTAATTTTTGGGGGTGAAGTCAAATTGCAGAACCCCAATTCAACTGCCAGATCTAATATTTTACGTGAGAGATAGAGATTATTAGCAGTAATAATATATTACCCAATATAATAATATTAAGTAATAGTTAAATAAAAGAAGCATTGAATACTTACCCATAGTAGTAATATACCTTTATTATGGATATACATAGATGAAGCATGCATGTGCAAAGAAAGATACATGGCAAAAATATTTTTATTGTCACACAATAGTTACCTGTAAGGTTGCCTCTCATAAAATTTATTTGGGGATGGTACCACATGATATCTTGGTTTTATGTGCATGGCCAGCCAAGCTACCAAATCTGACAATATGTCTTGCTCTACATCTATCTGAAAAAAAAAAGCATAATATTTAGTTGTAGAAAATATTTTTCATAGCTAAGTTTGTAAAAAAATTATATTAACTATGCATAGTCTAAAGTAGAAAAACCACTGGAGCTGAAGTCTTAATATTTCTTATTATATTCTTTATTCTTTGAGAATCAAAATAGGTGCTATAAAAAAGATTTTCTAATTATTCCCACAGGGATTAAGCAGTAACCCGCTAAGTTTTATTATTTATGGGAGTAAAGGCAGGATTAAGCTATTGTTACACTAAAGATGTAGAAAAGTTTTTTTTTTTAGAAAGAGTAGTTCTGTTAAAACATGAGTTAAAATATTTTATCATAGTTTGTATACAATTTGCAGAGAGGTAATTATTCAATAGGCATAATGATTCTTTTCAGACTAACCTATCTATTTATCTCTGCTCTTTCTCAAAACAATATCCAATCTGAATGTGACACGGACAGTTAGCATCTATTGACATTGACAACTAGCTCTTTTTTTTTATATTATTTTACTTGACTTTTCATTTGGTTTCAGCCGCCATGTGTAATTTACGAGATGCCATATCTGATATTTTCAAAAAATTATTTAAATTTAACTATGCCATTTTATGCCAAGATATTCAAATGAGTATCTTGAAATTATCTATATTTTAAGAAAATAAGATAAAAAAGAGTAGTACAAAAAAGTGATCAATACCAATTACCTTTTGATTTTCATCTTCTTGTATACCGGAGGGCCATAAGGTAGTAATCAGTAGATCCACCCCTCGGTACTCGCTCTGGGATCTGAAGCACGAGTCTCTGATTGAACTGCAGTCACTTGGCTCAAAGGTGCACATGGGTAAGTCTTTGCCAAGTTCTCGACGGGACATGCCACTTAAGTAAGCAATTTTAACATCAGCACTAGTTGTGAAAATGCCCCTTTTACCTTGAAAAAACATACTTAATAATATTATAAATGCGAAAGTATTTTTCATGTCTGCCTGTGTGTTACCTATTTATGCCTAAACCGTTGAACTGATAAAGTTTGGTATGGAAACAGTTTGGGACCCTAGGAAGGTGGGGCATGCGGTGGCACACCAATGCTGGGAAAGACATAGGATAATTTTATCCCGGAAAATGGTGTTTTTCCCATGGATTAATGATAAATTAAATTTTGGCAGAAAAATTTGTGTGCAAATATTAATGTCTTTATTTTTACTTTATAAAGAACAAGTCACCTGCAAAATGTACTAGGTTATATGAAGTATGCTGACTGATATCCAAATTACAAAACTGATGACTTTCTTTTAGATCATAAAGTACCACATCCATTCATAAAAAATTTAGACAAGTTAATACTTTACCCATATACACAACATTTGGAACAATCTCAGCCCCTTCTTCACAATAGTATTGACAGTGTTCGCTTTTGCTAGGTCCAAACACATAGGTAGTTACAGGAACTGAAAATATGAATACAAGTATTTTTTTTAATAAATGGCTTCTGTCCAATGGGACAACTTTGCCAGAAAACAAGTTTTACTTACCTTTCCTGTAACCCATTTTGTATGCATCCAGTTGTGAATTATCATCGCCAAAGAAGTTACCGACGCACAATAACACATCAAACGGACCAGATTTCTTCACAATTGATTCAACGCGGGAAAACAGGGTTAAAAAATTCCCATTGACATCTCCGCAAAGTAATCTGTAAATTTTACAGGTAGTATATAATCCAAATAAGTCTGGCAGAATGGTTTTGCATCAGGGATAAAAAGACATTGAAATTACGTTTTTTGTTTGTCAGTCATCCTATAAACAGTGCTTGAACCACGTTAGTATCTCTTAGTAGTCTGTGCTTGAACCTCACAAGGATCACGTCTTTGCTATTGTTGCGAATGTCTCACTATTCACCAAGCTGAATTTATAATTTTATAATATGGTGGAATACAATTTACACAATGAAATAGTTCCTTAGGCTCAACCTAACTTAACAAAATCTAAACCAACAATACAAACGAAACGAATGTATATTTGATTGACATGGACACTGCACTGACAGAGTCAGAAAGTCATGTCAGTCGGCTGACATTGTTTATACACTTTGTAAACGTTTTTGCCTTTAGCTTAAATAAGTTTTGTTTTTTGTTCTGTTGGCTAGCCTGATTTTTTCTATCTGTGACACCACAACCAACCAACTGTCACATAACACAAGTGTCATTTTACTTGAAGACGCTCCTTGCTTGTGGTATTTTTTGTTTGTTTAGTTTATTTGTAGTTAATATAATTAATATTAGGTGTTAATCAACTTAAAATCCAACAAATATGGCATCATCTAGCAAATTGCCTGGCACAGGCCTAGAAGACGTAGGGGTTCCCGGTCAAGCATACTTACGAGATGCACTCACGAGTTGCACTGATCCTCTGAAAGCTATTGAAGAATTTCAACTCGAAAATGGTATCCTGTTACCTTCATTAAGACCTATGCTGCCGTTGCTCGATCTTCATGGAGTTCGCAGACTAGACTTTCACACATCAGTGCTAGAAGAGCTAAGGGACAAGCTTATATCTCACATCAATGAACTAGGTTCCAAGGAAAATAAGGAGCATGACAAGAAACTTAAAGAACTGCTCAATAAAAGTTTTTCCGTCGTTAGAGTGAAGGCCCTAAGACCTGTTATAATGAGTATTCTTAAAAATACTCCTCATATTGATGACAAATTCCTGCGAGTTCTTGTCAGGGACAGAGAACTGTATAATGACACAGATACAGAAGTGAAGCGGCAAATATGGCAAGACAATCAGTCTCTATTTGGTGATGAAGTATCTCCATTGCTAAGCCAATACATAAGAGAAAAGGAAAATGTTTTATTTGATCATGAAAACCTCAATAACTTGTTCTTTTCACCATCACCAAAAGTGAGACGGCAGGGGGCAGTTGTGCAAAAACTCGCACACATGATTGGAAATAGTGTCAAATTGTATGACATGGTTTTGCAGTTTCTCAGAACGCTATTTCTCAGGACAAGGAATGTACATTATTGTACTTTGAGAGCAGAACTTTTAATGGCACTGCATGATTTGGAAATTCAAGATATTATTTCTGTGGATCCATGCCATAAGTTCACTTGGTGTTTAGATGCATGCATTAGAGAAAGAAATGTGGATATAAAGAGATCTAGAGAGCTGCAAGGATTCTTGGACAGCATAAAACGAGGGCAAGAACAAGTGCTTGGTGATCTATCCATGACATTATGTGACCCCTATGCTATTAACTTCTTGGCTACATCAGGAATAAAAATCCTCCAGCATCTGATAAACACTGAGGGCCTCCCTAGGGATAACACAATTCTGATTCTTCTATTGAGGATGTTGGCACTAGGTCTCAGTGCCTGGGTAATGATTGATTCCCAAGAGTTCAAAGAACCTAAATTGGATAGCCAGGTGGTGACTAAATACTTACCAGCTTTGATGTCATTAATGGTAGATGACCAAGTCCGAGCAACTCACAATAAACTTCCTCCAGATGAGCGAGAGTCTGCTATTACAACTATTGAACACTCAGGCCCACCCCCTGATGCATGCGAGGCTTACATGCGTGAAAGCTCAGTTTGTGGAGTCCTTGCAATGTATTACACACTGCATGCTGCCAAGTTACGTGACCGCGGAGCCTTACTTAGAATACTTAGCATCTTGGGTAGTTGTAAAGACGGCAGAGCATATGAGGACCCATTTCTACATGCTCTTGTAGCATTACTGATCCAATTGCCTGATGAATTCCAAGGAGAAGACTTCAGCACAGTATTGTTTGATGAGTTCTTTTTTGCTGGTTTATCCAAAGATAATGTTACCAGACATCTATTGAAGCTGCTTTGGTACATACATCCTAAGCTTCCTGAGACCAGGATTCAGACCCTTATGAAGGCTTTACAGCCTGGCACACAGCACAATGAATCTGTACACAAGCTGTATGAAATTTTACAACAAAAAATGACTGTAGTAGCCGAGCCTGTTGGGCCAGCCGCTACGGAGATGGAGTACCTAGACTCGCCACTCATGAGTGTACCCACTCCAGCACCTTATCACATGTAGTGTTTTTTACTATATTTAAATAAATCATATACTTTAAGACTGTTCAGAATGCTGTTTTTCTTCTTTGAATAAAATCTAATCCTAGAGAGTTGATAAGTATTATGACAAAACCTTGGAATACCAACTGCTGCTAAATTATTTGAAACTGTATTGCGGACATCGTTTATCACGAGTTTCGTGGCACTAAACGCTCGGTTCTTGCCAATCGCATGGGCGGGAGTGCGAGCGGACGCGGCGACGCGAATCATTATTTGAGTGTTCGCGTTTAATTAGCGGGCCATAATTTGTAATAAGTTAAGGACTACTGGTTTTTACATTTTTTTATCTACTCGGCAAACAGCTAATGTACATAATTCGCATGCTGCAAACAAAACTGATCCAATCCAAAATGTGTCAAAATTGACATAGTTATACAAACCCACCTTTAAATGCACACTTCACAATGTGAAGTCTACACCAAACCAATCCAGACACGAAACTAGGAATACACCTACCTACTCACTGTTTATTCTTCCTATTTACTAGAGTTTAAATTGAGCCAGGGGGTCACTTATAACAGTAAGTAAGCACCACCTTTAATCGACATTGTACCCAATTGCTCCAGATGCTGCGAGAAATTGTTCTTATCTGTCATAAATCATAATAAGTATAATACAAGTACCTACCTATTTCCATCGGAATAAGTTTAATTCGGAATGCCTTTAATCGACATTGTACCCACATTGCTCCAGATGCTGCGAGAAATTGTTCTTATCTGTCATAAATCATAATAAGTATAATACAAGTACCTACCTATTTCCATCGGAATAAGTTCCTACCATTATTGAACTGAACTAAAACAATTTTCCTTGCTCACCCGCGACCTTACGATAGCTAAGCTTATGCAAAATATGCGAGTTCATGCAGTTCCTCCACCTCCACACTGTAAGAACACACACAAACCCATTCATCACCACCACCACACTACACTGACGCGTTTCGAACTCAACCAGAGCTCATCTTCAGAGTGACACAACCGTACACCATGCTACTAGTTGTTAGACTAACGAACCACAACCAGTAACCAGTGTAGTGTGGTTGTGGTGATAGATGGGTTTGTGTGATTTGTGTGTGTTCTTACAGTGTGGAGGTGGAGGAACTGCATGAACACGCATATTTTGCATAAGCTTAGCTATCGTAATGAGCAAGGAAATTGTTTTAGTTCATTGATATGGACCTCCGCAAAGTAACGCCTGATTCAATAAATCATTATTGAACTGTTTTGACTTATGTATCATCTAAATTAATTTATATTCAACTGTGTCATATATGCTATTTGTTTCCCAAATAAATAAATAAATTATTTAAAATAAAAACAAATGTCTAAAATTTCTGTAAATATTTATTAGTATTGACTTACAATAATTGTTTTATAATTAAAGTACATTATTGGAAGTTATTTATTACTATTTTACGGACGGACATCTGAGCACATTCATGGCAGTTAATATTCGGGAAATTGTTACTTTGAAACACCAAAGCCAATTTGCTATTTTAGTAAATTAAATACATATAAAAAATAGACTGCGCTTTCGCCAAAACCTTAGAAAGACTTGAAATAATATTTTAATCAGGTCTATTCTGGTTTTTAAGAGATTTACGAGCAGTGATCACGTCGTTCGGGTTTCAAGTCCAGAGAATGTAGAGATCGAAGCGAGCGCGAGCGTTCAAAAAGAGAGGGGTCTGTGTAAATTGGTTCGCTGCCGTCGTCAAATGCGTTGGCTAGCCGCCCAGCCGAGCCTGCTTCTTCACCCACGTCAGCAAATGTTCTTCCCAGGCCACTGAAAATAGCAATATTTCTGATATAACACAATTTTGTTGCTATCTGTTTTAATACAGGCGCCATTGCTTAGGTTTGATCTAATTCCTCCATGAACTGTAATCGTTAACTATCTGACCACTTAGATATATCAACTTGACAATGCTTGAACCATAGACAGTCATATTTCGCTTTTTACTGAACGACGCACGACGTGTTTTAAAACTGTCTTTTGCTCCACACTGGCAAAAATGACACCAAATGGCAAGAGCTATAGTCTAAAACTTGCTGTTGCCCTGCCCGCGACTCCGTCCGCACAGAATTCGTTAATCCGATAACGTTATCCCACGGGAACTATGCAATGTTTCGGGATAAAAATTGTTAAAACATTTCTTTATCATTTTTGAAAACTACTATGACTATGACTATGAAAAGTAGATACAGGCGCCTTTTCCACTTTACTTTGTTCGTACTCGTAGCACCTACCTACTTGCATGCAACTGCAGCTTCTATTCTATCTTATCTTACTTCACTTTTAACCTCTCTCCTTACCTCAGCGAGAAAGGTTTATGCAAGTGCGAGGCGGAGAAAAGCGAGGGTCTGGTGGGCCGCGGGCCCGGGGTCACCGGCCGCAGCGCAGGCGCCGCGCTGGAGGCTTGGATATTCTTGCGTAGCACGCGCCAGTAACGTCTGTTGGGGGACAATAGTACTGAGGTCATAGTGCCAGGAGGTGTGCGAGGGGTGCACTTGTCCCCCCCCCCCCCCCGGTATAAAATAAAATAGAGTACATGACTAAAACACAAAATAACAATTATGATGGATGAATGCATGCACCACTCTAGATGTAGATTCAAAATAGGTATTAAAATAAAAGGTTATATATGTACAGTCGAATTCATAAACTTGTGAGCAAAAATTTGATCAAAACATCTGAACACGCTTCTGCACAGTTAACAATAGGGTCGTGTTGAGATATTTTAAATCAAATTTTTACTCACAAGTTTTTGAACTCGACTGTACCTAGTTGTTAAGTTTCTTAAATTTTCCAATTTTCTGCGGAACCTTCTACAAAGTATTAGAAAATTTAAAATTAAATCGGAAAAGTCGTTCCCTAGTTGGATGCTGTTATGCAATAGTGTGTTAACCCTCAATAATTCTGCAATACAATGTCAACCCTTAGAAAATATTTTTTACTGTTGACATTGTATTGCAGAATTAATGAGGGTTAACACACTATCGCATAACAGCATCCAGTTATGACGTGACTAAGGGAAATATGGATTCAATATAATATAGGTACACACACACAACACACAAACATCACGCCTGTATTCCCAAATGGGTAAGGCAGAGCACACGAAACGTTACCGCTTCGGAGCTACTTTTAGATTAGATTGCTAGCCTGTCGCCTACGGATACCTTAATCTATATCCTCAGTCGCCTCTTACGACATCCACGGAAGTAATGGAGAGGTGTAATTCTAACCCGACCCACACGGGTAATATAGGTAGGTAGATAGATATACAGATGTTAAAAGAGGAACTCTACTTTTAACTCACTAACTATTGCCTATCTAGGTTACTTCTTCTTTAGCTAAATATCTTGCCAAAATTTGACTTGCACAAATAGATTTAGGGTTCTACAAATTACGCCTACCTGTAAATATAAAGCGCTGCCAACATCATAGCCAGAAGCAAGGATAGCAGCACACATAGAGCCACTAGTAAAGCGCGGTAGTGGTAAGGCGACACACACACGCCCACCGCCGACACCACTGGTGAAGAATCCGCCGGACCGTTCTCTTCTAGAAGCTCATTCCGGTTATCGAATACCTGGGGAAGAAAGTATAACCATGGATGGGTTTACTAATGTTTCGGCGAATAACGTTTGGCAACCTGTTTCATTTCGCAACTTTTCATTTCCCAACTGTTTAATATTTCTGAAACTGTAAATATTTCAGGATTTTTATAAAACTAACCTAACCTAACCTAAAGGGTTCTACACGATGGCCTTGAAATAAATCCTGAAATATTTACAGTTTTAGAGTTTGCGAAATGAAAAGTTGCGAAATGAAACAGGTTGTCAAACGTTACGTTGCGAAAAGGCAGTAAGTACTCGCCATGGATGATAGGGGTCAAAGGCGTAGTGAGGCCTACAGACCCTGTGGGTAGAGCTAATTACGAGTAATACCCACTTTGTTTGTTACTTATTGTGGCTACTGTTAGAAACATTTCGATATGGCGAATTCATAGGTAAGTAGGCTATTTCTCTTACCTCTATCATCTTTCTGACGTGACTCGGAGTTTCAACTTCTTCTTTCAGATATTTATCGACGCTCGCATCCTCGAACGACACTTTGTACACAGCTTCTCCATTCGAGTTCTCAGATTTCTCTGTCTTGTCGTCATTAGTCTTGATTGTGATATCATTTGGCTCCGCTTCAGCTGTGTCATTCGTGATCACCAAGGTCCCGTTCACATCTCGTCTCCGACGTCCGAACGAAGGCTCCGATCTTCCGGTATGGCTCGGACAGTAAGCCTGGAAAACAGAGGGTAATGAAAACCCCAGACTTTGATGATTTTTTTGTATAATTACAGGCTACATGTGGATCCGAATAGGATGAATGGGTAGGGGTTATAAGGGTGGGTGCGGGTCCCACTTTATAGCCAAGGAGGGGGGGGGGGCATGGTCAAAATCTATATTTTTTTACTTATTGTAAATAACTCCCATGACCACCCCCCCTGGATCCGCTCTTGAGGGGTTAAGTCAGCAGGCAGTCACGCGATGATCATTCAGAAGAAAGTAAAGTTATATCAATCATGCGAATGTTGCATGTTAGTGCGATAGCCTGGATGACAGGGTGACTGGTATAGGAGGTAATGTACGTTGACGTGTAGTGAGTAATGCTACCATTGTTAAGTAAGTAACATCTTCATAACTAACATTTTTACCACAGCGTACTAAGTATTCATCATGGGGAATCTTTTTAACAAGCTTTAATGGGAAGTACCTACTAATTAGTTAGAGACCTAACCTACTCCTTATTAGTTTTTAGTGATTCCCGGTTAATAGGTACGGTATTTGACTATATTTTTTAATCATTTTATAAATTAAAGCTTGACAATGCATTTTATCGAACAGAACAAAATTGTTTAATACCATGCTTGATGCATAAAGAAAAGCGTTTTAGAAAGAGACAGATATATAGATTTTTCAAAAAGTCGCTATAAATACAACTTTCAAGCGATTTGATTTTTTAATATTTTTAAATAATATACAGGATATGGTTAATTCAACAGTTGTTAAATACCGTATTAGTTACCGACGAGTACCTACATTATAGAGTTTTGGATGTAGACCGTGATTAACTTTAATGAACTCCCCATATTTTGTGGTGTACCTACTTACAGTCCACGCGCAAGATTGAGGGTAGATCGAGCACGGTCTACACAAACATTCAAATAATCCCCTCCCATCAAATTTTCAGCCTACTCGTGATCAGTGATCATGATGCATCATCTGCATGACGTCTGCAGACGTCTACTTCCAGTAGCAAATAATTAAAGAAAAGATAAGACAAAGTATAACCCATTTAGTAACGTTTTTGTCCACCAGCCCTACTCCTTTGTACCTATGTAGCAGAAAAAAATACGTTTTTTTCCAAAAGTCTTTCAGAAGTCTTTGTGAGTTCCAGAAATAGGTACTTTAGCATAATCCTTTATTATTTGCAGTCATTTTAGCATCACAGCACAGATAACCTTTGGTAAAGTATCTTCCGATAACATCCCGTGACTGAACGTGGCCCGATATGGGCCTCAATGTAGACAATATCACTACCGCCTTATATCCATTGACGTAATTCAGGCTGTTTACCAATCGCAAACGTCGCATCGTTAAAAATATAATGCTTTACAAAAATCTAGGACAGGAATAAGAGTTTTAGCATATTTTCCTGTTTGCCTTTCAATAGAATCTCTACTTAAATCTGTATGACAATTTAAGATAGATCCGCACAGAATAATTTTGACAGCTGAGATGAACCGAGTAGATTCCTTTTGTAAGACTAACTATATGGAAATGTCACGAACAAAGGCCGTGCCAGGATAAGCTAAGTGATTCTGCCCCCATCGAGTTTGGGCTCGTAATTTTTATGGATTAGTAATAAATTGTCACAATTTCAGCCCTCCAAACTTAATAGTTTTTTGTATAAAAGAAAAAAGAAAATATGATTTTTCTTCAATATCTTTTTTTTTTCAACCTATCTTAGCGTGCATCACAAATATTGTCATTTTTTTTTTATTCGACTGGATGGCAAACGAGCAAGTGGGTCTCCTGATGGGTCATTCACTACAGATGATTATTTGACATGAATAACATTTTCATTATCATAGAAAAAAATAAAAAAAATGCTGACTGAAGATTTCATATTTTTTTATTATTTACTTCCACTTTAGAGACCGCTCTAATTTTTTCACCAGTGTATGTAATGTATTTTTTTCAAAATTATAGCTGTGGGAGAACATGGAGATATTTTTTGTTTTACTGTCCATAATATGTCGCTTTTATCATTTATTTGAAAAGAGTTTCTTAAATATACCGCCGTGAACCTTTTGATATTTTTTGTTTCTTGTACTTATAAGTCTTGCCAAGTCTAAACTTTCTAGTTGTACGATATGTGACGTAGATTTTTATTCAATAGGCATTGAACGTTCGATGTGAATGGTAAACTGAACTGAACTGAAAGTGAACTAAAAAGGAAAAAATAAATTTAAGTAACATTGGCATATATTATTATAAATAAATAATAAATAAATATCACGGGACAATTCACACCAATTGACCTAGTCCCAAAGTAAGCTTAGCAAAGCTTGTGTTATGAGTACTAAGCAACGGATAATATAATTTATATAGATAGATCTTTATGATAAGAAATGTGTACCACTGATGACGTTCCACCAGTATGTCAGGGATTATTCAAAATTATTCAAAATTATATGTAATAAAGCAAAAGCAGCCCATGTAACTAATAAAATTAAGTCCCTGATGATAAAATTAAAACAGTTTGGAAAATTATAAATACTGAAACGGTCGACGTAAGAACGCGGAGTCCTCTATATCATTAAAGATTAACAACGTATTAGAAACGGACGCGGTTAAAGTAGCTAACGAGTTTTAATACCTACTTCTCTAAAATCCCATCGAAACTAAAAATGTCTCGCGTCTTCCTCAAAGTTAGCTGAATCGCTCTTAAAACAAAATGTATCTATTCCAAACTTAAGTAATTTTAAATTCACGCATGTCTCTCCTGTGACATCATTAAGACTTTTAGATTATTGAAGTAAAAAAAACGGAAGACTTGTGGGGCGTCTCAGTTAAGGTTCTACATTCCATTTTAGATGTCGTTGCTCAACTTTAGCATTTATATTTAATAGCTGTATAGATGAAGGCGTATTTCCAGATTTGATGAAATATAGTAAAGTAGTTCCTATTTTTAAATCAGGTGATAAAGATAATCCCTCTGATTATCGTCCTGTGTCCATCCTATCAGCGTTTAGCAAAATATTCGAAAAAATAATGCTGACGCAAATGATCTCGCATTTTAATACCCATAAAATCATGCATCCACAGCAGTTCGGATTCACAAAAGGCAGGTCTACTACAGACGCGGGTCATAGTTTAGAGGTAGTTAAATTCATATTGCAAGCTTGGGAGGAATCACATGACGCTATAGGTGTATTCTGCGACCTTTCGAAAGCTTTTGATTGTGTGGATCATGATACTTTAATTTGTAAGTTAAATTTTTATGGCATTCGTGGCCTCGCTTTAGAACTCATTAAATCTTACCTCACACAAAGAAAGCAAAAGGTAGCGATTAACGGAACGGTATCGGAGGGATCTGTGGTCGAAATGGGAGTGCCTCAAGGATCCATTCTTGCCCCATTCCTGTATCTTATTTATGTTAATGACCTTACTTATATGGTAAGCCAAAAGTCGGGTATAGTTATGTTTGCTGACGACACGTCTTTACTGTTCAAGGTTAGTAGAAAAGATACCGACTTCATTGAGCCCAATGAAACCTGTCCGTGATATCCGCATGGTTTGCTGCCAATAATTTGTTACTAAATCCTAAGAAAACTAAATGTATTAAATTCTCGTTGATAAATTCATCTAGCTCGAATTCAGTTTCTAATATAAAGTTAAATGGTCAAACTATTGAATTTGTAAAATCAACAGTATTTTTAGGAATAACGCTCGATTCTAAACTACAGTGGGGACCTCACGTCACAGCAATCGCGGGTAGATTGAGCTCTGCTGCTTTTGCAGTTTGGAAAATACGGCAGCTAACCGATGTGGCGACGGCACGGTTGGTGTATTTTGCTTACTTTAATAGCATTATTTCGTACGGCCTTATTTTATGGGGATCTGCTGCAGACATTGAGTCAATTTTTATCTTACAAAAGAGAGCAATTAGAGCAATTTATAATTTGAAGACGCGTGAATCTTTAAGATCTTTTTTTAAGGAAACAGATATCCTAACCCTGCCGTCGCTTTATGTTTTTGAAATAATCATGTATGTTAGGAAGAACATATGTGATTTTCCACTAACGTCGATAAGCCAAAGGCTACTAGAACACAGGGAAGCTTAAAGTTCCATCTTACAGACTGGCTAAAACCAAAAGTCTTTTCTGGGAAATTGCATACGTTTTTATAATAAATTCCAAAAAATATTATAAATGAAACGGATACAAAATTCAGATCTATTGTCAAGAAGACATTAATATCAAAGGCGTATTATAAAGTTAATGATTATATCATGGACAGGGATATTTGGAAATAATTCCGATCCGCATTAGCGATCCCTTCAAATAGCGAACCTACTGTGTTAAAAATAAAGTTGTGTTAAATACTTGTGATGTATACATATCATTTAATAATATTGTAAATCTGTTTTAAAAAAAAAAATATATACCTTGTTGAGTTTCTTGCCGGATTCTTCTCAGCAGAGGTTTTTCCGAACCGGTGGTAGATTTTTTTTTGACATTCATAAGTGCTTGTTATAGCTAAATTTGAATAAAGATATTTTGACTTTGACTTTGACTTTGATACATACTTAAATACATATTAAACACCCAAGACCCGAGAACAAACATTCGTATTTTATAACAAATATCTGCCCCGACACGGGAATCGAACCCCGGGACCTTAAGCTTCGTAGTCAGGTTCTCTGACCACTAGGCCATCTGGTCGTCTACTAGGCCATCTGGTCGTCTAATGTCTAATGTCTAATTATGTACCTATGTTGTAAGAATATTTTTTAGGTTCATGATAACCGCTTTTGTGGTTGCTTATTCATTATTTTAAGAAAGCGTGCGTAAATACGTAACTTCTAGAGGCGTATATAAATACATATCTACTTTCAAAATGTAAAATACATATCATTTTATAAGCTTGAGGCAGGTGCCTCAAGCTACATGGTGTACATAGGTATGTACACCATCTATTAGGTGATTTAGGTTTAGTAGTATGCATTTTTACCACCTCCTGTTATACAATGCCTGCGTCATGAGATTGGGTAGTTCATCGCAACATGGTTTATCAAGACCCTGGGTATCATTCAAGTCCAGAGTAGGTACTTGTAGAGCCAAATTAAACGAGCGCAAACTCGACGGCGCTATGTCGTTTCATTACTGAGGCCCTGTGGCCACCTTCGTTCCGGTTCCATCATCAGATCAGCATGGTCGGCAATGCTTGCATTCAATTAACTGTTGACCTACTGTTTACGCCTATACCAACGTACTGAATGCAAGTTGCTTTCTAAGTATATTCAAGAACATCACTTTATATTTGAACATTTTTTTTGCCTCAATTTTATTGTACGGAATATGCAAAAAAGTTGTATAGTGTAAATAGGTCATTAACCACGCGGTTTCAAGGTGCCCCCACATGCAGTCGCTCGTCGCTCGGTTGCAGCGATAAATCTGATCACGTGACCCCACTTTGAAGGTGATTTTGAATTTCCCGCGACTCAAAAAAGTAGCGTCAAGTCGCCGCGTCGAGCAGCAGCGACAAGATGGCTTCTTGGATTATTGATCTTGGCCTTGGAAGCTGATTTCTTAATCTCATACAAATAAAAAATGGAAGTGAATGAAAAAAAAAACGGTGTTTTTACGAAATTGGAGAGGTTTTTTTTCCAGCGATAAAGCTCAACATTTTCAGCTTTATCGCTATATGTCACCTGACTAGATTTGACACTGGAAACGAGCGTCAAGCGATTTCATGTGACTGCGGCCTCGCCACCGTCCTCTTCAAAGTATGGCTTGAGAAAGAGACGACGCGCTAAAGCTTTAGTTTCCTAGGATCAGCGGTGCCGTTATATAGCGGCCGTAATTGATACCGCTCCTCCTCCACCTCCTAGAGAGCGTGTCAATTACCGCCACTCAAACGCGCCATTTTGTTTCAAAGACAACGTTCTAGTGACGTCATTCACCGCTTATTACGGTCTCTATAATGACGGCACCGCTTGTCCTAGAAAACCAAAGCTTAAAACCGCACGCTAGCCGCATACTGCATCTATACGTACTGGCTGACAGCCATCGCGGCAAGTCCTGACAGTGGCTTCGAACACCAAGAAGTTGGACTCCGGGATCTTGAACGCGTTGAAGCGGGCCTCAAGCGAGTCCCCGCTGCGGCCCTTGTCCAGTTCAGGGAACACGTCGGGATCAACTGGACACCTGAAACAACAACTTACTCTTTGAAAGCCACCGCCGTATATAAAAGTCATCACACACGCTCTGCCATTTAAAGGTCTCTACCCACTACGCCTATCATACCATAACCGTAATAGGAACATTTCAGGAACGAAATATCACGCGCATAATATATATGACACGCGACGGCGACGGCTGGTTAGGAAACGTGCTAGTGGGCACAGTCTCATACTTTTTAACCGACTTCAAAAAAGGAGGAGGTTATAAATTCGGATGTATTTTTTTTTTGTTGTTACCTCAGAACTCCGTCATTTATGAACCGATTTGATTTTTTTTTGCGTTCGTCTAGGAATGAATGACTTCAATTAGGTCCCATAAGCACCAAATCAGGATCTGATGATTAGAACTTAAGGAAATCGAGGGAACTCTTCAAATATTGTAGGGACGCCTATAGTAAATTGGATATATTTAGTAGTAACTCGTGCATTTGCTCTTGAAAGTCATCATTTGGTGAAGTGGAACTGATGATGAAGACCACAGTTGACCATCGGAGTTACTACTCAAAAACAATAAATAAAAAAAATAAAAACCCGACTGCCTTAACAATATTAAAAAAGAAGAAAACGAGTCTAGTGGGCTAGAAGAACTTAAAGTTCAACAGTACCCATTAAGTAAGAATTTTTGAGCGTCACGATTTTAAATGGGTCGCGACTGTTGAACATTAAGTTAGCTACTTAGATGAATGATTGGTCTCGCGCGCTCGCTCGACTAGATACCGCGGGAACTAAAAAACAAACGTTCGGGAATGCGGCAACTCAATATTGTAGTGTGCGTAAGAACGGTGTAAGACAATTTGCAAGGATGCTAGTGTGCGTGACGAATTGTGTTGCCAGCTGCTCACTGTTACCCAAATTATTGGGAAAATAAATTATTCTGTGGTCTATTAAGTTACTGGTTACAAAATGTATCTTGGGAAATACTTAGAAATTAAGAAGTAATTAAGAGTGAATGTATTAATATGTTGGTGTATAGGTTAGGCGTAGGTTTCTTCTTTAAAAAAATGGTAGGTATGATGTAGGTATGTCAATGATCAGGCCTCACTTTATTAAAAAATATATATTTTAAGAACATTCAATAT